>NC_138060.1:13610653-14210653 GCF_964194185.1 Rhinolophus hipposideros | reverse complement strand
AACTGATGCTAATTTGCACCTCAATTTTGTTTTAATACACACTGCATGAGTCTTAGTTTAGATAGTGGTAAGATCCAACCAGTAGGTGGATATTAGTTCTTTCTAAGTATTTTAATTTAAAACAAAAACAAAAACAAAAAAAACTGTTACAGTGAGTAACTTCAGCAAATCACGTATGAATGACTTAATGTGTAATTGAGTCCTGGTCTATAGCATCTGGCCTTGTAACTAGCCCCATTCCAAGGAAAGAAGGTGGAGGCGTTCCATGTAAGCTTGTTTGTTTGTTTGCTAACTCTTAAATGGGGTTTTGTTCTTAGAGTAGAGAGTAGAGCAAAGAAATGACCTACCAAAAGGTAACACCACCACCACCAAAAGTAGTTGGCATTTATAGCGTACTAAACATATACCAAGAAATAAGTTCTACCTTTTGCATCAATATTCATTTTTTTGAAGTGGTCTCATAGGATAGTATGATACTTAATTTACAGTGAAAGAATTTGAGACTCAAATAATACACATAGCTCAAACTACTCACTCTAAGGTTCAGAGGAAAGATTCAAATGCAAGTTTAGTAAATTCCATAGCCCATAAATTTTATCACTGCAGTAGAACATACTTGAATCACATAACAAAGTATAATCTTTGATCCATCAAACAGCCTCTAAATACTTCTAAATATTAAACTCAAATATTAAACTAAATTGACTAAATCTTTAATATTATCATGAAGGGACAATGTTTTAATATTGGGGAGAAAAGAATTTACAGTTTCAAGATGCACAGTAATTTCCATGGACTTAGTTTTATATTTATCATATTCTGTTATGTGTAGGAGAGATTTTATTCCTCTCATGCTACGTTGGAACTTTCTAGAAATAGTTAAAAATCAACTAACTTCCATACACTATGAAAATAAAATTATACTTGTTTAGAGTATAGAATCCCTAAATGTCACGAAGAGTCACTTGTTGAAAAGCATTGATGTCACGGAATCCCAGTGTTCCTTGCAATTTCACACTCCTGCCACAATTCAAATCCCATCAATAGATAAAGTCATTGAGCTAATTAGTCCGTGGAAAAGGAAAGACAAAGAACAGTCTCCTACACCCGTCCCCTCCCCACCAAAAAATACCAGGAACAACAAATCATTTGAACCATTGGATAGTTTGAGTACATGAAAACTGTGAAGTAAATTAATTAGCTTTGCATTGATTGGTATCAAAAGTCATTAGTCCCGCACTGCAAGGAAGTCCCGAGAAGCCTGAGATGTGTGAAAGAAGAGGCTATGAGGGAAATCAATTCCTGCTCTTCAAAATTGATGCTTAAATGGTCCCTGCTGTATAACTTGCCCAGAAGCATTCCGGGAGAAGAACTCATGGATTTATATGTGCCACACGTGTCACTGAACACAATACGTCTGATAAATAATTGAAGCTCAGTAGAGGAAACTCCTCTGCTATGCTCACAACACATATGCTAAAGAAGAGGGAGAGGAAGGCAAAGAGGTCACGCTTCCCAGGTGAATTTCTGCTTGGCATCCCACTCATCAATTAGGTCATTACTCTGCCTCACAGAAATATCAGCTCATCGTCTTAGGGAATCCAGGCGCTGGCACTGTATATTCAGCACATCTGGTTTCCTTCTCTCCAATACTACAGAGCCCTTTCCATGAGTCCAAGCACAGTGCACGGAGCAGTCCATAATCCTCATAATAATTCTGTGTTTTTTACAGAGGAATACACTGAGGCATGGGGACAGAGAACTCCAGAGCCTATATTATTGCCATTCAAGCCTCCCTCCTTAAATGGCATTCATATTAAGTGAGCAAGGGAGCAGCCTGACTGCTCCGAGGCCTTTGGTATTAAGTGATACAAAGGAGACTAAGGAGCTCATGCAGCTGAGTCTCTTATCCAATGGCACTTCACTGGAAGGGGTGAATGGCATCTGCTAGAATCCTTCCACTGACAGGGAGCTCTCTACCTCCTATGATTGTAGACCTGGTTATTCCAAAGACTTCACTTTGCTTTTCCATAACTCACATCCACAGATCCCGTCATGGCCTCTAAAACAGTTTGATCAATTGATTAAGACTCGCTTCATTGATTGAGCTCAGTACTTGGATCTGTAACAAAAATTGTAACAGTAAATAACGTCTTCACTTGGAGGGGCGCTTGGGAGGACTTAGTGAATGTTAAAATGGGGTCTGGCACATGGTTCACGTTTGTTGAATGTTAGCTATGAAAATTTCCCTGGTTTGAGTTAGTAAGTTGTTTTTAAGAAAGCAATAAGCACTCATGAATGGCACACATAAAACAAAAGCTATGACCCTGACAATAACCTTCATCTATCCATCTGGACCCCCCCGCCCCATTTTATCTCCTTGCCTCCCTCACTCAAAATAATCATCATCTTGATTCCCAAGTTGATCCTTCCTTGGTCTTATTTTTATGTGGCTTCACTGCATTGTCTTAGTATGCTCAGGCTGCTGTAACAAAATACCATATAATGAATGGATGGTTTAACCAACAGACATTTATTTTCTCACAGTTCTGGAGTCTGGAAGTCTAAGAGCAGGGTTCCAGGATAATTGAGATCTGGTGAGAGCCCTCCTCCTGCTTGCAGACTGCTGCCTTCCCACTACATGTTCACATGGCCTTTCCTTGGTTTGTGTGAGTAGAAGGAATAAGAGATTGCTCCCCTCCTCTTCTTATAAGAGCATTAATCCCATCACAAGATCAGTACCCTCATAACCTTATCTAAGCTCAATGACCCCCCAAAGGCCTCACCTCCAAATACCATCACATTGGGGGTTAGGGCTTCATTGAAATTTTGGAGGGATATGCATATTCACTCTATAACACACCATCTATAATTGTTCCTGAAATGCTTTGTAACATAAGCTGCTTTAACTTTATAAAATGGATGACATCCTCACTGAATCTTATCTTTGTGGGCTTATTTTTCCCATTTCATATATTATTATGGAATTGAAAGATACCTACAACAGAACAATGAAACACTACATATAATACTACTTATAATACTACTTATAATACTTATGTTAGAAAATAGCCTCAAAATGAACAAATTGAATGTCAATCTTAAGGACATAAAAATGAACAGCATAAGTCCATATTTAGGAAAAGAAAAAATATAACAAATGTAAGAGCAGAAATTTATGAAATTTAAAACAAATATTTGCTAGAGAAGATCAAAAAAGTCAAAAGTTGGTTCTTGGATAAAATTTAAAACATAAACTTTTGGCAAGACTGATCAAAAGAAGACGGGAAAACACAGTGTTTTCAATGAAAAGGTAGATATAAATACAGCTAAAATATGATAACACATGACTAAGATCAATAACTATAAGTTGATTTAAAAAAATTAGATGAAATAGACAATGGCTAGAAATGTATAGAATGGGCAGAAAACTAACAAAATGCTTATACAGTCTTATGACTATTAAAGACATGAAAATAGTGATTAACAATATTTTTACAAAGAGAATAATACCATGCCAGATGGTTGTACAGGCAAGTTTTTCAAATTTTCAAGGAAGAGATCATTTCAATTTTATGCAAACTTTTCCAGATGATAGAAAAACAGACCTTATTCCCCACTGATTGTATCAGGTCAGTATAACCCCGTTACCAAGACCAGACAAAAATATTACAAGAGAAGAAAATCACAGCCTTATTGCACTCATAAATATAGATGTATATCATTCTTCTTAGCAGTGTTCTCAATTGTAATCCATAAGAAACTTTATTTGCAACACACAAGTAGAAGCTTAATTTTATAGAAATATTACATTAGCTTTGGAATGTACCATTTTCCTAGCTGTATACTATAGGAATGTTATTTATGCTAAAACTTAGTCTCTTTCTCTGCAAAATGGTGTTTCATAACATCTATTTAATTCTGTGAGAATTAATGAGGTAAATAATATAAAGCCCTTAGCTCAGTGTCCGGAAGTAGCAATAAACAATAATGAGCCATAGGTACTATTTATCAAATGTTTAGTTACTTGCCTGAGCACTTTTTTTTTTAACTCTCCTTTAATGCTCATAGCCTCCCTGAGAGACAGACAGTATTATCCCCACATAAAAAATAAAATAACTGAGTCAATAACTTCACCAACTTGCCCAAAGTCACACAGCTGAGCTAATCTAACAACCATGTACAGTTGGAGGCAATTTTAATAGCTGCTATTGGGGACACAGTACTTCCTCTGAGAGGCAGTCCAGTTCCTTCCATGAGTCATGGAATGTGTTTACCTTTTGGGGAAAGGTAGTTTTCAAGTTGGGGTTTGATCTGTGACATGAGAGATTAAATTGCAGCATTTTTAATGGAAAGGCTTCAGAGTGTGGGAGTGAGAGATACTCTGTCATTTATCCATCCCTGGGTGGGGAACCTTGAGTGTTAGTGAGATCAGACATGTCATGGCAGCTCCTTCCATTTCTGCCACAAATTCTAAGTCAGAAGAATTTTTTTCTTAAGAGTCTGCCCACTTCCCTGCCCACCTGGAACTCTCTGCCAAGTTTTTCTTTGAGACACAAGATTTATGATCATTTAACTTAGGCAGGGCTTTGGCTTTATTCCATTAATGTTATTAAGGATGTTTCCAATAATCCATTTCATGTTTTCATAAGAAGAGATTATTTACACGAGCAAGCAATTTAGGAAAATGAATGAGAGTTCTCAGTTGGAGGAAAAGGTGAGTGGCGAGAAAGTTATGAGGTGTGGGGAACTGCTGGCTTGAAAAATCAGTGGGGGAGATACAGTGTTTCATTCTATTCTGTCCCCAGAGAAGGTTGCCTATTGATTAGATACAGAGAACTAACAAAGATTCAACACTCTGCCTTCTGAGTGTGGGAAACACCATCACTGTTAAGATTACACATGACATCTTTTATCTCTATGCTGTGTAAGGTGCTTTCTTGTGTCTTAAGAAACTTTATGCTTGCCTCTGCACTACCAGGACTTTGGAAAGGAAACCAACAAGGCTGTGTTTCTCATCATTTATGTCCATAGTGATACTGGACACTATGAATGTTATCATACTTTTAAAGAGTTTTGACATAGAAATGAGAAGGTGGAAGAGGGCACTGAATATGCCAGGATACAAAAAGATTTTGAGCTAAACCTCCAGGTACCACCTGCTGGTTACCTGACACCGCTGCCCACCCCATTCAGCTCTCCTAGTTTTCTCTAGGGTTAGAGCTGCATGCCAAGTTGGATTAGCTGAACATTATTAAGGGATTTCTGTTTTCAGCTAAGGTGCAGCTTTAGAGAGCGGTAGGTATTGTTGAGAGAGTAAAGGGAAGTAAGCGGACGGAGGCAACATGTTTGTTCATTGAATACAGATGCAAGTGTTGTGAAAGGCATATGGAGTTCCCCAAATGCATCCCTCAGTAAACGGGCATAAGTGATGACCTACCCTTCCTTTCCCACCTTCCCTTCCTTCCCCTCCTGGAAAGAGAAAATGGTGTCTCAGGAGGCAGTGGTGAGAGGGAGGGGCTTGTGGAAGTGAGTGGTAACGGCAGTATGCACTGTAGCTGAAGACAAGATATAGGGCAGTGTGGGAAAGGGGTGTCACAGAGAGGTAGGGACAGTGGTGTGTGCAGTGTCCAAGGAGACAGAGCAGAGACGGTGAGACGTGCAGAGGTGGCGGGCGTGGAAGGATTAGGATCATTGAGGAGAGTGCTTATACTGAGGAAGTGAGTATATATCCTGAGGATAATGAGAGCCAAGTTTCTCACTGTCTGAGGAGGTATTTATAAACAGTGAAAAGGGAAAAGAGATAGGTTTGAATTGGAAAGAGTTAGATTTGAATTGGTATGAACTCATGGCGGAGAGTATATGTACACACACATACTCATATACACACATGTAATAATCAATGTATGTATACACACACATGCATCTGTTTTCTAGCTAGAAAATGTGCATCGAGAAGATGGAGAAGCAATGACATCCCAGGAGCAATGAACACTCCAAGTACCCAGATCTTAGTTTCTAAAGCTGATTCCATGGGTAGACGGGGAAAGTATATGATGGTTCTAGAACTTAGTATTTTGTACCAGAAAGTAAAGAAATACACAAAGGGTGATGAGGAAACCTGGCAAACACAAACTTGAGTAGGTCATCATGGGAAGGGTTGGGTCACGGGAGTGTGCCTTC
Source organism: Rhinolophus hipposideros (assembly GCF_964194185.1). Classification (NCBI taxonomy): domain Eukaryota; kingdom Metazoa; phylum Chordata; class Mammalia; order Chiroptera; family Rhinolophidae; genus Rhinolophus; species Rhinolophus hipposideros. The sequence continues at coordinate 14,204,470 of NC_138060.1, read as the reverse complement.
CGAAGTGATGCAATGAGAAAAGCTTAGCATCATTTCGGCACAATCCCCACTGGGAATGCAGGGAAGAATACACACCTTGTGTCTAATCAGGAAGAAATTTTCAAAGATCCTGATGAGGGTCATCCTACAGGGCAAGACTGGGACAGGGAAAGACTGAAAAAGGGTTCCAGAACAAAGAAAACGGATGAACACCCAAAACTAAATGCAGCTCGAAGCACCAAAGGAGTCACAGTGGAGAAAATTAGTGCAATTTGGATGGGGTCTGTGGATTGGATTGTAGAGCTGGACCAGTGTTGGTTTTCCAACTGGGAGGTTTTCATAGCAGTAATGAGAAGAGGTTCTGTGTGTTGGGAAGGCAAACACTAATATTTAGGGTTGATCAGGGATCACGTCAGAAAAAGAGTATATCTATCTGTCTGAGAGAGAACATAAATGTAATAACATTGTAAAAGATGAATAATCTGGACCAAAGGGATGTGACAGCTCTTGTAACTCTTCTACAGGTTTGAAACAACCTCCAAATAAAAAGAAGTACTAACAGTGCTGAGCTCTGAAAAGAAGAAAACAGCACAGGCTGCAGGGGGAAATTACATTATAGTGGTTAGAATCCCTCTGTACTTTCTGAGAAGTATGGATCATCAAAAAGACCCTTTGTGGAGAAAAAGTGATAAGCAGGGATGAAAATGAGGGCAGCCAAAGGAGAGCCGGATAACCTGACATAAGAAAAGAAAGGGAAGATACGTGATATGGCAGGAAGAGAAGGGGAGCAGGGTATGTATTAGAAAAGAAAAGAAAAAAAAAAAAGATTGCTAGGTATTAAGAAAGAGAGAGCATGTACAAGCCAAGAGTGTCATAAGGAATAGAACTTGGAGGAAAAGAAGAATGTTAGAGAAAAGTTGAATAAATTTTGGTGAGTAATATTATCCTTCCTTTATTCCAAGTCACCTACCAAATACAGTTTGCACAGGTACATATTTGTTACCTTGTTAGTTTGATTTCATTAGCGGGAGGCTGATTGGAGGACAAGTGCTAGAGGAGCACAGGGCAACCCAGTATGAACAGGTACGTTTGGGTTTCATACGAAAAGTGAGATGAAACATATACATAAATGCTCTAATACATGGTAGAAGAGAACGAGCCTGAGCTGCCAGAGAGAGACCAGCCGACACACTGTGAGAACACTTCAGAGGATGGAATGGAAGAGAACATTCAAATTCCTTGAGCTCCCTCTCTGAATGAGACCCTTTACTTTTGCTGCCACATTTGTTCCTCACAGTGTTCTCCCGAGGTGGGAATTAGATATAGAAACTCTAAGGCATAGAAGTTCAATAACAGAGCAAGATCCCGCAGTTATTGATGGCAGAGCCAAGATTTGACTCCTACCCCAAAGATCATTGTTACTCCCGCAGAGTAGGTTGTCTTCTGCTTGGCTTGGAGAGGAGGGGTACAGGGAGGACGCAGATGGAGAAGTGGTACTGAGCAGCCACCTGAAGTGGGTTTGAATGGCTGGTGAGAGGAAAAGAAAGGAGTCCTGGCAGATGAGGTATGCACAAGCACATGGGGGTAAGGAAGCCTGGATGGTGATGTGTGGGAAGTGCAATCTATTTCCGAAATGGCGGAAATACAGGATGGTCCATTGTGTGGCAAATACAGATGCCAAGACCAAATACAAAGCTGATGGGGCTGAGGAAGACCATTAGTGATGCTGACAGGTGTGTGTGGGGGGGGGAGGGGGTTGCAGAACACACAGTACTGGCAACACTTCTTTGTTCCACTGTTATGCCCTGAAGCGTGAGGTCAAAACCACCTGTGCACAAGCTCACAGGAAAACATTTATTTTCAGACATCACTTAAAGGAAACAATGCCTGAAAGACTGAACGTGTAAACTTTGAAGGTGTCAGTTTTCAAAATATAGAAACTTCTAGTTTGGATACATATTCTGAAAATGTCCCCCATTATTATTTGCACTTCTGCCAAATAATCACATCCCTAAAAACATCCCCTTCTTGGTAATGTACAAATAGGTCTGTCACTGAGTAAGAGCAAGGAAAGAAAGGCGATGAATTGCAAATCAATCATAATTTATGCAGATATTCTACTGAAAACTACATTCATCACCTTTACCAAATAGTGCCGCAGGAATTTCCTTGAAGTGCAAGAAGTCTTTTCATAAATTGGGCGCTAATTTATTTCTGTAATCAATGTGTTTTTATGACAAAAGTCAAATAATAAACAATGCAGTTAGGGAAAGAATTATGAACTAGAATATGGAACATGATATTCAGAAAAAAAAAAAAATGAAACAGCCAAACACATTTTCGTTGGCCTTAGTTCTGCTTTAAAGTGCTTTTTTCCAAAGGACTTTGTGATGTCATGGGCCCTAATCATGCAGAATATGACCACAAAAATGCCAAATTATCACAAAACACATTTGGGAAAAACAAAACAAAACTGCAGTTGGTGCTAGAGTTGTACCCTACCAGCTGCAGATACAATGACTAAATGAACAGAGAGCTGTATTTTCACAAACAAGATCCTAACAGTAACTAGTAACTAAGGACCATTGGTCATCCAGCAGGATTCACGTGCTATTTCTCTGAGTTATCCATGTCATATGTGATTCTCTTTTTTTTAGCATCTCATTTCTAGAGGAGCTGACAGAGAAAAGTTCAAAGGCTCTGACTCAGAGGGATTACTGATTAGGTGTTTAAGTATGTCTGTCTTAGCATGGGTTCCTCTGAAGCAAATCTTTAGACAAGACTTTGAGGACAAGCAGTTGGATTGGAAAGTGATTCCAGAAAGCACCAGTAGGGAAGTGGGGAAGTGAGACTGGGAGAGAATACATCCTCCGAGTGTATGTTATCAAGCAGGTTATTGGTTTGAGTGAGAGGCTCAATCCCACTGGGAGACAGTATAGACATGTGTCAGTTATTCCAGCAAAGGAGCATGGGAACCTGGATACTCAGCTACCAGCTTCCATCAGTCATTGGTGATGACTGCTACCAAAGGGAGATGGGGTGGTGGAGAGTTAAATTCCCAGCACTTTCAGTCTATTTGTCACTGCATGCAGGCAGAGTGAACACCAGTAACTAAAGCAAGCCCTGAGCCAGAATGTCATGGTGGTCACACATGGAAGCCAGGAATCAGTGTGTAATGGAATGGCCACTGTGCAAGGCAGTATGGGAAGTACACTGCCAGTTATCTGCTCCAGGGTCCTTCTATGGGGAAATACTGAGAAGCCTGGGTCAATATATGATCCCAAGCCAATGCAGACACATACTTTCTCTCTCTCTCTCTCTCTCTCTCTCTCTCTCTCTCTCTCTCTCTCTCTCTCTCTCTCTTTCTCTCCAGGATAAAGTCTTAATGAGCATCCAACAGATTATCAGAAGGCCATTTTAACATCTGCTTTGAGATGCACATTAGTGCATACACTCTGCCAGTGCTCATCAATGCCTCAAAGACAAAGTCATCAAACTTACCTTTGCCTTGGTCTAATTATCTTCTTAAGAGACTCAAAACTATTGGTTAACCCTGAAGGGAGAAATCAAGATGCTGCATAAGAAGGGAGGATGCCTTCCTTCCTAACTAGTGGATTATTTATCTACTGTTATGTAATTCCCATAGCAACCTATGCATTTCCCTATATTAGCATCTATCACATTTTAATTATTTCCTCTTCATTATGTCTTCCCTGAGAGGTCATAAACTCAATGGGGCCGGAGACAATGTCTGATTTTTCACAGCTGTATTTCCTGTATCTAACACATAGTAGGACCTCGATCACTACTTTTAAATGCAAGAATAAATGAAGGAATGGATGAATGAATGAGGATTATTACCATCTTCCATTAAGCAAAATGAATTACATAGCTGAGGGCCTGGACTGTTGTTACCTGAGGTTACATTTTGTAAATTAGGAAAAAATGTGTCTTTCTCAGACAGATAAAGCCCTGAGTCAGGGCTCACTGCATGTCCACAGAGACTCAGCCCCTGTTCCTCCATCAGCAGGGTGCCTGCCACAGTCATAAGAGCGGTATACTAATATATTTGGGTTTCCTTCTTCTTGTGAATGAATGTAGTGTCCTTCCCTGATCCCAGGAAATTAGGCATGGCCACATGGCTTGCTGTGGCCAATAAATGAAAGCAGAAGTGAGCTACTCCTAGGTGGAGGCCTTTAAAATTTAGTGCAGTTTACCATATTCCTTTCCCTTTGCCAGAGTAACCAGCAATGTCCCAGATGGTAGAACACTGATCAGCTTATGTCTCTAAAATAAAAGTGACATATTGCACAGTGCCCAGCTAATCCACAAAACATTTGTGGCATGCATCAGGTAGAAATACACTTTTGCTATTTAAAGAGGGGGGTGTTTGTTACTGAGGCATACCCAATCCGTTTTGACTGATACAATGCACAAACTGCAGCCCTATATTTAGGGGCCTTGGGTAGATTGATATGACTTGCAAATTCTCTTTTCTCAGGAACAGCTGTGCATACCATACTGTCTTCTCTATACACAACAGAATCCTAACATGCATTTCTTTCTATGTGGGGAAGAAGACAAAGAGCAGACTCAGGCTTAACCACTTCTGCCCACAGATGCCCTTCTGAAATTATGTGATGGAGAAAAATAAACATGTCTCATACTGTTCATTTAGATGGGAGGCCTAATTCTTCCATCCTCATGAAATTCCAGAGCAATTCCTGCACCATCAAGGCTGCCACTCCCCAGGGGGTCAGAGCTTCAGACTCATAATTAGTTGTACTACTACTACTATCACTGCTAATTAATGGTCAGTGTTCAGCCTCAATTGAAAACTGCCCATTTCTGAGTCCTACACACTAAGTCAAATAGACAGCTCCCCATTTCCAAACTGTGCATTTCATCTTAATAGTAAAATTTCATTTAAAAAAAGAAAGAAATGACATTCTTCAAACTAGTTAGTTGGGTTATCAAAATTAAAAGCATAAAAATTAATAATACAGGATTAGTATTATTATAGAAATGCATTTAATCTTATATTAAAATACAATTCTTTTAAACCATGGCTGTCAGACTTAAAATGTTAATAGTATTTAAACATAAATCCTTCTCCCCATGAAGCAAGAATCATTGTGTGGGCACGTTAACTATTCTATCCACTTTAGAGATGCTGCTGGTAGAGCATTTTAACATAAGCCTTGTCACTGTTAATCCTGATGCCTGATACTGAGATGTGTGTTATATTACTTTATGCAACTGGAAAATGGGAAGCCTTTATGTTGGATTACAGGCTGAAATAATGACCTTCTCTCGGAAGAGGGCCTGGGATATAACGAAGTACCAAATAGGATTCTGGGACAGAGCCTCTGCAGGAGTTGAAAGGAACCAGGTCTTTTGCTCAGACACATTTACTCTCTAATAATGTGTTTGCCCCTTGCCTCTGCTTATGACTCACCTACAAAGAAGAATAAACAATAGAAATAGACTTAGTTCATTGGGGGGTTGGGAGTGTGTGGGGAGGTGGCCATTCAAGCTCTGGACTTGGGTGGACAATGGTAGAAATGTACCAAGCCACTCCTCCACCGCCATAACCAAAGTCTAGTGCTATGGTGTTTCAATTGTGTTCATGGAGTCTATGGTGGCACACAAGAGCCCGAGTCTCAGAAGGGCTCCAGTCAGGAAAGGAGAGGCCAATTGGATTCATTACCTTCTCCTCTAAACGTACTGCATCCAGCGAGGTTCTGAGACAGCACAGGGACTTGGGCCTGTGGCCAAAGGAATGCCAGATGGCCAGGAGGAATTCGGATAAGCTGACCACAAAAATGCCACCACCCTCTCATTCTCTACACAAAAAAGCAGAAGTAGCTGATTACTATCTCCCTTCTAACCACTTACTCCCTTGCAGATGTCAAAACCATTGTTCTGCATAGGCATTTGATCAAGGTTTGACCGCTATATGACCTTCCTGGGGTAGAGATAATGAGCAGTTCCCCATCTTATGCAGGTACAAACATCATTTCCAGGCAATGTAGCCAATGAAGATAGCCTGCCTTTTTCAAAAAGCCTGCTACTTTCAAAAGCCCGCCACTTTCAAAAGCCTGCCTTTTCCTGCAAGCCATCTTTGTCCCGTTTAGAAAACCAGCCAAGCAGAGCAGCTCCTGAATCAGTTTGGAGGACCTTCCTTTCCTCTGTGCTGCCTCCTTTGTGCTCAAGCATAAGCCTAATAAAATTTTTATGGAAACTTTTCTGGGGTTCCTCTCAATTTCTATCTTGGGGACCTCAAGAACCTGAATGACGGTAACATTTTCTCTTACATCAGTTCTACATACCAGTGTTCTATGAACAATGACATATGAAATATGGTTCTACTCTAAAAGAATTCCTTAGTTCAACAAATTTTTACTAGGCACAGACAATATACCCCTAAATAAGCTGAGAAAATTTCAGATAGTGGTATACAGACAAGAAAGCAGGATTATAGGATAGAGAGTATCTGGAATAACAGCCAATTTCATATATGATACGGAAAGCCTGAATGAGGGGGTGGAAATTGAGTTGAGACAGGAATAAGTAGAAATATTCCACCATGTGAGATCTAGAGGAGAAACATCCCAGGCAGAAGAAGCAGCCATTTCAAAGACCCCATGGCAGGAACAAGATGTTTCCAAGAAAAGAAAGAAGGTGATGCGACTCTAGCTTGGTATGAAAAGTCAGGCATAAAAAGATGAGGGGACAAATCATGCAGGGCCTCGTAGACAGACAAGGACTTCAGATGTCATCATGAGGGCCATGGAAGGCAATGGGAGGATGAAGAAATGGGGCCTGACAAGATCCACTTGAAAGAGTTCTCCCACATGAGAATAGACTCTTGGGGGTAAGAATGGAAGCTGGAGGAGCAACAAGAAGACTGTTAAAATTGTTCAGACGTGGGGAAATGAGGGTCTGGAAGAGAGACGGAGCAATGAAGATGGTAAAAATTATTTAGATGTGGGATATTTCTAAAGGAAAGTCTGATAGGACTTGATGATTTGAAATCATTAACCACAGTTTGAGAAGGGGAAGGTGAAACATGTTGTAGGTAGGGAGGGAGGAGGGGTCAGAATGCTCAGAAAGGACCGAATAACTGCCACGTCTAGGGATCGCTTCTGGTTAACTGACGTAGCGAGGGTCAGGACGGTATCTCTGCGCTGAGATCAGAATGTTTTGCCACTGCCTCTTCTCATCTATGTCATTCTTGCTTCCTGATCTGGAAGAGAACTTCAGGTTTCAGATTACCACTTCTTGGCCTCGTTTTGTGTCTAGATTACCTGTTTCCTTCCTTCTCTTGCAGGTGGCCACAAACAAAATACTCTTTATTTTTTGCTTCCTATGACAAATACGGGGTTTGTGAACTTCATGGTGCGGGGACTACTTGTTTCCCCCCAATCACAACCATCCCATATAAATAGCACCTAATTTGTTAAAAGACTCGACAAATTATACCATCAGAGAAATGTATGGTGAAATCTAATGGCTCTAATTATCTTAACAATCAGCAGAACCACTTTCAACTTAATAAGAGAATGAGTCATTAACAGCAGTTTATGAAGATTACCCACCTTCTTTTTGTTTGCTATGGAGTTTGCCCTTCCCATGTTAAAATTTGGACATACTTTCTACTTGAATCGAGAAGAGTGCTTTCTAAGAAGTTACTGAAACAACAGAAGATCAAAACATAAGGAATGATCACACTCATTCTTAATTAACATTACTGCAAAAGGAATTTGTCCCAGAACACGTAATTATGTTATGAATGAAATGTCAAGACAGAAACTGCCTCCCTTTTAAGATTTCTCATTGCTCATACCTTCAGAAATTAGAAGAATTTTCTCATTCCGATCCTGAATCTGCCCCTGAAATGGTGACTTCACTTGCTTTCATGCAATTTATTTTGTAATTACCTTATCTTACAGCCTTTTTTATTTCCTTTGTGATTGCTTTAATCCTTTTATCTCAAACCAGAGGAAAATCTATTCATTTCACCTTTTTTGGTATACTTCAGCTAAAGAAAATCTATTATGTACTTCAAAATTAGCTCCAAAATTCAGGGCCAAATATCATGTGTTGCACACTTCCAAGTCCTTTGAGAGCTTTACTCTAAACCTATGAACAAAATGCTCCACAGACCTCCACCCTCCCCATACCTCGCCATCCTAAGTCTTAAGATAAACCAATTTGTAGTCAAAATGCAAGGTGGGAAAGCAGCTTAAAGTGTGTCTACTTCAATAATCTCTTGTTATAGTGAAGACACTGAGTTCAAGAAAAGGTAAGGACCAAGGTTATACAAAGAGCTTGTGAGAGTCTTGAGACGAAAACCCAACATGTTCCACTCAGTGCTCTTTTAGGCTCAGTAAATGAACTGCTGTACAAAAATTTTAAAAATAACTTGCATCTTTTTAAATGTTTTATCACTATAAAGACTGAACATGGCACTACCAGAAGAGCTAATTCCAATATTTTAAAAACTAATAATCTTGTCAAAAGCCAGTACATCCATCCAATAACCCCTTCTCTGTCTGCATTGCAGTATACCAAAACTCGAATCCTCTCTACGAACATATTTTCTGTATTCTAAAGCAGGAAGATTACTGTGCTTCCATTTCCTAGTCACAGCACAGTCAGTAGGAAGGAATAAGATTAGTATTGTGCCATTTCCACACACAAATTATTGTTTTCTTCATGTGATTGTCAGTGTATGTACTTCAAAGTGATAATGAGAAATGCTTAATACAAGGTATTGCCCCTTATGGACTCATTGTGAAAAGACAATTAGCTCATTATCCCTTGATATGGAAAGCACTTACAAAGACCTGAATTATGTCATCCTGCTATCAATATTGCTTTGCTGCATGTCGGTTTAGGCCAATGAGTGCTACATGGTTCACAGTGCTTTTTTTCTTTCAGCAACTTAGAACTTCAAACAAATATTATTCTTGCCTCCAAACCAACCAACATTAGATGCAAGTCCTATTCCCAAACTCCTTGGCATTCATAAACTCAAAATAATGTCCCTCAGACACTCCATCTCTTCTATCTGCTTTTCTATAGGTGTTGGGCTCATTTCTTGCTCATCTGGGGGTGGCAGAGCCTGGAGGAGAAAGTAGATGATGTCAGCCATTTCTAGGCTTAAATTATACCAGCTCAGTGAGTCCAAGTTGAAGAAGGAAAAGGAAGGAACAGAGAAGAAAAATTCACTTTTCTACTGTTCATACATAAAGTTTCAGGAAAATAGTCTGATTGGCTCCATTTGGATCACATGCTCACTCCTTAGACCAATCTTTGTGGCCAAGAATCAGTAAGTCCTGACTACATATTTCTGGTCACATCCCGGTTCTATGGCTTGGGAAAGGGTATACTATGACTGATAGATCATCCAAAACCATATGAAATGTGGGAAAAATAGTTTCCCAGGGAAAAATGGGACACCATTATTAGAGTTAGAAGTTACCCCTGGTAGACAGGTATAATAGGTGCCCACTGCCATTTCAAATACCTTTATTATGAAATGGAAGTCTTAGTCCTCTTTTATCATGGTCTTCGATTCCAAAATTAGAAGTAAAATGTTTTTTTCAAATCAACCAGCTCAAATAGTTCAGCCCTTTCTACTAGATGAGCTAAGAAGAATGAGGAATGCATTTGTCCTGTCCAAATTCTATAACCACAACCTTAATGTATTCAGTAGTTGATACATTTCCTAACTTAGATACCGATTCAAGAAAAAAGTCCGCTACATGATGTTGTGCTCAAGGCTGGAAAGCCTGCACATCCTTGCTTCCTTGTTTTTCTTTTTCTTTTTTTGTACCATTTTATCTCAAGTTACCAGATGAAAGCTGCCTACTGTACGTAATTCTAGAGAGTTTTTATGGTTAGTTTTCTTTTTCCTCTTTATCCAAATCTGGGTAGTTTGGAGTATCTTCTGGAGTAAAATTAATCATAATCATAGCTGCCATTTTGAAGCTACTACTTACTGAATGCTGACTATATAAAGCATCACCTATATTATCATTAATCATCATGCCAGTAATTATCATATTCTCCATTGTACAGTTGGGGAAACAGCTTTATAGAGCTCAAACGTTATGCATAATCTTGCTCAAGATTGTGCAGCTAAGAAGGGCACAGCATGGAATTAAACTCTCCTCTTTTCACTACCAAACCCCTGCTCCCAACTCTACACTCTATTCCTGCTTCCTGTGTATTGAGTACTTAGTCTCTTCCAGGTATTGTTATACATACAACCTATTCATGACCTCATTAAACCCTTATTTCACACTTGGAAGGTGAGGATTCCCATTTTTAGTTTATAGGTGAGGAAACTGAGGCTCAGAGAAATGAATCACTGGACATAGTTACCTAATAAATACTGAAGGAGCTCAGATAATTTCATATTTGAATCTTTTGTCCTTGTTTTGTTTTGCTGAAACCAGTCTTAATAAATATTCAGGCTACATGTCATCTCATAGCAACAAAATTTTTTTTTAAAAAAGATAGTTTAAAAAAAGGCATCTTACAAAGGCAAGAACTGTTCCCATTCCTCCTAGAGTTTGTTCCTTTTGGCAGTGGGGATTCCCATCTCAGTCACATTCAAAGAAACCTGCCTTGCCTTCTCGGTTGTCATCAAAGAAGAGTGGATTTGTGAAAGTAGAGTCATGTTAACAAGGAAAGAAGAAACTTGAAGGTCCAAAACGACTGTCTCGCTACCTTCCAATTAAAGTTCCATGCATCCGCTAAAAAATCAAAGCCAGGATACCCAGCATCTAGTATGAAAAGGTTCCAGATTTCAAAAGCTCTAGGTACTAGTATTTGCTAGGCCATTAATGTACACTGTTTTTGCTAGAAACAGACACACACAGGCAGACACGGCTCCTATATATCAATCCTTCTCAAACAATCTGTAGTGAAAGACCTGTGTGTGTATATGTATTTGACCTCTATTCCTGGCCGACTGGTACATAGCCCTAGTAGCATGGATGACTTTTAAGAGCTGACACCACATGTGACTCACTACACAAGTTTGACTCCATTCAAACTGGTGTTGACCTTGTACAACAAGACAAATCAATGTTCAATAAGATCATGTGCCTGCATGCCAAGGTGATGTCAAATTGCTGTAAAGTTTCTCAACCCAGACTGGTATCTCCCATTTTTTCAGGACTAGCACTGATCTTCCAATGACTTTTTGAGTAGCCCTGCTCTGTAATTTTAGATCCAGGGGTGGCTAACCGAGTGTATTAATATAAGGAAGTGTGCGCTCTGCTAAGGAAGCTATCACTGCAGCCACCAGAATGACTGTTTCTGAGGCCGTTTAGGGCAACACCAGAAAGCGCCAACATTGTAAATATTTTCTAATCTTGTAGAGACCCACCTGCGTTTTGCTGTATACACTATTAATAACTAATAATTGCAGGATATCTGGACAATTTTCAAAATGCTTTTTTTATATGTTACCTAAAGTTGTCCCATTACAACCCTACCTCTTTTGACAGAAGAGGGAACAGGATTGGAGTATTTGGATGACAAACCCAAGGTTACAAGTACATTTTAAAGCCTAGCAGGGATGGCATTAAAGTTTCAGGTTACTTGTTCAAATCACTGACAATGACTGCCGGAAGGGGACTTGACAGCCATGTCTGGGTTGAGTGGTAAAAAGCATCTGACAGATTATCAGTGTCTGCCGGGTCAGACTAGATACACCAGATACATTTGGATAGATTCCACACCAGGTAGTCTGATTTCATTGTCCAGGTGTTTTACCATGTCACACAAAGCTGTTTCTTTTGGAGACTCATATCTGAAAGAGGGAATCTATCAGACTAATTAAATGGCATTGGGCAGGGGGGAGGGAAGGACAATATCTGTTTCCTTTGTGAATTGAAGACAAGAAGAGTCAGTTTGTAATATGGTTTAAGGAGACAATGCACATCTAAACGGCAGTGATAAATTAGTGAAATTAGCACAGAATTACAGGCAAAGCAAAGGTGATATATATATATATATATATATATATATATATATATATATATATATATATATATATATATATATATATATATATAGTTTCCAAAGATTAGATTTATCTCAGATTAAACCCCCCAGTTATATTAGTCAATTACAAAAATGGAGCTTAGCAGGAAGAAGTCATTTAAGCCATCATTTACATACTTTCCCTCATCATTTCATCAAAGTTAAAGCCCTTCCAGGGGGCTCTCCCAAAGGCTCAGCAGGAGATAGGAAAACAGCAATGGAGAAAGAAGCTAGGATCTTCAGCTTCATTTTGGAAGCCATAATACTCAAACACAACAACCTCATAATTAGCAGATAAAAGGTGAGGAGCTCAGGAAATTAGCAATTACAGGAAGAAACAAATAACTTTAAAGAAGAATCAGCAACACAGGGAGGTTTATGAGGAGAGTGGGGAGGCAGCTGCTGAGACTGGTGTTTCTTCCTGGTGACTCAAAGTCAGAGTCAGTATGACATGAAACACATCATGTGCCCTTGTTTGTCTGAGAATGAGAAAAAGGAGATATCAGTAAAGGAGAAAACTCACTGCAAAAATGGATTTTTGAAATTCCAGAAGAACGGCCCTTTCTGAGAAGAATAATGTCTATTACTAACAGAAGAATTTCAGGGCTGAATGGGAAGTTTTCTCCTAGGTCATATAGCAATGGATACATAGAATCTAGAATGTATAAGTAGAAAAAAAAATACTCTGCAGATTTCCAGATGTTTGTCAAAATGTTTCTCAAGAAGACAACAGATTCTGGGCTCATCAGATCATGCTGTATTCAATAGCTGTTGTGATGATGACATGCTAATTTTAAGAGCCTTAGTTCAGATGTAGAAGCCAATTCTACATACGGCCCCCACAAGCTGGTCCTTCCCAGGCTCTAGACCCACATTTTCAGCAGTCTACTGGGTGGTACCAACTCATATAGCCAACACATCAAACTCAGTAAGTACAAAGCTGAACAGTTTTCCTATCAAAGGAAATCTTGTTTTGACGCAACTAATCTCTGTTACCCAGACTCAAAATTGAGAAGTAGACCTGGAAATCTCCATCTACTTCACACTCTGAATTGAGACAAATGTCAAAGCCTATGGCTGAATTGGCTTGCATTTTCGACAGAATGTCCTCCCTCTTTTCCATATCTTTGAGTTTGCCCTTCTTTAAGCATTCATTGCCTTTCTTCTAGACTATACAGTGGTACCTCGGTTTTCGAACGTAGTCCACGAGCTCTGAAACATTCGAAAACAGCTGACAGTTAGGCCTCAGGATCTTGCACTCAGGGGAACCTGTGTGACATATTCAACGTCTGAGTCGTGTTCGAAAACTGAAGCATTTACTTCCAGTTTACGGCATTCCTAAACCAAAATGTTTGTCAACAGAGATGTTCAAACACCAAGGTACTACTGTACTCGTTTCCTCATCTCTAGTAACTACCCATTCTAATCCATCCTGTAAACCTGTGCCCGATTAACTTCCATAAAGCCCACCTTCACATAAATCAGTCAGCACTCTGCCTAATCCATGGTGGGTAGTCAGTTAATATTTACTGGATGGATGGTTGGGCAGACAGATGGATGATATATTTACTGATCATTTCCTATGGGCCTGACATTGAGTTGGGTAGTAGAGATAAAGCAGGGAATGAAGCACCTTTTAATAAAACACCTCCCTGCTCACTGGTCTTCAGTGGCCAGTTAATACAAACAGCTCATCCTTGTACTGGAGCCCTTGTATAGCATAGCCCTGTTCTAATTGTTTCACCCTGGTCACCTACTCTCCTAACCAGCCTGCAGCCAAAGGTTTCCAACTCTGGTGCTATTGACATTTTTGTCTAGATAATTCTGTTTGTGGACAGCTATCTCGTGCATTGTAGGGTATTTAACAGCATCCCTGGGTTCTACCCACTAGATGCCAGTAGCACTCTTATCCAGAAGTGATAACAAAAAGTGTCTCCAGACGTTGCAAATGTCCCCTGAAGGGCAAAATCATCCTATTGAGAACCACTGCTTTAGTGCAAATGGAATTCTTTCTCATAATTGACATACCAATTAAATAACTATTCCTGTACCTGTAATTTTATTTGATATTGCTTCCTTTTTAAAAAATTTCCTAGCTTCTTCCTTCTTCTCCCAGCTTGTTTCCTCACCCCATCAAAATTATTCCCATTTTTCAAGTTGATTTAAAAATCCACTTCAATAAAGGGCCTTTTCTGAGCCCAAAGGCGATGTCATCTCTTATGGTTTTCAACTCACTTTGCACCTGGCTTATGTCTATCAACTCATCTATTTGAATTTTATTTTACCATTGGTATCCTAGGCTGATTTCTTTTCAAACTGATGGTAGGTTTTGCAAGGGACCATAATTCTCACTGTGACTCAGGAATATTCAGCACAATGTCCCCCCCATTAATCGGAAATAAGAATTCATTGAAATGAAGTGGAAAGAGATTTTCTTTTTTCCCATTGAGGACATTCTGTGGGTTTCTGGACTCCGGCGAACAGAACTTTCACTAGCTTTCAACAGCCAGGTGTATCCCCAGTGATTTTGGCAAGACTTCTCATTTGGGGGGATGGAGAGTACTGGCTCCTTTGTTTATAAAATATAATTCAAACTCCCACAAAACTTCAGAACATTACCCTTACTCCTCCGCCTTCCTACCAGAAGCCATGGCTCTAGAGGCAGGAACTACTTTACATTGAGAACACTCCTCTCTGCCAACCTCACACCATATTGACTTCGGTGAAGGCTGGGAATAGCGCTGCAAGTAGTCCTGGAGCCCCAGGTCCTCCTGCCTTGTCAGGGTCAAGGCCATCAAGGTCAAGGTCAGGGTCAAGGTCAGGGTCAAGGTCATCAGGGTGATGACCCAGAACTTGACTCTCAATCTCATGTTCGATCCAATAAATATTAATACATTTCAGCTCATTATGGTCTTTGACACTATTGAGAGAATCAAAATAAAATAGAAGACCAGAAAAGGAAGGTTTCAAATCCATAGGTTTTGGAATCATCCTTGAAATAATAATCATAAAACTTATTTTAAAAAACTAAATTGGCGTTATTGTTTAACTGTATGCTTGTTTTTTCATGAATGCTTGAACTGTTAGGTGAAATTTCTAGCAAACCAAAGCATATCTTCCCTGACAGAACAGGTTTATTCCAGCACTTCTATCTCCACCTATATTGGATAATCTTGTTGCATTTATATGGAAGGAAAGCTGCTAAACTTCTGAAGACATTAGGAAGCTAAATGCTCATCACGAATCAGGGCTACAAGCATAACAGTTGTCCAAAATGTGTTTTAAAAATCCATTGTTATCCCCTGATAGAGTTAAACAGACATAAATAGAACACAATAGAATAGTTCTCAGTGGGGAAAAATGAAATAAAGAAAAGCTGCTCTGTTCAAATCAGAAGAGGTATGAATTTATGCCATTTTTTCCCCAAAGAAGAGTTGACTCCCTTTTGGGGGACAGAGTGTGATGGTGGCAAATTGATGATAAGACAAGCCTTTGAGAGAGTTGAAATAAAAATTAAAACACGGCAAGACCAACCAATTCAAGACACCTAAGAATGTCTTAGTGTTAAAGAACTGCATTGGCAACAATTACAGGGCTGACTCAACTCTAGGCTGGGTTGCACAGAATTCTTTGTGTGTGTGTGTGTGTATGTGTGTCCTGTTCATTGTAGGATGTTTAGCAGCATTTCTAGCCTTTACTCACTTGATGCTGCTAGCATACTTCCCCACCCCAGTTGTGACAACTACATATCCCTCCAGACAATGTCACATGACCCTGGGAGATGGGGAGGTACAAATGGGGGTTAAGGATGGGAGGGTGGAGATGACAAAATTACCCAGTTGAGAATCACTGATATAGGGTGAGGTCCAGTTTACACCTGTTGTCCCAGGGAAGTTATTAATAGCACTGTCCCTTCACTTTCAAAGATGCTCCAGTTTAGGAGACAGATGACATATCTCCCTCTTTCTGTCTTGGGCACTGACCTCACTCTGTTCTCATGTGGATGTGGGAGTGAAGCAACAGATTAGAATGAAGGCCTCAGTCTCCAAAGGACAGATTTTTGTGGTGAAAAGATCTCCTCTTTAAGGAACATAGTTCTTTCTTCTCCCTTCATGCATGTAGTTCAGGGACGTACAACTGGAACAATCTTTCTGCAGGGAAATGTGATGGTCATAAACTATCCCCAACTCTCAAAAAGGAATCGCATAAATGGTTACTTTTTTCCAAAAGTTGCACATCTCATAGTTGCACCCTCCTGTGTCATGCTAACCCAAAATATCTCAAAACGAAGTTCAAAGCACTAAAATTTATTGATCCAACTTCTCTTCTAGCCAAGAAACAATTTTGTCTCGCACACTAATGCCCAGGGCTCATTCTGCACTCATGAGAGATGCCAATACACCTGGTTAAAAAGTTCAAAAAGTTTAAAACAGATCAGTAATTTTGACTAGCGCAGTGGTTCTCAAGCTTTACTGTGTATCAGAATCCCCTGGAGAGCTCGTTGAAGCAGAGAATGCAGAGTCCAATTCTCCGATTTCAGTAGGTCAGGGGCAGGTGGGGCCTGATAATTTGCAATTCTAACAAGTTCCCTGGTGATGCTGATGCTGCTGGTCCAGTGTTCTAGAAGATTACAGCTGCTTCCAGCTTATTCCCACACAGATAGACACATCACTATTGGGGTCTGGGTAGGAGTGGGTTTGGGAAAGACCGAAGGGAGGTCAAGAGTATTACCAGACTGTTTACTCAGGCATTTCTTTTTCAGTTAATCAGAAGAAAATTTTTCCACACCTGCCTGTGTAGGGAACCACGCTAGACACTGCTAGATGCAGGGAGAATAGGACAGACATGTCTTCTCACTGCCCTGACTCTTCTCCTGCTCTTAACATTTTAGAGATGAAAGCCCTTCTATGGGTTCCAATTCCATTCTTTCTAGCACTCCATTCCATTTATCAGCGGCTAGTCAATGCCTTCAATCACTCTCCAAATCCTCATAAGACAGGTCCCATTTTTCAAAATCAAAACCAAAGAAGTCAAGATAACGAAATGGAAGAACAAAAGTTTGAGAAACATCTACTCTTTTGGCAAGTGCTTCCTTTTTTCTACGACTGATCATTTCCTGGAAAACCCTTACTGGCCTGGTCCATACCCGTGGCGTCATTTTGGTCCTCTCTGAAGACAGAAGGAACATTGGTTTATTCCTTCTTGGTTATTTCAAGTCTTAAGAAGAGCAGTGCTTCACTCCCCCACTGATAACTAAGTCTGATGGTGCCTCCTACTTTTTTCCAGGGAACAATAATTCAGACTGTGATTTAGGACATTTCCTTTCTTCTGACATTGTCACCAAGGCCTCTGGGAAAGTGATCTACATTCTTGTTGTCCTCTGAGGCAAGTGCCAGAGGTGTCAGCTGTTTCTCCTTAACTACTCCTCACTGTTTAGTTTTCAAGAGTTTCTATCTCCCAGGGAAGATATTGCTCTGCTTACCTTTTCATCATCATTTGGAAAGGTGAGAGGAAGTGTGGGCCAAGGCGTTCTCACTGGAGTCATCAAGACGCTTGTCTCATGCTGGGCTCTTTCAGGGTCTATTATCTTTGTCCAGGGAATAGGGAAACTGTTCTGCGATATTTAATCTCTCCTGTGCAGTGAAGGGGAAGCCTTTAAAATAACTGCTTATATTTTTGTGATATTAGGAGCATCCGGATGGTTCTGCTTATTCTCAATTTGTAGGAAATAGAAATTTACTTTCTTCACCACTAAAAATGTGTTCTGGAGACAGTTATTCATGAGTTAACTTCAAATGACCAGGGACCTAATCAAGGTTTGACAACAGAAGAGAGACTAGTTTTGGAAGTACTCTATTATGGAAAGATGGCTCATGACGTGGATTCACATGGCATCCGTGGGTCGTTATCATACGGATTTGTGTAACATCTATATATCCACCGTGGGTCAAATCATTTCCTAAGATATCAGAGTTTTTCCTAAGCACATACTCCCTTCGGATCAGAAACAATTCTGCTTTGTGAAAAATGCTTTTAGTTCAAGAACTGTATAGATTCTAAATTGCAGAGGTTTTCAATTCCAGTGTAGAGAAACAGAAACAAAAAAGGATGGTCATTCAACACACATAGGTCTACCAGGTAGGGATCCCTGGTAGCTATAATTATAGTTAGCTCATGTACTTAATCTGTCCTCAGGGGATAAAGGAACCACTGAGTGATGTGTCTTTGGCTTTCTATAAAATCATCAATAGCAAGCAGTATTCTAAAATGCTCCCTGACTCAAAATGACCCACATGGCAAGCATAAAATGTGAGTGCTGACACAGTATCCCATGTGGGAAAGGAGAGGCTACCAAACTGGGACAAGGAAAAAGATGCTCTTGGATCATTTTGAGGGTCAATTCACTGACATTTATGAGCATTAGGCCTGGAATCTCCTTCACAGTATTTATTGGTGTTTTTTGTTCGCAGCCACTTTTTTAACCTGTGTGGAGTGCGAACTATGTGAATTATTGTTTTGGTGTTATGAGGACAAGTTGTTACTTTAACCATTTCAGCATTTTTTTCTTGGCGGTGAAGTCTGGATTGCAAAACGGGTGAGGCTGGAAAAACTGTTTTGTTTCAGAGGCAGGAGGTGCCTTCTGCAATGTCTTCATTCTAGAAAGGAATCTGGATTTGACCTTGGGGCAGATGTATCCTTGCTCTGAAAAGGATTATTTTTGAAAGGCTTTTCTGGTCATGTAAATATAAGGCATATGCTTCCATAGCAAAATTGGGGAAGTCTTTAGTCAGCAAAGTATTCTAAACACAGATGCTTCAGACTGTGATATTAACAAATTTGTTTAAAAATATAAATTGAACATGAAAAGGTGCTCAATCATTAATCATTAGAGAAATGCAAATCAAAATCACAGTGAAATACTACCTCACACCCATTAGGGTGGCTACTATTTAAAAAACAAAACAAAAAACCCTGAAAATAACAAACATTATCAGCAAAGGTGTGGAGAAATTGGAACCCTTGTGCACTATTGATGGAGATGTAAGAGTGCAATCACTGTGGAAAACAGTATGGCTTTTCCTCAAAAATTAGAAATAGGGTTACCATATGATCCAGCAATTCCACTTCTGGGTATATACGCAAAAGAACTGAAAGCAGGAACTCAAACAGATATTTGTATACCCATGACTATAGCAGCATTATTTGCAAAAGCCTAGAGGTAAAAGTAAGCCAGTGTCCACTGACAGACGACTGGATAAACAAAATGTCACATATACATCCAATGGAATATTATTCAGCCACGACAGGAAATTCTGATACATGGTACAACATGAATAAAATTTGAGGACATTATTCTAAATGAAATAGGTTAGTCACAAAAAGACAAATACTGTATGAATCCACTTATACGAGGTCTCTATGGGAGTCAAACTCATAGAGACAAAGAGTAGAATGGTGGTTGGCAGGAGCTGGGGTCAGGGCACATCAGGATATACTGTTTAATAGGCATAGAGTTGTAATTTTGCAAGACGAAAAGAGTTCTGTGGATGGATGGTGGTGATGGTTGCACGACAACGTGAATATACTTAATGCCATTGAACTGTGTACTTAAAGAAATGGTTAAGTTGTTAAATTTTATGTTGTGTGTATTTTATCACAATTTGTAAAATAATAAACATTACAAAAGTATATAAATTAGATATCCAGACAAAGCTTGTGCTCTCAAAGAGATTATTATTTTTTCCTAAATGGCATTGTGCATTTTATCAGGTTTGGAATCATCTAGCATGGATTTTTGAGGTCTAATATACAATGTCATCTAAAAGTGTAACCAGAAATTTGAGATAAGCATCTGGTTGCATGTGCTCACCACTGGGGCAGAAATGGGAGTGGGGGCCAGCAGACCCTGCCCTGCTATGGAGAATGGGCTGGTGCTTCCCTCAAAGGAAACAAATGTTCTACTGTCAATCATTCTGGGGCACAAAAACAGACTTCAAGAGTGAAGAGAGGTGGAGGGCATTCCCATCTTTGGGGGTAAATGGGCCCCTGCAACATGGTAACAAGCTAGAGGTGAAGGAGGAGCTAACTAGTAGAAAACCCCCCTTTCATTCAGGGTTAGGGGCGGCAGTCGCTGAAATCCTGCTTTAAGCTTTACTTTTCTGCATTTGTAGCGGACACTATTGGTTGTCTTCCCCTTTTTGCCTTGCTAAAAGAACTTCAGTTTTGTTAAGGTATTGACCCTTTCTCATTTGCTCACCTTCTTCATGGGAAACTAATTCCACCCCCCACTGAAGTGGTTTGAACTATTGATAGGAACAGGCAGATGATACAATTCTGGCATTGACCTGCTCGGCTAGTGAGGAGCTATCTGTGAAAAAGCTCCTTGTCTATCCACAGAGATACATGGAAGAGACGGGCACCGCTCTTCTCCAGCTGTGGATGGGTCTGGATGGAATGGCTACACCACTGTAGGCATCTTGTGACCAGGAAGGTCACAAGTCCGGAGCCAGAAGCCAACCCACAGAGAAGGCGGAGCAGAAAGAAGGGAAGGAACAAGATTCTCCAGGTAGTGTCTGTGCCACTGACATCACCACATGGAACATCCTACGTTTGAATGTATTACTGGCTGAATGTTTTGAATCAGGAATACTATCAGGTGCAGCCAAACACATTTTATTTAATTCAGAATTGTAATTTCTTCATGCATTCCTCCCATCATAAAAAACAAACAAACAAACAAACAAAACAACAACAACAAAATAAATACCACTTGTGAAAATTGACAGTCTAGTGCTATTGTTGCCTTTGGGGAAATAAGAGAGGGCTTAGGGCCACAGAGCGTACAAAGTAGCTTTGGGAAGAGCCTCAAGAACATAAAAACAGCAAGAGGTGAGGAGCAGGAAGGCCCAAAGCAGTGACTTACAGCATGAAGTGACAAATGACATCAGACATGAACGTGTGGACATGTTAAGAAGCCCCAGAGAAGCTTCAGAAATATGAGGGGGAGGAGAATTCACTTAGCATGGTGATCTCTTCGACATGCAGAGTAGGGCTTGGGCCATAATCATCAGAAAGTAAAGGCCAAGAGATGGAAAATTTGCATGCATTCAGATAACACTGGCTGCCAGGAATATCACAGGATCTCCTTTTTAGAAAATGAAATTCCTATGCAACTTCCTATATTTCTCTTTGTATATTTTCTATAAGGGTACTAGTCATTGGGATGAGAAATTTAAATTGGTATATTCAGGCAAGAGGAAAGGGGATCCCTTGCCCACACCCTGCCCCCCCAAGAGTTTGGTAACCATATATGGTGAGGGAGACGAGACTGAGGATGAAAACCGCTCACTCAGACCTGGACAAAGTGCTAAAAGATAAAACAGGATGGCCACAAACACAGATTTCAGCTTAACGGCTTACTTCCATCTCTTTATTGGAATGTGTTCATATAGGCAAAACTAAAAGAAATAAGCTATATTTTAGGTTAATCGCTGCACAGTGTTTGGAAAACCTGGGTCATATAACTGCAACTATGAGCATTTTCTGCCTTTTAAAAGAGACTATAACGAAAGAATGATTGATTACACTTGGCTTATTTTCCTCTCTACGGTTGCATTTCACCACAATTATAAAAACATAATATAATTTTCCCAAAGGCTGTGGCTACCTGACAGAAGCGTTTGAAAAACAACTGTGCTCTGGACTTGCAGGCGTGTGTGTGTGTGTGTGTGTGTGTGTGTGTGTGTGTGTGTGTGTGTGTGTCTGAGAGTTCAGAGGAGAAACTCATATTTGTCATCCAGAGCCCTGTCTTCCTGTTTCAAGTGGCTGCCCAGGTGTACTTATGCCAGTCTTACCTGAGTTTCAATAATATCGGTTGGTCCGAAATTCTGTTGAGCTCTGACAGCTGTCTATTGTACCAAGAACTGTCTTTTTCACAGGAAGAGCAGAAGCCCGTTTCTGACTCTCAGGTAGAGTAAAGAAATGCTGCCTTCCAAAGTGGAATTCTTCCTGAAACACACTTCCCCTCTCAGCACCAGATAAAGTGCAGAGCTTCCAAAAGTGCTAGGAGTTTAAAGATTCCCCAGCTTCAGGAATACAACCTCGGAGAAAATAGGAGAAAAATAATCCAAAGACAACATCAACGGTGTGATCACACTAAAGTGAGATATCGAGATGGGTGACTTCCTAGTTTCTGACAGCGGTTTGGAGAAGAACATACATTATTCCATATTGACGCTACTGATAAGAGTGAGAGGGTCTCGGAGCAAGTTTAAAGTACAGAAGAAAAAACTCTGACCCCAGCCCGATGGCTGCGAATGCACTATACCTGAGAACTGTGCGGGCTGTTAGTTTTACCCACATTACTCACCTTTTATGCTGTGATGAAACCAAACTATTCTGCCTATAAACCTTTTGTTCTGTCTCACGACTTTACAGAGGTTTGGTGTGTTAATCAAACTGTCTACATACACACACACACACACACACACACACACACACACACACACACACACACAGGGCATATTCCATCCAAATGAAGAAAAACTTGAGGTTTCTACAACAAACACATTTTCCAGTAGGTGAGCCTTTCACAGAATAATTATTTCACTACTCCCAAAGATTACTGATTATATCACACAGAAAAACTAAGAGAAGCCCGTTTTATCTTTCCCATCTATCTATGGTTCTTGTGCAAACTTATACTTGTTACCATGAAAAATGACAAATTTGCCATCTGATCAAAATGTTAACAAGGTAACTGTCAGTGAGATGGATCTCTGACTGTCACTGCAAGCCAGAACATGAGGATACATTGATATTTCTCAATACAGCCACTGCTTCTCCAATGTTCACTAACAGCATTTCCATGGTGAGGATAATAAATCAACGAAAATAACAAGCTATATAAGATCTTTGAGATATGACAGATTTGTCCTAAGAGCACTATCTGCAAGGTAGCGAACAATTGATAATGATCGAAAGAAAGCTCTAATAAACTGCCATTTGCCATAATGGGGTAGATGAAGCAAAGATAGGAAACCTTAACCATGTGATGCATTCTTTGTCAAAATTGAACTGCTTGGGAAAAACACACAACAACAAACAAAACACAAATGAGTTCATGTTCTGTAGAGTCAGATGAATAGAAAATAAAGTTAATAACATAATCCAGATACAATCATTGTATTAGACACTGGTAGGAATGGAATCGTCATAACAATTGCTGGATTCATCAATACCCAAATAGTGGAAGATTCCTCACATGGCACCAATGAAGACTGACTCAGTCCTGGGGTTAATGGACTTTCCACTTTTATGTTCTTTAAGACTCATTAGGCCACATTATTTATGACCCTTAATTTAGTGATTTAACTAATGAAATAATTTCCATTTTCTAGCCTTAGGACTAACTGCCCCACAAAAGGAACCAACAGAGAATAGAAGTTGAAGTCCAAGTGGAAATAAGAGGAAATGAGAAATCAAACACAGGAAAGCAACGTCCTACAAGATGGTCGTGACATCAGATGACATGGATGAAGAAATATGGCTTCAAACTGCCAAAGAGTTGCCTCTGAGGTTTTAAGAGTAAGATACTCTCACATGGCCAGTGTTAGTCTGACTCTTTCCACCTTGCTTACTACTCTTCACTACTCTGGCTTCTGCTGTTTCTAGAATACTCTAAGTTCCGTGCCTCCCTCTGTGTTTGTTCTTCCCTCTGTCAGGAATCTCTCTTCCCTGGCTCCTTCACTTCTTCGAGCATAAATCTCCTCCAAAAGTTCGTCCTCATCTATTCATCTCACAGCAACGTCTACTATCAGCCCCTTTGGCCTCCATCACAGCTTCTTCTTTCCTGGCAGCAAGAACCACGTCTATGGGAATCACTGTCATTTCTAAGCTTCTAGCACACTGGCTGCCATATTGTAGGGATTAACCCCTTTTCTCCCAACTCCAATCTGGGGTCTGGGATATCGAACTGCCTGGCTTTGCATCTTGGTGCCCAAACACAGTAGACACGTAACTCTGTACAAGTACTAAATTTCTAGCTTCCTCATCTGTAAAATGCAGAGAATAGCAATGCCTACTAATCAGTGTTGTGAAGACTAAATGAAATCAGCCACGTAAAGAGCTTTCCATAGTAAGAGACACATAGGAAGCCATCAAAAATCATCTACTATTATTGTTGTTATAATCGCAAGAACAGAGGTAATTCTGACATAGTTAAATGAATTAATTCATGATAATGGGTTTTAAATTAATGAAAATCTTCTTCATTACAAGTCTTTACTTTTACTACTAGCCAAAACAATATTGTGTTCCCTTTAGTTCCATAGTCTCAGACTAACTAGAAAGAATGGATACTGGCCTTTAAGTCCCTTAAGGAGTGCCAATAAATGCAAGCAGTCACTTCCAATTTGAAAACACCTGGCCATTGTTCATTTGGACATCTCAACAGCAAAAAGTCACTCATGTTATTGTTTCACCTTTGTCTTAGGTGCGAATGTAAAGAAAATATCAACAAGCACTCATGTCCAAAGCTCACTTGGTCTGTCACCGATGTTAACAACTTTGCTAAATCAAATAGTAAGCAAGCATCATCCCTCATCTGAATTTATCAAACCATGGCTGAAGTGCAACCACAGGTTGACTAAAAATACAAGAATTCAGCCACATCAATAAAAGCTGTCTGTGAGAATCAAAGCATAAACTGCACACACTTCACATGAGTAAAATTTATGATAAACTTGCATGAACATATGCAGATATAGATATTCACATACCTATTTCTTCCTCTGAAAAGCTGGTTGTTAACCATTTACTAGCACGACACTCGATATAAACACAACAATAAATATACTTAACAAAAATGACCATTCAAATTAACTAGAGACAACTTTATTATGGTTGCAAACTAGAGAGTAGGAGGTTTATTGGACCATTAGTAAAGTTCAGGGAACTTATTTTACATCCATCTATACTAGCTCCATCCCCAAATAGCAGGGCTACCAAGATGGTGACCAATCTGAAGTTTTTTTTCTCTTATTTTGAGTGTGGACTGGACAGACCTGCTAAGGGACGTAGGTAAATGCCCCTTTATCAGGGAGGAAAGGATGGGAAAAGTTCACATCTCGTCAGTTGCCAGTGGACTGCTGAGAAGTAGCTAGTGGATGTAATGAAAAATATTGAACAAAAAGGTCATTAGAACTGTAACTCATTTAATTTCAAGGACAGAAGATACCTTAAGTCAACTATTCCCTGAAGTTTTACATTTCAAAAACAGTAAAAATTTCACCAAAAACAAAAACAGCGTACTAAAACAGATTTGCTATATTCCTTTTTTATGCTTCCAATTAAAGACATTTCTAAATCCTTCTATCGTCACCCTCATGTCCTATAAGAAAGCTCACCAATGGGCCGCTAGGGTCATTGAGACGTACCCGAAGTACATTTACTATCAACATTGCGAAGAGGAAACAGGATGAGCACTGGGCTCCGTCGGCTGCGGGAGTTCACAGCTTCATCAGAGCTCAAACTCAGCGTCACCTACTTAAATACTACCGAAGAAACACTAAGCTCCGACGGGCATGGGGAGACAGCCACGTGTCCCCTCTGCTCAAAGGAGTCTGAAGGATACAGTGAGCTCAGGAAGAAAATGCCCTCAGAAACAGAGACCCAAAGAGCTTCTAGAAAAGAACGTCAAGCACATGCTACCAGGTGCTGTCTTTTGTCCTTTAAATTATTGATTTCTCTGATTTGATTTGCTTGACATTCTTCCTGGCATCTGTAAGAGCATGAGAACATCAGCAGCTCCAGCCTATTGGATTTTGCTTTAGTGTAGTGCCTGGTCACGCATGCTCCAAGATCCAGCGGCACATCCAAACTGCATCTTCCATGCAAAGCTTTGCTACCGTGGGCCTTTTTCTTTTCATCCCTGAAGTACATACGTCTGAGATGTCATCGACAGGCGGGTTTTTTCTTTGATTTCCCTCCAATGAGGCCTTAAGGCAGGTATGAAGAACAAGAATGCTGCTTTCATTTTCCAAAATAAACCAACTTTCCACTGGGAATTGCAAGCACGTACCAGGCTCCCCGTACTTGCTTATGAGAACTTATACACACTCAGAATGTATAAAACCAGTGGGCCAGCTCTTAGCAAAAACACTAGTTTACTAGTTTTCCTTGAAAATTTCAGAACTCTGACCCCAAGAGAAGGCAATGCCAGGCTTTTATACTTGCAAGGAGAAAAGACACATGTGAGGGCAACCATTCTATGGGGCAGACTGACATAGACGTGCTGAGGCAGCTTTTTCTACCTCCAAATGTCGAACATCACAATGCCTTCCTATGGCTCTGGGTTACACATAACATTTTCTATCACAAGAAGGCAGCAAGAGAAGCAAGGAACTTCACATTCCTATCACATATGAGAGCCTTGAGAGACACCCTTCCCCCGAACAGTCATTTGGATCGGGGAGGGAAGGCAAACCTCCCATCCTTCTCACCTCCCCTGGCTTCCACTCATTCATTTTTACAAGCCTGAAGCCACTTTTCACCTGAGTATCTCAAGTCACAGGGTGCTCAGAGGAAAGAAGAAAATTCATCCCTCACTAATTGAGAACCAACTATTTACCAGGCACTTTGCAAATACAGTATCATTAAGTAATTTTCCCCATAGTCTTGTAGAAGCAGCAACTGAATTCCTGGTTTACAGATCAGGAAAGTTAGGGCCTTTCACTAAGCAAATGTACATTTATTGAGCATCAACGACTTGCCAGAAAGTAGCTGATCATCGACTTTCATTGATGAAGCATCAGCTGGACTACTTGCCAGAAATCATGCTTTGGGGTTTCTAGGCGAGAGAAAGAGGTGGCCCCTGACCCTATGAAATTTACATGCCAGCAGAGCTCAGAGAAGCACAAAGGAAAAGAGAGTAAACAAAGTAGAGAAAAGAAACTGCCATCCAGATAATAAACTGGAGATCTCAAAAGCCCACTTCACTAAGTCACAAAGCCTCCGAAACCACCCCCTCTCTGCTGGTCTCCAAGAAAAACAAAGAACAGAGATACAATGCTAACTGAGGAACCTTTTCCAGTCTGATATTCACCAAATCTGAGCATCACCTCTGGGGCAAAAGCACCCTCTCACCGCTGTGAGGAGTACAGGACCTGAATTATAGGTGTAAGTTGACTAGAAAGTTTTGGAACACAGCTTGCCCTTTTAAACTCAGCTTTATTAATATTCTTCAAGCACATAGCTAATGAAAAAGTGCAAAATGCAGCCCCCTCTGGCTGCAACGGCCAGAAAGCCAAAAAAGAAGAGTGCATGTCATGCCATCCTATTATAATAACAGATTAAAAGGGCATGGAAAGGGTACTAATTAGTAGTCATAAAAACTCGAGGCTCCGGATGGCTCATCTTCATATTTGAGCAGTAAAAATGCCACATGCGCAGAAAACATGGAAGTAAAATAGCAGAGAGCAATCGGTGAGGGCTCAGCCAGCACGAGCCTGGAGAGGCAGCCAGATCCAGCCACACAACTGTTCTCTCCCAAGCAGCCAAAGACATTCAGGTGACAGCCCAAGAATGAACAGTCAGCCAGCCTACACAGAGACAAGTGCCTCCAAACTCAGCAGGGGACGGGAGCAGACTTTGCCAACTTCTGACTGATGATCTTCAGGTCCCTCTCCCCAAGATGTATTCCTGTCCACGGCCTCTCCCCAGATTTTATGCAGAAGGCTACTTCTGAGAAATGAGATGGCTTTGTTAGCATGCAGGGGCCAAAGTTTAGCCTGAAGGAAAGAGATATTCATCAATAAAATCTTTTTTGATTAAATTCAGTCTTTCTTCTTGGGTTTGCTCAGAGCTTGAAAAATAAGCCGGGTGTGCTTTCTAACTTTTATCCCCAATTTGTTCCCCGAGGATTGCAAGGCTTCTGTTGCCATCAGGGTAAACTGTAAGAAGAAAGAAAGGAGTCTGTTTTCTTTACCACGTTGCCTCTTAATAATAAATTCAGACCCATTAATTCAAGTTTGGAAATTCACTCTACTCAGATAATAACATAGCCAAGTGTGTATTTCAGGTTAACCAACTAATTTATAAATTTTAAATGACCATACACAGCATATGTGGAGAGCCACCTTTTGAAAAAGAATGAAATTTTTAATAAAGAGAAAAGTATGTCTATACTGCCTGTGAAACTGAAGTTTATCAAATTCCTTTTAGAAATGATAATGCAGTTAAAAGGGCCAAATTAAAGGTAAAGAAATGATGTGAGTGAATCACACAATAATCACTAATCATTTTATTTTCAACATTATAATAAGGGATTTATATTATTTAATGGTATATACTCTACTCACTATGCAATGAACAACCTGGGGGAAAAGATAAAGTCTTTTTTTTTAAACAATAGCTCCACATTAGTAAATATATTATCCATATTTGTTTGTTTTCCTTGAGGGGTCCAGGTGAATGTCACTGGAATGGGACTGGGGCCTAGTCGTTGTACCCTCAGAGATTTGGCCTGCCGTTTCGAAGATTCAGGGTTTGGCTTTGTGTTTCTCATCCTACTCCCATGACTACCCATTGTCTTAATTTGTCCCTACCACTTGGGGTAATATTAAAAAATACTCAACAATGCATGGGAAGGGAGGTCAGAAATCGATAGCAAGTCCAGCCTCCCCAGTACACACTGTGTACCTATCCAACCTCAGCTGTTTCAAAGGTTCTAGTGATATTATGGGTCCCTTCCGAAGGATTTGCCTGCTCAACTAAAGGACAATTCATATACCTCTAGTGGTGATGATTCTAATACATGTGCCACCGGACAGTAGAATTATTCTCAGATAGAGTGAAGCCCCTGTACAGCCTCAAATTATAATATTGGGAGTGAAGTCATTGTCATGAGTCAGGGCCATGACCAAGTCTTTTACATTCTCTAGAAAAGCCCATTCTCTTACCTAAAAGAGGCGCTGACTTGGCCCCACTCACCCTGAAAACAATGCTAGAAAGTCAAGTAAGAGAAGACATAAACATGGGCTTTGAATGTCTCCAAAGAAAGACACTTTCTCATCCCAAGACATAATTGCAAATAAATGGTTTCTCTTTTACATAAGGGTTAGGAGATTTTTGCTACATACATTCTTTGGTGCTTATTAAGAAGACACCAGTTCTTCATGGGTTCATAGTAAGCACATACGTAATGGAGAATAATTTGCAGTGATGGTGCAGTACTGAATGTAAACCCTAATGAGAGAATGCATGTTGGCTGGAAATGTGTGTTGTTTTTTGCTTCCTTCCTTTCTTTTGTCACAGATATTGTAATGAATTTTCTTCAGAGAGTTTATTAGTGCCTCTTTAATATTATCCCTCTCTTTCATGTGAAAACTTTCATTAGAATCCCAGGCAAAGCTTTAGGCTTTCAATGAAGTGGTTATTAAAAAATAATTAATATCTAAATGGTGCTCAAAATACCACATTACAGCTAACCGACAGCATAGTCACAAGACAGAGAGATGGGGCCAATATTAAATACCAGACAGCCCAGCCTGATTCGTCAGTAATTTCATTATTTCCTGTACAAAATTAACTTCTTTGAGAGGGTAAAGGCTGTAGAGCCTCTGGAGGCCTCATTTGGTCTGAGCAGATGATTTCCTTGTGGGGACACCACTGGGGGAATTAGACCTCTGTTTTTGGTAGTCTCCATAGCTGGTTCTCCACTTTTCACATTCCTCATTCTAGGAGAGCCATAAATACAATCCTGGGCATTCCTCTGAGACTCATTTTTAGATTGTCTAGGGAGCCAACCATTAGAATAGAAAGGCCTGCCTATGAACCTCCTAATTTCTACTTCTCTGGAGGGATTCAAGGAGAGGCTAGCTGTAGGGCCCCTCAATAACTAATGCTGCTTCAGTTCACTTCCTGTTGGGGAAGTTCTGACGTTCATTTGTTAGCTTCCCAAGACAAAACGGTTACTTTAATTTGTACACAAAATAAGAACAAATTGAATCATTCTCTTTTACTACTCTGAAATCAACCAAACAAGTTAATGAACCTTAGCAGTCTAAATCATAATTTTCCTACTATGACCTTTGAAACACTATTGAACTACTCAAAAAAAAGAAAGTGGGAGGAGGGAGGTCGGGAGGGAAGAAGGGAGAAATGGAAGAAGAAAAAGAAAGAAAGGAAGAAAAAGAAGGAAAAAAGAAAAGATAGGAAACAGAGAGAAAGGAAAGAAAAAATAAGAAGAAAAAAATATAGTTCAAATACATTGGGATATGGTGCTTACTATATCTCTTCTTGGAGTTTCCTGAAAATGTTAATGGCTAAGAATTTTTACAATTAAGAATCATATTTAATTTTGTTTAGCTGAGCATTTCCTAAGGTTATTTACTGTAGAACTTAATTTTTTTCTCCTCTGTTTCAACCTGTTACCATTCCAGAGAATATACTTCGGGGCTGATGGTCTAAGTTAACCCACACCTGCGTCCGGCATTAGGTGGCTGTCATTAATTTTGATGCAAATACACAAACATACATTCAGCATTTCTGCTACATAAGGTGATGCATTCTTTCAGGGTAGGTTCCTAAATTGGTGGGACATATACCAGTACCTCCAAGGACATACATATTTACCAGAGGCTTTAAAATCTCTGGACTAAAGACTGGTATTCATCAATCCTTCCAGCTGTCTAGCTGATATCAAGGGCCAACTCCATGGCAGTTGAAACATCAGGAACAAAGGAGATAAATCAGTAAGGCGTGGCCTCCATTCTCAGGGAGGCCATCGTGACAGAGTCAGACTAACAATAAGCCATGAGATGGATGGTATGGAAAAAGAGGTTCATTCTGCATGAGGGGTGAAGGAAAGTTGATAATACAGATAGTGGCTCTTGAACCAGACTCCCACGGAAGAAACCAGGTTGAAGACACATCAGTAAACAGCATGCGGAGAAGTCCTGAGGCTGCCGATATGAAGGGGGTGGCCTTTCTAAGTTGTTCATCTCCCCCAACATCACAGAGGAGCCAAAAGATTTTAGAGGATACAGATCTTAAGAACTCTACAATGGGGTGGACAAGTGTAGCTAGTTCTTTCAGACCAGGAAACTACAGTGCTTACAGTCTACTCCGTGCCTGATGCGGGTCTGGAGTAAACGTCTGTGTTCCCCTCACCTTGGCCAACCCGGACTCTTCGTTTTCCCCAGCTGCAGGCTTTGCACAGTAGCCATCTCTCCGATGCAGACCAGCAGAGCGATAAGCACACGTGCTCTTGCCTCATGAAACAAAAGAGTACTGAAAAACTGGATACTCATGGTGTCTTATAAGTGAAATCATTTTACATTACCATAAAGAATGACCCATCAGAAGGATCCTTGAAGTGAATTCTTTCGGGGAGCAAGGAATCCACAGGCA
Organism: Rhinolophus hipposideros; assembly: GCF_964194185.1. Lineage (NCBI taxonomy): Eukaryota > Metazoa > Chordata > Mammalia > Chiroptera > Rhinolophidae > Rhinolophus > Rhinolophus hipposideros. The sequence goes on along the minus strand of NC_138060.1, from coordinate 14,173,015 downwards.
CTCTGAGATTTCTATTTAGATTTCCTTGAACAGAACATAGCTTCTTTTAAAAGACTCCTGAATTTAGAGAAACGATAAAAAGCTTTTAAAGGACTACTGAATTTAGAGAAAATGATAAAAATGATACGAAAACTCATTGTCCATGAACTAAAGAAAAAAAGCTGACAGTAAACTTACAAGCTAAATATGCCACTTGACAATAATTTGATGTGAAATCGTAGTCCCCCCCATTAATCAATTCAGCCAAGTCCATATCTTCTGGGACACTTGAGTTGCCTACAGGCTCTTTCTACTCTAAATAATGACCCTATAATTTGCAAGTTGAAAAACAGTGAGAGAGAAAAACTAACAGATTTTTACACCATCAGGAGGGACATAGACAAACAGGCAACAGTGTTTGAGCACAGCAAAGAAAAAATTGAACCTCCTAAGCAAACTGACAAATTGCCCCCTGGAGTCCAATTCCCAGCATCAGCACTGCTTTTACATGGTGGCTGTCTCCTCTCTCTACAGCCTTATGGCTCTCTATGCCAAGAAGGGCAGTCAGTGTGATTAAAACAACCATCAACAAAACAGCCCCATAATTAGCCGTCTTCTTTGTTAAATATCATTCTGGTCAGCAAGATTGATAGGTTCTTTTGGTCATTAACAGTCTATTTAACAACCATAAATTTAAAGCCCATCACTTTCCTGAGCCCTAGTGTTACAGAGGTTAGGGGGCAGATTATATTCAGGCAGAGTCAAGAGCTGGAAAATTAAACCAGACATGAAAAGCAACAATTACAGAGTAGTATTCCTCAGAGAGTGTTGTGGGATTACACAGAAATAGGGTATTATTAATGCTAGGAAATTTATTCAATCACTTTTTCAAAGAAAAATCTTAATCAATGACCTATATTGTAACTTAGGTGGGGGTGGGAAACCCTTAAAGATCAAACCCAGCCAAAATAATGATTTTGTTAAAAGTGAACTACCTATCCATCAATTATAAAAATATTGCCTAACATTGGAAAACAAAACATGTTCTTTGGTCACGTTTAGGCATCATGAAAACACTGATTCTTTAAAAGTGTTTCCATTTTTCATGTAAAAAGGGATATAGAAACTTGTAAACTAGTCTTAAAACCATATTTAAAAAGCGGAATCACTCATAAACACAGTCATTGTAACACACCATATTTTATAACTATATCTATAAAATTCTTAATTACATAGTCAGTTGTGTGGGTCAGTGGTATTATTATCTTTGCACTACTACAGTTTGAGCTAACATTTTACCTAACGAAAAACTTTGCTTTATTTGGTGTTCATGGGTCATCTACAGGGAAAGAGCTACCTCTTCCTCTGGTGTAGTTATTAGTAGTACAGAGATCTCCGGCTTCAAGGTGCCAACTGATGACACAGCTTAGTCTCATTCCACCAATGAGGGAGTCTAGGAAAGGGCAAAATAGCAAGAATAAAGGGAAGTACATTTTCCTACAATCTTCAATGTTTAGACTGTTGCACAGAGCTTTTCCCAACCCAAGAAGACTATGTGAACCAAATTAGTGCAGGAAGCTAAACTGGATTTTAAACAGTCTAATAAAAAACAAATATCATTAGAATCGATCCCCTTAGGGATGTCCTTGAGGGTCAAATGCTGTCCAACATTGTGGCAACATCACAAGTTTGCTAAATGACACCTTTGTAGAAAAGGTGTTTGTTCTGACTTTGTAAAATTAAAACGGGAAATTTTTAACGGGAGAGCAGAAAAACACTAGTTCTGTTGATTAAAGTTCAGAGAAGCTGGAAATGTTACTTATGAGATATTTCAACCACTCTTTCTCTGTCTCTACATGTTTACTGGACATTACCTCACGTGTATCTGCAGCAAACCCATGTTCTGTCTCAGAAGAATTCACAGCCTAATACTTGAGCGGAAAGAATTAAAGTGTTGATGGGCAGTTAGGTGTCATCTCAAATACCAGCTCTGCTCAACTGGAGGTAGCCTGTGCTGAAAAGGAGTCTGAGGCCATATCTGGACTCACTAGAAAAGAATAGCATGATCTACTGATAATAAGAGCCAGTTTCACATAGATTTCCTTGAATAGAACACAGGCTAAGAACCTGGACTCTGAGGGCACAATGGTGATTGAATATCAGCCCCACAATTTACCAGAAGGGCAAGATATTTAACTTCAATTTAAAAGTTTATTACATGGTCCATACAAAGTGGTAAAAAATAACAATGATTTTGCAGGATAATGAGCTTTAAATAAACTTATACATAAAGCGAATTTTATAATGTTTAGCACATAATTTTTTACTTAATAGATATTAACATCACCAGCAGGACCAGTCACCTGTCCAGTTACTGTTGTAATTGGCATTGAACAGCAGAGTTGTGGCTTGTCTTTTGCCTAACAACCTGCCTGTTCTAAAATTTATTCCTCAACTCAAGTGTAGAATGAACAAATGCCACCTCTGAAGTCAAGTTGGCAGTGGAGGAGTGAAATAAGTCAAAGATATATAGTTCTTCATATGACTGAATGCGTTAATTTGGTAAAACTAATCTCCAACATTCAGCATATTGTAATGGGGCTTATAACATCTTTGGACTGTAAAAGATCAAACTGTCTTTCTATGACTTGCACTTTTCTGGGTACTGCAAAGTAATCAACATTGGTGCATCTTGACTTAAACAATCTCTTGGACTTCCCCAGCCATCCCAGACTCTAATTATGTTCAACCAAACTGAATAATCAAAAATGAGACTGATTCTACCCCAACTGTTATAAGCTGCCTTCACATGTCGAAAGTTTGGTTCTATCACTAACATGCAAGGAAATACTCTCATACCTGGTAGGTAATGAGAACAGGCTTCTGTTGGCAACTGTAATCAGGCAACAGGAGTTGAATTCTCAATTGGGGGCAGTTTTGCCCCACAGGGAATACTTGACAACGTTTGGAGATATGTTTGGATGTCTGGAGATATTTTCAGGAGGTGATACTGGCATCTAATGGATAGAAACCAGGGATGCTTCTAACTATCCTACTATGTGCAGTCCAACCTCCCCAACTAAGAATCATCAAGTGCAAAACATCACAGTGCTGAGGTAAAACTCTGCCCTAGGTATGGGACACAGGTCAGTGTGGACTCACTTGCTAAGTATTTCCCTACCAGATTGGAAGCCCCACGTGGGCAGGGATCATTGTATCCCCAGTGCTTAACAAAATGCCTGGTACCTAACAGGGACTATTAATTTTTCTGGAGTGAATAAACTATAACAATAGAAACCAATGCAGGTCGTCATTTTTATTCACAGCAGAGCAAGCACTCCTTCCATATCAAAGTCATTATGGTAAAGTGAAAAGAGAAGATACAGCCAAACATGATTTTGCTTATTTGGGCACCTCGTACCTCGGCACCTTTAATAATAAATTTTCTGCTTCCTCCTACATGCCCACCTTCCCTACAGCAATAACTGGGGCCATATCTAGTAACTGTAAGTTGTGTCAACTTACTATCAAAATATTTCTAGAATCCCCTCACATCTCTTCATTGTTACTGCTATCAGACATGCCCAAGCCATCATCATCAATACCTGTAACAGGTCACCCTGGTTTTGTTTTTGACCTCTAACTTGCATTCTCCACAGAGTAATAACCTTTCAAATGCACTAATCAGAGCACATCACTCCTGTGTTCAAGACTTGCTAAAGTCTCAACTGGAGCTTAAAATGCATTACTCGGTCTGGCACTTGCCCACCTGTTCACACTCCACAAGCACAGTGGCCAGCTTCTTACTTAATCAACATGTCAAATTCCTTCTCCCGTCAAAGTCTTTGCAATGGCCTCAAATGCTCCTCCTATAGATCCTTACATGGCTGGCTTACACATCATTCAGGGTCAGTTTAAAGTCAACTCATCGGAGAGAAAATTTCTGAGTACAATGAATAAAGATCTGCCCTCTCCCCTTATTTATCAGAAACATCACTTTGTTTTATTGTCTGCCGATTACGATGGACAATCTGAGAGTTTGTTTGTTCAGTTACATTTGCATATTGACCATTCTCCCCCACTAGAGTGTCAGCTCTGTGAGAGGTGAGAGAGGAAATTTGTCCTATTCTCGCTGCTTCTCAAGTACAGTGCCTGGCACAAGGAAAGGGGTCAATACATATTTGCTGAATGAATAGATTTATGAAGAATAAATGGATGAATATGTCAAGAAAACGCTAAAAGAAAAAAGGTATCATCTGAATGGAAATATGCATGAACTGTTATTTGCAAAAGAGTTTCCCAGAATTTCCAAATTAAACCCCAAATCTCATCCTTTGTTTAAGTGAGATCAATCCAACATAAGACTAATCATCAGAATAATAAAGGGAAGTGGTTGATATTCATTAATAACCAAATATAACTCAGAAATGAAATTAACAATTTGTCAGTATAAATCTTCCTCATTCTTTTCCTGGGCAGCAAATTAAAATTTATCCTCTATTTTTAAGTTTCTTACAAGCAAAGAGACAATGAAATAATGAAGTGAAAGTACAATGTAATAATTTTAATAATGCTCAATACATAACCATAGCAATGATTTTGTGCATTTCCGAATATGGTTTAGCAATGTCAACCAACATGGTACGAAAAAATAATTAAGTCTGTTTTCCTTTTATAATTTTTATTACTGTAAAAAAACCCAAACAATTAAAATAATTAACATTCCCAGGTAGTATCCGAGGCAAGAATACAAGTGTGTCATCCCTTGCAAAAACCTGGAACATAGTCTCATGTTGCTTTTTTAAGACCATGTGATATATTTGAATGCATGTCCGCTATAAATAAAAAAGCCAGGGATATGTTTGCAATGGTTGGGAGGGTGGGTAGATGGCGGTATATTGAATCAAGAAAAGTCAAGGTTGTGAAGAACAATGACACACACCTCTCCTGTTGCTCTGCCTTCTGATCACCTTTCCAGTTCCAGTTGTTACCATTCCAGCAACACCACAAAACTTTCAGTGTTCTGAACTCCTTGTCTTGATGTGTCTGTATCTTTATTGACACCACCTTTTAGTGAAGTCCAACAGAATTTCCTGCTGTGATGAAACGATCTAATTCGTCACTGTCTAATGTGGTAAACCCTCACCACATAAGGCCACCGAGCACCTGAAATGTGGCTTATACAACTGAATGGTTAGTTTCACTTAATTGTAATTAATTTAAATGTAAATAGACACACATGGTAAGTGGCTACATTATTGCACAGCTCAGGCCTAGATGGCTTCTGTTATTCCCTCCTCTGTTGGTCTAGCAAACTCCTGCTCATCCTTCAAGACTCAACTCAAATTGTCCCTCCTCCAGAACGTCTTTCCTGCCCATTTCTGTTTCTTCTGTTGCAGGTGCACATACTTTAAAAATTATCCATCTATCACACTCTACTGTAATTATTTTATGACATGTTGAGCCTCCCATTAGATGAGAATCTCTCAAGGGCAGGGACTCTGTCTGGTTCATCTCTAAATCCTTAGTTGAATGCTTGACACATGAGAATTACTTGACAAATATTTGCTCGAGTGAGATAGTGAAACCATCTTTAGATGCAAACAAATACAAGCACAGCTTCCCAGGAAACCTTTACCCCAGGGAAGGTTTTATTGCCTTCATATAAGAAGTTGCAAACCAGAAATGACCTTCATATTTGGTAGTATTTTGCCCTGTGTTTTTTTTTTTTTAATGGAAATTGTTTTCCAGTGTTAGAAACTAAGATTTCCAAATTTCCAGGAAGTTATTAGATCTGGTGATTTGAGTCCACATTCCTGCTGGCAACAAGGAAACAGAATAAAACATGCAGCTGCATCTTTTAGATAATAAATATTCGTATACTCTACAGATTTTGTTTTCTTACTCCTGGTCAACTTTAATGATTTATGGTCTCTGTCTCTCTTCTGTGGGCATTAGACACTTGTAACTCCAGACCCTTTAAGCTCAAGTTCAGACATTGACTATTTTACAAAAGTAAAATAATAACAGTGAAAGCAACAATAATGGCTGCTAACATTTATTGAGCATCACGTTCCAGGTCCTCTGTAAGGCAATTAATACACATTGACAGATGAAATCCTCCAAACTACCCCTTGACCTAGAAAACATTCTTAACCTAATTTTATCAATGAGAAGATCAAGATTCCAAGGGGTGACACTGGGAATTAGCAGAAAGTTCTGTCCCCAGGTCTGACCGTTGCCAGAGTCCTTGCTGCCAACTTTCCATTATAAAGCCATATCCCCTCTCACTCTTCCATGCTTTTCCTTGCCCGGTTTTAGACATCGAGTATGGTTGAAAGGGGGACTTCGGGCTAGTGACATACACTTTCCATGTTTTGGTCCTCTACTAGCAATGAATTAAGAGCTAACATTACTTTCAGGGGCATATGTGGGCACATGAGATGCTGTAGATGAAACACTGAACTTCTCAGACATTTTCACAAACAGAAAATGACCTCATCTGAGCACGCGGATCATGGCTGAGGAAAGGCTGACACACCTGGAGTAGGGAGGCAGGAGTGGTTTTAACCATTTAAAGAAAACAATGGTTTTGTGGCTTCTGAGAGCACCCAGTCTTAAGGAAGCCTCATGTAGAGAGAGAATGTCTCAGTGGAATTAATAAAAATTTGGGTCCCCAAATTTTTTTGGTTGCCAGTTTTGTGGCAACCGAAAGATGAAAGTCAGTGGAGGGTATAAGAATCAACTATGGTGGAACCAGTACTATGCCAGGCCAGGAACCAGCAAAGATTTTCTGTAAAGATCCAGCTGATAAATAATTTAGGCTTTGTAGGTGACATGTAAACAAATGAGCATGGGTGTTTTCCAATAAAACTTTATTTACCAAACCAGGTCATGGGCCCACAGGCCACAGTTGGCCAACCCCTGAGCTGGCACCATGGAGGCAGAGCAGAGACGAAGCAGAGGACATTGTACCTGATCTTCAGACCAGCATCTAGCACAATAACAGGGAAAATACATCTCTCGGGGTAGCCCCAAACCTCTGAGGCAGATGGCCAGATAGTGACAGTGACTTAAGTAACAGGCGCTCAGTGGCTCTGGTCCCAGACTAGCCCCAGAGGGCATGAGGACAGTGAGTCTCTGCCTGTTTCCAGTGAACAGTTCCTCCCAGTAATTATGCAGCCCAAGAGCAGAACAGGTGAGGCAGCATGGCCTCTCAACAGATGACAGGCTTGGGGTACCCAGGAAGCAGCCAAACAAGAATGCTTAGACTCACACATTTAGAAAAAAATGAATGCCGCTCCTCTTCCGTACCCTCTTTGACTCCCCCCACCTGCTACCCCTGGTGCCAGCTTGCACTAAGCCATCTAGTTGTGCTTGAACTGCCCACTTCTTAAAGACTATGTATACACCAAGACTAGAGGGGGCTTTTGCCTGAGGCCAAATGGTTTGGAGTCCTTCCTCGATGTGACAATCCTAAGGTCGGCTGCTTCTTCCAAGTGTGTAACCAACATGATTCAAAGAAGCAGAAATTTAATTCCCGTTTTCTCTGTTCACCTAATCCTTCACTGTTCTTATGCTTTTGGTTTTGTTATCATTTCACCCTGTTTTCATTCATAGTATTAAGTCTACTCATTTCTACACTATCTTTTGAGCTTTACTACACTAATGTTTTGTTGTCATTTTTACTACTCATTGTTTTACTTTTCAAGTGAAATGATGAAGAGTATGACAGTGGGCACAGTATAGGGAAATGTCCTGGGGTCAGTGACAGAAGCCAGAGTTTCAGCCTTACGGTGCCCTTGTGAGCAGTGGGACCTTGGGCAAATGCAGAAACATCATTAAATTTCGATTGCTTCACCCACAAAATAAAGGAAGTGCTGATCTCAGAGAGGTATTACAAGGATCAGACGAGTTAAACAAGAAAGATTCTCCTTACAACTCAATAAGAAGAAGACATATAATCCAAATAAAAACTGGACACAGGATCTGAATAGACATTTCTCCAAAGTAGATATACAAATGACCAATAAGCATGTGCAAAGATGCTCAGTATCATTAACCATCTGGATGGCTAATCCAATCAAAACCACAATGAGATGCTACTTCACACCCAGTAGGATGAATATAATCATAAAAGTTAGAGAATAACAAGTGTTGGTAGAAAAATCCAAACCTTCACACACTGCTAGTGGGAACGTAAAATGGTGGTAGCTTCTTTGGAAAATAGTCTGGCAGTATCTCAAAAGGTTAAACAGAGTTACTATATGGCCGAGTAATTACCCTCCCAGGTACAGAGAAATGAAAATATATGTCCACACACACATCTGTACATGAATAGCAACATTCATAGCAGCATTATTCGTTAAAAAGTAAAGACCACCCAAATGGCCATCAACTGATACATGGATAAACAAAATGAGGTATGGACATACGACAGAATATTATTTGAGAGCAACAAAAAAATGAAGCACTGATTTATGCTTCATGACGTATAAACCTTGAAAACGTGATGCTAAGTGAAAGAAGCGAGTCACAAAGGACCACACAATGTAAAATGCTATTTATGTGAAATATCTACAATAGGCAATTCATAAAAACAGAAAATTGATTAGTAGTTGCCAGGGGCTGGGGGAAGGAAAGAATGGGAAGTGACTGCTACTGGGATTGGGTTTCTCTTGGTGGTAATAAAATGCTTTGGAATCAAATAATTGTGACAGTTACACATCCTGTGAATACACCTAAAACTATTCAATTGTACATTTTAAATTGGTGAACTACATGGTATTTTAATTATATCTGAATGAAGTTGTGATTTAAAAAATACGGAAGGTTCCGGCCCTAGTGCCTGACACATGGTAGGAACTAAAAATAGTCACTATTATTGTCAGTTACCTACCTGGGCATTAGTTTCTCCATTTTTTAAATGCAGTAGATTATTCTGGAGCTTTTCAACCCTGCTATTCTGAGAATCTATGTGCTCAAACATATGCGTGATTAGGTCTCCAGAGAAAAACTATTGTGGACTGGAGCAAGCAGTTAGGAAATCCCTTTAGAAGTTTGGACAGGACAAGAGTGGAGGAAAAGGCTTTCAGAATTACTATAAGTAGCAATGTGAAAGCACAAAGGTAGGAATGCTTTAGTTCCCGGTTTGGCCCATGGGAGGGCAGTTTGAGTAAGTAAATGGTGACTGAATGGAAGGGACAAGTTGGACAAGGAGGCAAAATGAGTCTTGAAAACATAAGACAAAAAGTTCGGACTTGACCCAGCATTGGAATGTCAAGGTGTGAATTTAAGGAAAACTAACCTGCCAGCTCACGTGGTATAAATGGAGTGGCCAGAGTCAGAGTACAGGAAGTACAGGAGATCCCCTAGTTATCTGAGGTTTTGCTTTCCATGGTTTCAGTTTCCCAAGTTCAAACAAGGTCCAAAAATATTAAATGGAAAATTCCAGAGAGAGAGAGAGAGAGAGAGGGAGAGAGAAAGAGAGACCAACAACATTCACAAAATTTTTTTACAGTATATTGCTGTAATTGTTCTACTTTATTATTATTGCTGTTAATCTTTTACTGTGCCTAATTTATAACTTAAACCTTATCATTGGAATGTATGTACAGGATAAAACACTATATATATATATATATATATATATATATATATATATATATATATATATATATATATATATATATGGTTCAGTATGATCCACAGTTTGAGACATCCACTGGGGTTCTAGGAACCTATGCCATGTGGGTTGTGGGGAATGCTGTACTAGTTGGTGAGGGCCTGAAGAAGAGAAATGGTACAAAATAGTGGCTGCCTCATTATCATAAAAGTGACAGAATGAAGAAGAAATAATCTCTTTCCCTCCTTCCCCAACACCTAACAAAGTTAATAATAACCACAAAATAATGGTGAAAACCAGGGGAATATTACCAGTAACCTCTAAATAGGGGATCAAGTATAAACCTGTGCCATAAGATGCAAAAGAGGCACCTACTAAGAAAAAGAAAGACAGGAAGGAATGGAGAGAGGCAGAGAAGGAAAGAAAGAAACAAAGATGATTTGGGTACAATTTGGAGTTGCACCAAAATCTCCCGCCCCAACCTTCAGATGTTTGGGAAAAGAATGTGAGTTGATGACATTGTAAGATTTCTCTCTAATTTCACCTACAGTCTAGAGAGAAGTAGGCATGATTTGGCAGCCCTGGGAAGCCTCAGAAAATCCCTAGATAGTGGAATCCCAGGACTTCTGCCCAGCCACAGCTAGAAATAACTATGAGAGGTGTGGTGTTTGTCAGGAAAAATTGATAGAACTTGGTGAATGAAAGTATACAGAGGATGAAATTAAAGAATGAGCTTGAGATGAACCAAGGTTTCTGGCCCAGATTTTGCATGGTGGTGCCAACAGTATGGATGGGTGGAAGAGGGGGCATATTATGGGAGAAAAGGATTTATCCTATGGGAGAAAAAGATGAATGAAGCTTGAGCAACTTATACCTTGAATTCGGGTGTCTGGATCAGCCTATCGTAGAGCCTCCCAAATAGTGTACCTTTGATAGGTGTGTGTGGGAAGAATGAAGTGACTGTGTATAAAATGTTAATTGAAGATGAAAAAAAATGATGGCAAGTAAAAACTCAAGATTTTGTTTTAAAATCACTTTTTCTCAAGCACTCTGGAATCAACTAGCTTCATGATGCTTTAAAGATCTTACATTTCAAACTATCTTTTCAATATTATAGAGCCACAGTCTGAGTCCTCTTACACTTAACAAATAATCATGAAAAGCATATTGGAGAATAGAAAAACTGAATATGTAACTTCTTCCACTGACAGAAAGGACAAAAATTTCCAATTCTTACAACTTAAAGACTTATGTAACACTTCAAATAAATTTATGGTAGTAAGTTTCAAGACCCTAGTTTTCTGTACCACTCATTATATAATCATCAAACATCAGAAATCAAGTTGATTCACAAATAAAAGTGGAATGACCATGCTTTGTGGAACTCTATGACCAGTTTTCTGGAAGCTATTGTGATTCTAGAACCTGACTTTTCATTAAAGGGAAGGTGAGAGATTGCCCATCAGATATGTTCAATTATGGGTTTCCTAATGAGGCTCACCTACCCAGGTCTACTGAATATTTCCTTTTCGAAAGACCCCATCCTCCTCCTTGTATATTCTAACACTTCGTGTCTTTGACATTTGCTCTACAAGAGAATAACTAAACAGTTAAGTGTTCTCAAATAAAGGGAAGTGGATCTTGAGTGGACACAGTAAGCCTAAAGGATATGAACACAATTCCTTGATTATGTGTGCATATGTGTGTGCATGTGTATGTAAAACTTCCTGTATAAAATCAGTCTTACTCATTTTCTAGACTTTGAGAACATTCTTCTCACTACTTCAAATTGGGTGTTCTTCACCTGGGACTTAAAAAAAAAAAGTCCAAATATTACATGTAAATCTTTAATGTGTCTGTAAATATTTTTTAAAAAATAGGTAGGGAGTTTCCAACTTTCAGCAGGATTCCCAAAGGGGTCTGTTACCCAAAATGGATCAAGAGCCACAGCATGTGAGACTCCTAATAATTAAAGACATTTTAAGTTCATTCAGTAAATCTGTACAAGATAAAGAGCCAATTTCACAGTGCTTCTTGGGATTGGTTCCTGGAAGTCCCAATCACTCACTGGTGGCATCACAACTGTGTCTCAATTGCCTGCACGATTTCTCCTCCTTATTAGTTTCACATCCAACTAATTATTCTCTTAATATTTTCATCCACAAAATAAAATTCCAAAGTTATTAGAATCCATTTTAGAAGAGTTTCTCCTCCTTTCGAAAGAGACTATTGTTGTCACTTGGAAAACAGTAAATAGCTTTCAGGATGGTATTGAATTTTAAGTCTGTGCCTACATTTAGTGGAAATGTCTAAGTTTTGAAATAGTAGGGAGCTCACGTTCCATCTGGTGTGTTTTCATTTTATCTTCTCTTCTCAGTGAATTTTAAAAGTCAACTGCAGTGTCAATATCCTTTCTACTATGCTAATGTGGCCGCCATGTAGAAATCAAAGTGGGGCCAGTCCTCAGGGCAAGTGTTTTTTTTTTCCCCTTAATTGAACTAGTTAGTGTCACAGAATCACAAAATATCAGAGCGGAACATGCGCTTAGAGGTTACCAAAATGAGATGAATACCTCTTAGTTGGCGGATAGGGAAACTGAGCCCCAGACAAAGAGAACTGGCCCAAGTCTCATTACCAATGGAGCCAGAACATGAGCCTCTATTTGAGGGAAGGAAGGTAGTCACTTCCTTCCCCGAACCCAACAGCCCTTCATCAGAATACTGTTCATGGTATGTAGGGGTTTCTATTTTCTCCATACTTATTGTTGCTTAATTCTCATCCATATGAGGCAAGATAATATTTCAAAGTAATCATTGGGGTGCCATTTCTCTTTTGACCGTCTCCTGACTAAATGGAAGTGTATTTACTGCTTCTGCCTCACTCACTTAGCTTCGAACTGCAAAAAGGCAAGAGCCGGTGTGACAGAGAAATGATTCCTGAAGGGATGAGAAGACTCAGTAGCTCTACCTGCCCATTCCCAGACTTGAGAAAAAGAGTTTCTGACTGGAGAAGGGACTGAGGAGAGAGAGAGAGAGAGAGAGAGAGAGAGAGAGAGAGAGAGAGAGAGAGGACATGAATGCACATGAGGGCAATGCGCCAGGATAATCTCCCTATCTTAAAGTTAGCTGATTAGCAAATTCGGTTTTATTGGCTACCTTAATTCTTTTTTGTCATGCAATATATTTACAGGTTCTGAAGATTGGGATGCAGATATCTTGGGAGGCAATCATTCTGCCTGCTACAAGTGACTTGCTAGACACGTTCCCTGTGGGTTGGGGAATCTACGAGTGGACTCGTGCTCTGCTTTCCCCATCTAGACCTCCGGTAGTACACATTTCTGTAAAGAGAGTGATGAAGGATTGTAATGATGACATGAGTGTCTTCCAGGGACTCCTAAATCTTCTGCAGGCCTCAGAAAAGTGTGGAAGAAAACAAAGACATATCTGTGCCCACAAGAACAATGAAAAGCTGGCAAATGACACAGAGTAAGTGACTTTCATGTGCTATGACCAGAGGCCATGTCCCTCAGGGATATAGGTTATCAGTGACTACCATCGCCCAAAGGATGATTTCACTTGTTGTGGGTGGAAGCAAGGAGCACGGATATACCAAGGGCCACGTAAGGCAGAGGACTTGGGACACGATGCCCAAGAAACTCCAGCCAAGCACCATGGAATGCCTGTCCTTCCCATGTGACATGCTCCTGGGAGCAGAACGCTGAAGGTAGAGGCTGGAAACAAGAATGGGGCTTAATTACAGGCCTGACTGGCTGAGGCAGCACTGAACGCCCAGACAAAACCTGGTTTTGGGCTAATGAAGTGATTTGCTATCACAGCCAAGATATCAAACTGAACTTTGGGAGTAAAAGGTATTTCATTTTTGTATAGTCAAGCTGGTGACTGTGAGATTAATAACTGCTATACAGGCTTCCCAAATGAACCTCAGACCTAGTCAGAAATGACCTGGTGATTGAGAAGAAACCTGAGACAAGAAAAAGGAATGGGGAGCATGGACTGCAGAATATCACATCAGCATCAATGCTTATTTTAATGTCTCCTTTTTTCTGCCTCTCAGAGCAGGAACTCAGGAAAAATGTTATCCTGAACAGTGATTTTTCCCAATAAGCAAGAGAGTAGAAATACCAAAAAGCCATTCCTCTGGGCATTTCAACTTAAGTGATAGGTCACATATGAGTATTTCCCAAGAAGTTGTTACCAAAACTAAACTCACTTTCTTTCACCACATTTACCAACGACCAGTAAATACTATTCTCTGCCAACGAGTGAAAAAGAACATAGAATAGCTGCTTTTAAAAAATGACCCCTAATGTTTTCTTTACATTACAGAATTATTGCACATTCATTAGATAAAGTTTGGAAAATGCCAAAGAGTATGAAGAAAGAAACAGGAGTGATCTATGATTCCATCATCCACTGCAATCCCTCTTACATACCAGGTACATATGCTTCCATTCTATTCTTGGTTTACATGCCACCCTCTTCATTCAATATTATATCCCAATATATTGTGCCATTAAAATTATTTTAACATATTCATATACAGGAATATATACCTTCAAACTATATTCCTCTATAATTTGGCATTTAAATAATTTCCCAGGTGGAGATTTTTCAAATTAAATAGGTAAATTATACATGTTTTATAGATACACACTCCGAGGTAATTTGGAAACTATGATATAGACAAGAGCACTTTTGAGCCTAGAGAGGATAAAATAGAAATATCTATTATTTTCTTGGCAGGATGTTGACACAATTCCACAGTTTGAAGGTACACGAGGATTGTTCTTAGATTGGTCTATTTTACAGAGTGATGGTGGGAGCTCCTAGGGGCCATTATCAAACTAATTTCAGGTACATTCCAGAAATGAATACAGGGTCCAAAGCTGGCCTTTGTGATTTGATTCTGGAGTTACCACAAAGTCCCACTGTACCTCTAGACTGAGGCCGGAATAGTCCAGCTTTAAAATCTCATTCTTTCCCCAACAGGCTTTGCTAGTTTAAAAAATACTTTGTCATCTCAGGAAGGTAAATAATGTGAACTACTCTTGTTACATTTAAGATACGGGTTCTTTCTTGAGAGATGATTTTGACAGGAAGGAAGGTAATATCCCAAAATGGGGAAATTGCAGCTGATAAAGGAAAGCCATAGAGGTGAGGAATTGGAAAACGAGGTTATGAATTCAGAGTGCCCAGCATTCAGCTCAACAAATGTATCTTGAGAACCTACTCCATTAGATAGTGGGATTTATTGTATGTAAGGACAAAGAGACCACTGGGAGGTCACAGAGACAGCAGATTGAAAGAGAACCCAGACTTTTGAGCCAGACAGCCTGAGTATGAATCCCAGGTCTGTTTCTTACTCTCTCTGTGATTTCAGAAAAGTTACTATTTCTTTCTGGGTCTCAGTTTTCTTATCTGTTAGAGACAAACATAACTCACCACTCCATATTGCATTTCATTGGATGCATTAACTCATCATGCATCCATGATGACATATGGCATGCTAATGTCATAATGGCACCATATTCTCCTTCTCCATTTGACAGTATCACCCACTGATGAAAATGTCGTCCCTAATCTCTCTCAAGAAGTCGAGTTCAGCCCTATCCCAGGTCACCAATAGATGAAACCCACTCACGTTCCCCATGTTCTTGATTTGGAGATGAGACCAAAAGGAAGAAACGACTGTGCTCCAGGGAAGGAAGGTAAATGGTAGACACATCGTGTGGATGGAAAATTGTGTAAGAAAACAAGTCAGATTGCTCATTTCAGGTTATTTCAGGTTGCTAGAAAAAAAATTAGCCTTGGTCTTCATATCAACTGATAGGGCAAGATTATTGGGAAGCCAGCTGAAAGTTCATGCATGGATTTGATGATCCCAATGCCCAAATTCCTCTTCAATAACTGTGAAGAGTTTTCTAAATAGAACCAAAAAACTCTTTTAAAGGAAAAAGAAGATGCCAGAGTAAGATTTCATTTAAGTGCAAAGGAAATACTCTATGAGTTCCTTAGTTACTGCTAGTGTAAGAAGGATTTCCAGCAGGTACTGGTATAGCCCTAGAAGATACTTATGGTCCATTGAGTGTTATAAGCAAGGACTGTTTCTTTTTGAGTGAAAAAGGCATCAATTTCCTTTTAAATATTTCAGTGTGTTATCATGACATGAATACATGATAAAGCATGCAAAAGTATTTAAGAGGTTCAGTGCATAAAACCAGCTCAGAAAGGATGAACTTGGGAATTTTAAAAAGTTGGCTGGAGTGTATCGATGACTTCCTTGTGTTTAAAAAAACAAACAAAAAAAAAAACAACAACAATGATAAAATGGAGATATAATAAAGTACTTAGGTGGGAACTAGTGAGTTGTATCCTAAAAGCAGAAAGGAATATCTAACTTTGGGATATGTCAATTTCCTACACTCTAAGTTTTACATATTTAACAGTAGTGATATGTCCAGAAACTATAGAGTTTAGTAGACAGCTAGGATAGTGTGTGTGTGTGTGTGTGTGTGTGTGTGTGTGTGTGTGTGTGTATGTGTAAATGTCTCCAAGCTTCAACAGAGATCTTAAAACTGAGATTTAGCACTGGAATTCACAGTCTCTAAGAAAATCACTTATCTCACTATCTTTTTTTCCATAAAAATGAAGGCTAATATTGTCCTCGGATCAAAGACTTTGTAGTCAATCAGACTTTGGTATAAACAAGCTTTGTCATGAGCTTGTTATAAGGTTCACGACAAGCTGAACCTTATAAGCTTGTCATGCTTATAAGCCCTCCATGGAGTTTAGCTTCAATTAAATGGTATTAATGATATCTACCCTGCAAGGTTTATAAAGATTAAAATAATATACATAGGGCACCTAGCATAGAGTTCAGCCCATTGTGGACTCTCATTAAATGACAATAATAATTTTATTCTATTACTACTTTTCATTAGTCCTCTCCCTAGGAACGAAGATTAAGAACTAGAAATATTTATTACTGTTAACCCAATGCTTTTAGGTTTTTTTCTCCATTTCAAATATGGGAAACACAAGAGACATTGAAATTAAAGTAGCAAGTCCAACATTAAAGAACTTGTAATAAATCACTGTATTGACCTGATATGTAGAATTTAGAGCTATGCAGCTCTAGGAGCCTTTTCAAGATTTTCTTGATTAGAAAGAAAGTTAGGCATCTTTCAACTTGCTCCTCTAAATCTGTAGGTCATAAACATCTCCAAAGAGAGCCATTTTCCAGTAAGCAAAAGCAATTTGAAAGCATTAGAAGAAAATCTTAAGTTAGAATTTCTTCTTTCCAGAAGAGATCTCCTCATTGAGTGTGGATGTCTAGATAGTGTGGGCTGTTTACAGCTTAAACATTTAATGTCCTCACAAATTATTGAGCTGTTATGTCTCTGAAGGCTGCTGGCCCACAGGCATGCATAATGATGGACACCAGTAAGGACATGGCACCTATATGACCTCCCCTTGATGCATTTCTTGGATTTGGAAACTTCCTCGGTCTCCACAAAAGGAAGCCTCTAGCCGGTCACCGACTCCAGCTTCAGACTCCTCACTCACTAGCTCTCTGACATGGCCTCAAGATAATACTGTCAATAATTATATGAATCATAAGAGGTAACTAGCTGAGCATGAACTATCCACCAGGCATTGTTCTAGGGCTTTAGATGCACGAACCCATTTAATTCTCACAGCACCCCATCGTAATCCTCATTGTACAGATGAGGAATTTGAGATAGGGAGAAGTTCAGCAATTTGTTCAAGGACATAGAGCTGAGTCTAAACACCAATCAATCTAGACCCAGATCCCCAGGCTTAATCCCCTCATATTGTCTCAAAAGGACATTCAATGGGCTTCATTTCAAAATTGGAATGAGAAAGTTTGGCCATCTAACTAATGCTTGACTGGGCCACTTAGATGAGCAATGATCTACAGAAATAATGATCAAACAGTAGCTTGTCTGTCCTCCAAAAATCACGGATGATTTTGTGAGTGTTCCTCGTGAAATTCATAGCCAAAAGAGAAAAAAATAAAAGGAATCTGTGTGGAGGGACCCATCTGGTCATCTTTGAGGTCATTTAATTTTTAAGACATCAATAGCCTTTGATCAGGGATGACAGAAGCTAGTTCAATTATTTGATGACATATCTCCTGTGTTACCTTCTAGTTCTGAGAACCAGGAAAAATAAATTGCTGTCTTCTTGACTTGAAAAAAAAAAAAGGGAGGTTTTGCATCCAATTACCCTTTATGAATACTAACAAAGCTATTTGGATTTAACAAACTCTAGAATTGCACTGTCCAATTTTATAGCCACTAGCCACATGTAGCTAGTCTGAGTCAACATGTGCTGGAAATGTAAAATACATGTGCTATTTCAAGGACTTATACAAAAAGAGGATGTAACTATCTCATGAAAATGTTTTATATTAGTTACATGTTAAAATGGTGATATTTTGGTTATACTGGGTTAAGAAATATATCAGTTACATTAATTTCACCTATCTCGTTTCACTTATTTTAATGTGGCTACTAAGACATTTTTAATTACATATGTAACTCACATTATATTTCTATTGGGAAGTGCTGCTCTAGAATACAATATGCAAGGTACAAAGTGGGGGCACACTAATAAAAGATATCGCCTGATGGTGAAAAAACTACAACCGCATTTTGGAGACTCAAGCTGGGATTCCAGGTTTACATGTGCCTTCTCTGAAGCAGGCAACGTGGAGGCCTTATTGTTCTCTGCTGGCTGATAGTTTCAAAGAATGAGACCTGCTTCCAAGCTAAGGAGTAATGGGATTGATTTATAAACGCTATTTAAAATAAGTGTATCTGTCCAATGAAAAAACAGACAATTGAAAAGCAAAATCATTTTCAAATGCTTTGCAGCTTTAGAATTATAATAGTTTTATCTTCCCTTCCTCCCTAACTCTTGCTTATTTTGCTTTCCTTCTTTAAGGAGAGATCAAGTCCAATGTGTGGGGGCTTTATTCTTTGAGGCCACTATAATTTATATTGATAAAAAAGTGCCAATGCTTAATTCATATTTCTTTTCTCCTTGCTTTTTTTATTCATTTCTGCTCATAGTTTATTCCTAACTTAATAATTTAACTTAAAAAATAATTTATTTATGACCTTTCCTATTCCCCAAGCTCTCGACTCGAAGTAAAATAGAGTTGGAAAATTTTGTTATCTGAGATCTAAATAATTTTCTTTAGTTCATCATAGGCTCCAAAGTTAGCAAAATTTTTGGACACTCTTCTTAAACAACAGTTTATTAAGTAATGTCGAAAACCTTGACTAAAAACCCAATTTTTAATTAATTTTTAAAAACACACAAATGGTCCAATTTTTAATTACTGATGTTAATGAAGGTTTTTATTGCAGCAGCCACTGTGTGACTGAGAACAGAACTGTGAGAGGCAGGTAGGAAGACAAACCAACAACAAGTATTTCTTGGAGCAGGCACGTCCACCTTAACTAATACACACCTGATAGTTTTGCTGGGATATGTGTGTTTGGAGGGAGAATTCACTGGGGAAGACAGATATGACTCTGCATCCAAAGCCTTATTCAGAAAATAATGAGGAAGGACCATATGGAGAGACCACTGACGGAGTGGTTTTACTTTAGTACTATGGATAGACTAACATGTGGTTAACTTCTTCTTTCTTATTTTTCACTAATATGTAATTAGGCATATTCAAATGAGAAAGGATAGCATTTCTGGGAAAACTGACCTATAGTGGCAATTCCCAAACCGACTCTAGGGAACACCTTAGAGGAGGCATCCTTTGCCTTGGGGCACATTTTCTAGGCACCTGTCCTCTCATCAGACACTCTTCTGCCTTCCTTCAGTTTTCCCTCATGTCCAATCATTTTAAGATTTTTTTCCCTAGAGGCCACCAGCCCACCATCCCCACCATTATAATCCTCCATGCTTCTCAACAATTCCACATGTGGTAGATTCCACCAAACGTAACTAATCTGAACTGAATACTCCCTGAATTCTTATTTCTACTAGGAAAAAATGGCAGAAATATATATACTTTTTATCAGATAAATGCTTCTCTGCTAATTTTATATTTCTCTCCTCCAAGGGACACAGAATTTTAACTCAGTAATAATGTAATATACAAAAGGGTAAAACAGATGTTTACCAAGTTCTCTTATCATTACAATAGGTAGCCAAAAAGTGTTTGGAGATCCACTCAGAGTATTTGACATCACAAATCATTAAATTACTATTACCATCTCTTTATTTGTTGGTTGTATCACATAAAGATTATTTGAATTAAAAGTTCTTATGAAGTTAGAATCCATGTAGTTTTTATTTTATTCTGAACAAGTGATAACAAAATTTACATTAGAAAATTCTCAAACACTCAAAAACTCATTGCTCGGTATGAGGACATTATTGAACCCAGAGGGAAAAAAGGTAATTAACTGTCTCACTGACATATTCCTTCTTTTTTGGAGAGTCAGCTGGGGACCCATGGACTTTGAGACCATTGTCAAATGGTGTGTGAAAGAGATCCAAGATCAAATATTATCAGGAATATGATAGTTCTCCCTCGCCCTCAGGGCCAAATGACCTGCATTTTAGCAAATTGATTTTGTTCATGCATTTTGTTAAGCCAAGCAATTGTTTCCCATGACATGCTTGAACACACAATTGCTCTGTCTATGAAATTCATGGTTGAATTTGTCCAATTGCTGATTGCTATTCCCATTTGCTTTAATAATAGTTACTTCCTTCATCAGTAATGGGTTTTATATACAGTGCACAATCACAACCATTCAATGTCACCCATAAACATTTGATAAATTGTCCAACAGTTATGAGAGTTGCTTATTTGGGACACAGCTAGAATAAGCCTTACAGAGTTAATAGCATTAGGTACCATGGCAGTAGGCAATGGGCTTCCCTCTCCCACACTAGCTGTACATGCTCATTTATGCAAGGAACAATTTATGTCATTATCATAATCTTCATCAACTTGTCAAGATAATGGAGGGCCCATGAGTTCAGAGAATGCCTCACATAATTCTCAGAAATTTCAAGAACATAGATGTAGAGTTTTGGAGCAGCTAAAAAGTAAGATCTGCATAGAGAACCATAAAGAATGGACTTTATAAGAGATTCTGCCTTGGAGAGGGTGGAGTTTGAACTCAGTTTTAAGGGAGAGAAGAAGAGACTCATCTTCTGAAATGGGGAAGATAAATTAGTAAACAAAATGTGTAAAGACAGATCCAGGACAGAGCGCTGAAGGAAGAGCAGGTGAAGATAAAGTCAGATAATAATCAAGGGTGGTACAAAAGGAAGAGGAGCTCTTGAGCCTGCTTTCAGCAAATCCACATCGGTATTTGTTACAGACACACAAGTCTAGGTTTTGAGGAAGGCAAGTTACTTATCAACTTTGACATGTGCCTACCAGACTTGCTTAGCAATCAGACAAAGTTTATAATTACTTCACCAAGCCTTTCTGATGAGCTACAACTCATATCCATCTGCACACTGATTTCTGACAAATTCTGTTCCATCAATGCTCCCTTCAATGAACCTCAGATGGCTGATATCACCATGTCAGAATCTCACCCAATGTGGCTATGAGTTAATAAACTGACCCTCTGAAAATCAAGATGTTCTCTCCTTTTAAATTAGGTTAGGACTAGTAGGGAACTTCAGGTTCTTCTAGTTCAACACCTTGTTCTTTCATGTACTCATTCATTTAACAAATATTTATTGAAGAACCACTCTATGACAGATTAGGTCCCTGTTGTCAAGGCTTTACAGTATAGTTGGGGATGCAGACATTGAATAATAAACTAACAAATTATTTCAAGTGTTGTAAATAATAAAAAGGAAATAAACATGATGATAGGAGAGAGTTACTATGGAGGAGATAAGGAATTAACTGTCTTAGATGGAGTGGGGCAATCAATGAAAAAGTCTCCGAGAAGGTGATGCTTGAGCTGAGAATTGGAGGAAAACATGAAGGCACATGACAGAAAAAGGAAGATGAAAGAACTTATAGGTAAAGAACAAAACAGGCGTAAAGGCCCTGAGGTGGGAACAAGAATAATATATTTGACAGAAGCAAGCAATGAGAGAGAATGAGAGTAACAGGAGACAGGAAGTTGAACAAGATATATTACTAAAGTTAGAAAACTCACCCAGGGACACAGCATTGTAAATGAATAAGCAAGGAAACAAAATTAATGTTACAGATAAGTGGCATGAATAGTGGAGTACACAGAGGATCCTGGGAATAGTACCATTTGAGTGGTAGAGACAAGAGGAGTATGCCATGAAATAGTCAGGGATCTCAAACTCAAATGCCTTCAGGGGTCAGGCACGTATCATAAAGCAGTGAGGCAAGCTGTGGTGAGAGACAGGCTGGTGGGAACTATAGTGACCTAGACAATAAGTGGCATGGCGAATAACACTCAGGATCATTCAAAAAGTACTTTGCAGGCAAAATAAAGCACATTATTAAAAAAATACTTTCAATTGGGTTACTTGTTTTTTGTTGTTCAGTTGTACGAATTCTTTACCAACCAATCCAATTAGAAAATAGGCAGAGGACCTGAACAGACACTTCCCCCCAGAAGACATATAAATGGCCAATGGATATATGAAAAAATGTTAAACTTCACTAGCTATTATGGAAATGCAAATCAAAACCACAGTGAGATACCACCTCACTCCTGTTAGAATGACTATTATCAACAAGACAAGTAATAACAAGTGCTGGGGAGGTTATAGGAAAAGGGGGAAAAGGAACCCTCATGTACTGCTGATGGGAGTATAAATTGGTATAGCCACTATGGAAAAGAGTATAGTGGTTCCTCAAAAAAATTAAGAATAGGAGTACCATATAACCCAGGAATCCCTCTTCTGGCTTTTTACACCCCAGATTTGAAAACATTTATTTTTAAAGATATTTGTAACTTTTTTTCATTGCAGCACTATTCACAGTAGCCAAGACATTGAAACAACCAAAGTGTCCTTCCACAGATGATTGGATAAAGAAGATGTGATACATACACACAATGGAATACTACTCAGACAAAAGAAAAGATGAAATACTACCATTTGCAACAACAGGAATGGAGCTCAAGATTATCATGCTAAGCGAAATAGATAGAAAAAGCTGAGAACCATATGACTTCACTCCCATGTGGGATATAAAATTGAAAGCAACAAAACAACAATACAAACAAACAAACGAAAACTCATAGACATAAACAAGAGTATAATAGTTACCAGAGGGAAAGTGGGGAGGGGGAAAGTAGAAAAGGGTAAAGGGGTTCAAATACATGGTGACTGAAGGAGATTTGACTTTGAGTGGTGAACACACAATGCAATATACAGATGCTGTATTATAGAATTGTATACTTGAAACCTATATAATTTTACTAACCAATGTCACCCCAATAAATGTAATATAAAAAGATAATTTTTAAACAAAATAAAATGTATGACAAAGCAAGTAAAGCCCATAGACCATCAATATGCAACAATGAGCTGGAGGAAAAGTGAGAAGTAGGCTGGAAATGAGAAAAATCAATAGAGCATGGATTCATATAAGTCAAAGAAGAGTTATACCTTGTATTTCCATGAACTAAACAATAAAGGAATATATTATGTTAGGCAGTAACACAAATGTTATAATATTAACAACAACAAAGACCCATACTTTTGTAAGTTTTTTGTTACAAAACTTGTACAACCTGAAAATGGAGGTAATGATCAAATGGGCCAGATGTGTAAAATCATGGAACCATGTGGTCCATCCAAGGACTGGATGTAGAAGTCCTCCTGAAAAATCATGGCCATCCATTCTGTGCTTGCATGTATCCAGGGATGGGAAGCTCCCCCCACCTCCCCACAAAGCGCTATAAGTGTTCAGAAGTTTCTAGCAATTTGACCTGTTGTTATGTGGAGCTGATATCTGACTCCCAGTGGTCTCAGAGACCCAGATCTTCCCCCAGATCCACACAGAACATTTCCCACCTGTCAGCTTTTTAGCTATTTAGAAACAGTGACCCTGTCACTGCCTTCCCCTACAAGCCTTTCCTTCTCTAGACAAAACATCTCTACCTTCAATTCTCCACAGATCACTATTTCTAGACTCCACCACCCCAATCACCTTTCTGTGAACCTTCTCTAGTTTGTCACTATCACTCTTAAGCAGTGCCCGGGGAGAATACAACATTCCTCGCTAATTTACAATCTTGGGTTTCTTTAGGCATCATTTTCTATTTCTGCAGCAGTAGGAATACAATTACATTTTATCGAGCTCAGTCTCCTGCTGTCCCCATTCCCCGCTCCCACCCTCCAAGGCAGTCTGTTTGTTGTATTTCATGGACAGATGCATAATTTAGAGTGAATGCTCCTTTCAGTATAAGAAATGCTGTCCCTCATCACTCCATCATTTCTGATTAAGATCACTCAGTCTAATCTTGTACCAGTAATGCCTGTGCAGTGCTTCATGCTTCTCGTGCCACTTTCTACACATTATCTTATTATGTACTCAAGCTACAGAAGTATTTTTATACAAAGAGGAAGATGAATCTTAGAATTTGTGGTTTAAGGCAAAGGGAAAATTGGAAATTTGACCCTTGGAAAGAGTGCTGAATGGAAGGATCCAATAATCTGGCTTTAAATCCAGGTTCTCCATTCACCCATCCTTGCTATTTTTTAAAACAAAATTAATAATAATAAAGAGAATAGAGACAGGTACGTATTAATAAAGGTGTAGCATGTATCAAGTCCTGTAACAAGCTTTTAACATACAGCATGCCATATAATACACATAACAATCTTTGAAATGTATTTATGATCTCCTTTTTAGAAATAAGGGAATTTAACCACAGAGGTTAAGTGACGTGCTCAACGTCACACACACTATCAGTAGATGTCACTGGCATTTGAACCTAATGCTAACTGGCTTCAAAGTTCAATCTCTTCATACTCTTATACTACAATCTCCCTCCATGGGTATTATCTGTACTTCATATGACATACCAGTTGATTGAAGAAAAACAACAACAACAACAAAAAACCTCTCACAGTAATTAATTCTCCAGAGATGCTTCTCCAAATATGTAGGAGGTAAGGACATGTGCTGCCTCATCTGTGGAGCTAGCGATGCTATGGGAACGTGCACACAATGGCAAAAGAGTAAGGGAGGAGAGAACGGTCACATACCAACCTCAGTGTCAGACATTGTGTCACAAACTGGGCTAACATAAACAAGATTTCAAGGTGACAGTTCAGCCCAAGAAAACAGTGTTTTCAAGCTCTTTTAATACTTTAGCAGTATTCACTTGTATATAAATCACGTGCTAATTTATTCGTTAAAATAGCCTGTACTTAGCAACATTTTATTAACCTTAGTTTATGCAAGTAAGATCAGTAATTATATTTTTAAAAATACATCTCTTCATAATTACTCCATAATTCTGATTTTCTTCCCATTCGACCTAAGTCCTTACCAACCTCAAAGAACATTCCACATCCAATGAAAATGAGTTTGATCTACAATATTACAAGATATGACTTTAGGAACACCCATATTTGGGAGAGAGACTATTCCTATATCTAGCCATGCATGAGAATCTCCTGAAAACTTTTTTAGGGCCACATAATTACTGATTACTCAGATCCTTGGCAATCTACTGGATCAGAATCTCAAGGGTTGGGATCTCATGTGAATTGAGCCAGCACTTAGGGACCAATGACTAGAGCATTTCCACCCTACGCAGGTCCACTTCATCTCTTGGAGAACACAAGAAGTACAGATAGTGAGGGATGTCCCAAAAGCATAATAATCAATCACCTTAAAGGATCCAGTGAGTCCCAGAAAAATTAATTAGAAGTCTCAGTACTGTTGCTGACCTCTGGTTGTTTATTTTCAGGGTGTAGGTAGCCATTTTAATGCCCAGTTACTGCAAAGAAACCTTAAAAATATCAAATAATGATAATAATAATAATAATAATAATAATAATAATAATAATGCATAGGTTCTATCTGACCTATATAAACTAGGTGAGGATAATAATAGATCTTTACCTGGTAGACCCACATGATAAATAATAAAAATAAAAAGGCACTTTAGAAATCATTCTCCAAGGGTTAGAACAGGAGTGTTAAATAGATGGCTAAAATGGCACCTCCTATTTGATACCTGTGGCAGACATTGCTAATCAAGCACAGCACTTTTCCTTATTGCATCCACAAACTCAAAGCCCTTTTCAACCAAGCACTCCAGAGTGCCACAGTCATCTGATCCACTCTTACATGTCTTACCCTTCATTGTCTAAAACAAATAAACTGAAATTATCTTATATTTTATACCAGCCTGATCCATCATAGGCTATATGCTCCACATAGAACAGACAGACACCTGAAGGTTCTCATGTAGGTGACACCCTAGGAACAAATTACCTGGCTGTTGCTGATTGATATTTGTAGTGGCTTCACATTTATGTCTTTGAATGGAAGTACCTAGGAATCAGCTAACTGCTAAAATGTTGGTAATATATGGGTTATGCCCACATCATTCAAACCAAGCTACTTTTTACTGACGATAGTTCAAAGTTTGACATTGAATAAATGCTATTTAGAGAGACAAGCTGAGTTCCAAAGTATTTTAAAAATTAAATGTATTATTTGACTAAAATAATCATATATCAATTCACTTATTAATGTCTATTGGTTGTTCTGTAGATTTTCTCCTACGGAGACATTGGGTCTTGTCTCTCCATGCAAGCATTTAGTGTTCCAGTAAATGACAGGCAGAAATCACAAGGACATTTAGTTTCTGCCCAGTTCCATTTGAAAAAGAAAATCGTTATAAATTCATTTGCCTTCAGTTCCTGTAATGGCCATTCTGGGTTACTTTACCTCTACAGCCACTCCCCAAGTTAAATTGGGTGGACTCCCATTTAAGACCATATCAATGGCAATACCTACTTATTTATGCAGATGTCATCACAGTGACCAAACCATAAGATCAGAGAGAGTAGACCTACCTCATCATAGATGCTGTCATTCCTGTGAAAGTCTCCAGCCTTTCTGGGAAGAACATGGACATGGACATGCTGAAAATGTAGAAGAAAGGAAGAAAAAAAATTAAACGTGATTATCTCCCCATATAGTTTTATACTTGACAGTAATCTCTCATGAAGCCCAATTACTCCACATTGGTTCCTGCTGGATTATTTTTTCAGAGGAAGATGCCATTCACCTTCAGTAACTATATCTGAAATCTGTGGAGCACAGAGGCACAAAACAAGAGAGAACAACTTGGTGGCATAGATGAGAGTTTCCGTGAAATGCCCAAGTGTTTTAGGGGCTCTGTGGAATTATTCATAGTTGTCAGTCTTGGTTGTATTTAACCAGTGCTTTGAAATGACAGCACATCTTAAAATGTGACCACAGTGACTCCGAAACTGACAAGAAGTAAGAAGGGGCTAACAGGAGAACTGCATAAGTAAAAAGCAAATGAGTGAGAGTATGAAGAAGCATGGGCCACCTTACAGAATAAGGGCTTCAAATAAAAATCATAGAACAATAATATAAATCATCCTCATTTATTAAACTTTTAATTATTATGATAAGAAAGCTCTGTGCTTGCCATTTATCTCCTTCAATGCTTTGAATAATCCAGTCAGCAAATTCTGCTATGATCTCCATTTTGCTGAGGAAGTCGAGGCTCAGAGAGGTCAAGGCCTCACAGGAAGTGGTAGAGTCAGCACAGAAAGCCAGGTGGTCTGGTTCTTGCCCCCCCCCCTTTCTCATCAACACATACACTGATTCTGTGACGTTAATCTTTTAAATAGCTCGTTTCTTTAGTCTAGGAAAGTACCCAGGTAATATACATAGCAATGCTATTATACAGAGATTGTGAATCAAAGCACACAGCATATCTAATTCAATATATTCTTCAAGGCTAAACTGCTATTTGAAAGTTTTACTTTCCAAATAGCCTCTATTGTACCTTGGCTGAAGTTAAACTTGTTCCTGCCCTTGAGCTATGTTCCTGCGTTTATTACAAACCATGGGGAGGAATGTGAAAATGAAAAGCCTAAACGCAAAGAGGCAGACAAAGAACCAAACCTTGTCCTGGATCACGCCCACCCCTTCTTGATTACTTGATCAGCCTGGAAGCCTCCAAAGGGCCTCTGGAGAATGTGAGATTAAGTATCCCTGTGGCTTTGCTGCATGAGCAGGAGAAAATGATAGGCTATTAAAGCAAAGGCAGGAAACAAGGCAGTCCAAGGTGAACAAAGCAGAGAGGGGCTTCGCGTCAGCCCCTGAGCACACAGGCCCCAAAGAGAGACATGTTTTTGCCAGAATATTCTCTAGTCAATGATGAAGACAGTCACAGATTCCACAGCAACTGGGTTGATACTTAAGTCACAAAGACTATGTGAGCATAGAGAGAGAAAAAACAAACGCCAAATTACAGGATAAATTTCAAACTACCCATGGAACCAAATTCTGAGGAGAAAGCAGTGCAGGATGGGCCCAGGGTGAATTTTATTGAAATTGATGGGCTGGTTGACTTAAAGCAACCCCAGCAAACGCCACAGTACAAGGAAATAGCCTACCCTTAGAAGGAGCCTTCACTCAATCTTTACTTCCCAAACCTATTGCTATTCTTCCTCCTTTCTTCCTTTTGTTTTTCTTTCTTCCTCCCTTCCTAACTCCCTTCCTCCCTCTCTTTCTTTCATTTGTCATCTCCCTTCTACTTTCTATAATCAGGTATTTCAGACTGGGTTTCTGTAGTCAGACTGCTTAATGCAAATCCTGGACCTACCACTTACCAGCTGCATGGCCTTGCATCCTTAGGCCTGTTTCTCAGGGTCCTCGTCTATTACAGAGGATCAAATCTGCTAAGCATGTACTCATTATGCTGCTTAATACATAGTAGTCAGTACTCAACAGGTAGCTGTAATAGCATTACTCTTATATTTTATTTTTAGGATCATTTTTTCCCTAATCTAGAGACCAAGTAGACATCACATTCAGGGATTGGTTCCCACACCAGCAGGAAAGATTTTTAAGAAGCTCTTAAATATGGGGCACAGTTAAAGTTTCTCTGTTGCTCCAGTTTATTTCTATTGCTTTGACCTGTCATTCTCAAACTTGAACATGCTCCTGGGGCTTGGTGAAACAAAGATCACTGGGACCCCAGATTTGCATTTCTAACAAGCTCCTAAGTGATTCCAACGTTGGTGGTCCAGGGCCATACTTTGAGAATCCATCTGAGTCCTGGCTTAGACAATCCATCTGAGTCCTGAAACCCTTTCTCGCCAAATGTGCTAATGGGGCATCAAGGTCTCTCACTGTTTTGTTTGCCCTGCTGCATTATGGGAGACCTTCTCAGAAAGTTTCCCTGGTTTCCTGTACTCTGGCCACCTTCCGTGCCTTGTTCTTAGGGGTAGGACGGTTGGTGCCCACTAATGACATATAGCTGGCTGTGCACTTACATTAGGGAAAACTCCTAGGACCAGGCCTACCCCCTGCTCTGTCTCTTCACCTTGCTCTCCTGGGTTTAGTGTTCAGGGCTATTTCCATAGGCTCTGTTACCACCAAGTCCTGGAAATGCCACTCTGGATCATTGGTAACCACTGGAAATTCACTGTGGTTCGCCGTGACACTGATGACAGCAAAGAGCTCACTGTATTGGTGATTTCCCCCAGGGCATAGATCTCAACCCATCCTGATATCTTGACATAAATTCTTAAGTGACAGACTGATCATAAGATCCTGACAATGCACTCAGCTTCTCAGAAAGAAGAACTCGTGATAAAGCCAGCTCCAGACCTCACTATTGTGAAGGAACACCATTGCCATGGCCATCCAATAGAATGTCATTCTAATAAAAACCCTATGAAAAGCACAGAAGGGGATAATTTGACACAATCTACTCTTAGTGAATTCACACTGAGCCTTAGTGAGCATGTGAGCCTTACTTTTCTAAGTGTTATCAAAACCTCCAATTACTAAAGCACTATAACATTCTGCTAGGGTTTACTTGGGGCTAGAGTTTAAATTTTGCTAGGATTTCAAGAAGTTTAGCTGCTTGAGTTGAACAGTATTTCAAAATATCCATGATACCTTCCATACCAAAAAAGTTTTCATGGTCAAATAAATTTCACAATGCTCATTAGCATACTAAGGTATCTGAAAGGACCAGATGAAAGAGACTTAAGCTTGTTCAATTAGCAATTGAGAAAGTTACTTATGGAGCCCCCAGTTCTTTATTCATGTAATATCCATTTACCTTTCCTGATACATACATTTATTTACACAAAAATATTTGTTACCAGGTGCTATTCTAGGAACCAGAGATAGAGTGATGGAAAAGACAAAGTCCCTTACCCCACAAAGCTACATCCAATGGGCAACGCAGAAAACGAAAAGTAATTAAATAAACGTATGATTTAACTTCAGGTGGAGATAAGTGTCATGAAGAAAAACATAGTGGGCAGAGCTAAAACTTCAGTATTGGGACACTTCACCACTTGCAGGTTGAGAAGAGAGGAAATCAGATTCAGGTTGAGGATACAGTGGGTAAGGTGGCAAATAAAGTAAGGGTAACTTCAAAGGCTGAGAAAAGAAAGAAAGAAGGGTATAATCAATAGCATCAATGTTATGGTAATCTTGAGTTGATTTCAGTGAAATTTGGGGGTATAAAAACAACTAATTGCAAAGCACATGAAAAGATGCTCAATATCATTAATCATTAAAGAAATGAAAATCAAAACCACACTGAGATTATCACTTCACACTCACTAGAATGGCTATTAAAAGAAAAAAAAAAAGGACAATAACAAGTGTTGGTGAGGACGTGGAGAATTAGAACCCTCATACATTGCTGGTGGGGAAGTAAAACGGTGCAGCTGCTTTGGAAAATGGTTTGGCAGTTTCTCAAAAAATTACACATATAGTTACTATATGACCCATAATTCCATCCTAAGTAGGTACCCAAGACATGTGAAAATATATGTCCACACAAAAACTAGTACATGACTATTTATAGCAATATTATTCATAATAGCCAAACAAAAGAAATAATCCAAATATCCATCAATAATGAATGGGGATATAAAATTTGATGTAGTCAGACAATGGAATATGATTTGGTCATGAAAAGGAATAAAGTACTGCTCAGTGAAATAATTACGCTATGTGAATTATGCTAAGTCAAAGAAGTCAGACACAAAAGACCAGATACTGTCTGATTCCATTTATATGAAATGTCCAGAATAGGCAAATCCATAGACAGGAAGTGAATTAGTGGTTGCTGGTATGGGAAGGGGGCATGATTGCTAATGGGCACCAGGTTTCTTTTGGAGATGGTGACTGTATTCTTGAATTAAATAGTGGTGACGGTTGCACAATTTTGTGAATATACTGAAAAACATGGAATTGTACACTTCAAAAGAGGGAATTTATGGTATGTGGAATATATCTCAATTAAGCTATTAAAAAAAGAAAACGGAAGTGGATTTAAAAAAACAGAGTGGAAGGTGAAGAAAGGGAAACAAGTAAGAACAGATAACTTTTCCAAGGAGTTCTGCAAATAAATCAATGGAAGTAGCTGCCTAGGACGGAGAAAATGCTGAAAAATACTGGTTTAAGGTTCTTGAACCTACTCGTTTGTACATATTATTATTATCATGAGCAGTGGTAATTGTTGTTAACATTTACTGATTTATTTATCAGTCCTCGGGCTGATTTGCATCCTTATTTCAATGAATACAATACTCCCATACAATACTCCCAAGATGTAGTTAATAAATGCATCACATTTCCAGGTGACAAAATAGACCAGAAAGGTGAAGTGACGCCCAAACTCCAGCAGGGAGTGACCAAGAGCTGAAATCTGAATGTGAGTCTGCCATCGGACACCAGGGTGTTTGCTCTTCACCATCAAATGGCACAGTCCCTGCATCTCCCCATTCCACACATAAGGACACCTCCTTGCTGTGGTTTCTTGATGCCTCTCCCAGCTTGGTGATTCATATCCCCAACTCTTTCCAGGATCCTGGGATGGGCTTTGCCTTTGCCTAGAGATTGGATTCACTTAGAGCAAGTGCGTTATCACCTGAGTTTCATTTCCTAGTTGAAAGTCACACCCAATATACTACACAGATAACAAAGTCATTCAAAGTCAAGTCCTTTCCCCCTCATTCATTAATGTCATGGAATTTGCATAAGTGGCAGATCCATCCTTTCTTGGATCACCAGCTTGGGCAAATGTCAGCTTTAAAAGCCCTTTCTGTTATCTCCAGATTTTTCTTGAAAGGTAGGAAGTGAGGTTTAATCCCGACAACACTTTTATAGGACCTGCCTCCTCTGAACTACCTGTGCTTCTCCTTCCATCTTTGGAACACATCTACTTTACCCCATACTAACCTGAGTGTGGGGACAGAGCCCCAGAAGGCAGTTTCCAGGCTCTCGGCCTCATGTGGAGAGGTGCTGGCTCGGATGGTGGATGGCTGTCAGCTGTGGCTGGTTTAGCCATCAGCTGTAGCCATCAAGCCATTGGTCACTGATATAACTGCCTCGGCTATGGAGGGGAGCCGAGGAGAGTGAAGGAGGAGACTGAAGGAGAGTAAGGAGAGTCGAGGACAGTTGGTCGGTTGGCAGCAAAGCGGACAGCAGATCACACGTCGTGTAAACCCAGCCTCCAGTGAGACCATAGCGGTATGACTTCCCTACCTATGGCTCCGTGGGTGTTCCTATTTGGCCTTACCGTGTCCTGCGTTCTTGGGCGGGGAGTGGGAGCTGAGACCCTGCATGACAAATGGCGCAGCGAGCAGGGTCCCCTGCGTGACACATGGCGTAGTCGGCAGGATACAGTGCTGGCCAAAGCTTTCCGAAGGGCAGTGGAGCAGTTTGTGCGTATGAAAGCTCAGTCTGAGGAAGACCAGGAGGAGCAGCTGCCGGAGAGCTCGATTCCTGTGGAGGGGTGGAAAGATGTGGATGGTTCCCCAACCAGCAGAGGCCGGAGAAAGTGGAGAAAGCGGAGAAAGCGAAGGTTGTTGCCGCCCTGTGGGCTGGGAACTGCTTGCTGAGGCAGCCCGGATGCAGGACTTTTAGTCCCAGGAGGAAACGCTTGCTGAGTCCTCCATGGGAGATGAGGGTGAGGTCAAGGTCTTCCCTCACCCCCAGGACAGCCCTGGCGAATGACTATGGACTATGGGGAATTGCCTTCCATCCCTAATTTATTGGACGCTCGACTGTTTGGGAACATACCACCATGTAGTGGGACTGGCGGATGTTTGCTTTTGTGTCTTGACTGGCCGCCATTGATAATATGTAAGCACCTTGATGTGAGCCGCTGTTGTTCCAGCACAGTACCCCGAGAGGCCCAGAGAGAGTGGCAGCGACCCTCCTTTCCCAGGACAAAAAGCTAGCGTGTATCCTCCCAGATGGAAGGGATTTGCCATTATTGGTTCCTAAGACTACCGTTTCCTTTCGTCCGTAGGTGTCAATAGTCTATTATGGCACAGGGACCCTCGCAGAAGACGCTTGTTGTGTAGATTATGAGGCGAGAACCTGTAGGGGTGGAGTGTGGGGACAGAGCCCCAGAAGGCAGTTTCCAGGCTCTCGGCCTCATGTGGAGAGGTGCTGGCTCGGATGGTGGATGGCTGTCAGCTGTGGCTGGTTTAGCCATCAGCTGTAGCCATCAAGCCATTGGTCACTGATATAACTGCCTCGGCTATGGAGGGGAGCCGAGGAGAGTGAAGGAGGAGACTGAAGGAGAGTAAGGAGAGTCGAGGACAGTTGGTCGGTTGGCAGCAAAGCGGACAGCAGATCACACGTCGTGTAAACCCAGCCTCCAGTGAGACCATAGCGGTATGACTTCCCTACCTATGGCTCCGTGGGTGTTCCTATTTGGCCTTACCGTGTCCTGCGTTCTTGGGCGGGGAGTGGGAGCTGAGACCCTGCATGACACTGAGAATGATAAGTGTAGTCACACTGATGTCTCTGTACTTGTCAAAATATTGCAATTCAATTATAGGGGATAAAATTCTGGTGGAAGAGAGGGCTGAGAAGATGAGGGAGTTACTCTGCTCTGTAACTAGTGTCCTGTAACCTCCACGCATTGGCCCAGGGTGAACCTTTCTCCTTTAGATCTGCCAATAAGCAACAGCAGAAGGTAAATCTGATTCGAAAGCAGAACAAAAACACTGCTGTGGTAGGCAGACAGGTACCCCCTCCAATATGTCCATATCCTAATCCCGGGACTCATGAAGGTGTTAAGTTACACGGCAAAGGAAAATTAAGGCTGCAGATGGATAAAGGTGGCTAATCTTCTGCCCTTAAAATGAGGAGAGTATGGATGATCCTGGAGTACCCAGCTGGGCCCAGTGTAATCACAAAGGTCCTTAGAAGTGGACGAGGGTGAATATCGTCAAAATGTAAAATTTTGTTTTTCAAAGGATACCACTGAGAAAATAAAAAGACAACTCACAGAATGGGAGAAAGTTTTTGTAAATGATACATCTGATAAGGTACTTGTATCTATTAGGTTGGTGCAAAAGTAATTGCGGTTTAAAAGGTTAAAAATAACTGCAAAAAACTCATTTACTTTTGCACTAACCTAATAGGTCATATAAGGAACTATTTAAACTCAATTTAAAAAGACAAAAATACCAACAAGAAAATAGGCAACGGATAAGTAGAAATTTCTCCAAAGAACGCATATAAATGACCAATAAGCATATGAATAGTTAGCAGGCCATTTTCCCCAAGAATGTCACAAGAACCTGCCTCCCTCCCTTCCTCTCTTCATTTCCCCCACTAGAGGCAGATGAGAACATTTAGAATTGGCACAAATGAGATTTCATAGCATGAAACATATCATTAGTTAGAGGGCCATATACTTTATTGTTCAAAGCAGAACTTTTGGAAGTGAAAGGAGGCATTGTTCATAACTGCACTGGCCTGTTTGTAACTATAGACCTAAATCTGGTTCTAAATAAACCAAGACATATAGTCAGCCAAAATATTAGTTATTTAATCGGGAAATATGATAGCTTAGAGATGGAATTTGACATCCTCTCAACCTGGTTTAGAATCGCAGTTCTGCCCCTTTGACCTGCTGGGTGACATTGGGCAGCTTACCCGATGTTAGTAAGCCTCGGGTTCCTCATCTAGAAAAAGGGAGACAGTAACCGTTCCTATTTTTTAGTGTTTTGGTGAGGATATGGTAATACACGTAGAGTACTATGCACAGTTACTAGCACATAATGTTCTTATGTGAATGGTAGCTAATGTTATAATTGAAAACAAACTTAAAAGTGGATACTATAAATGTATAAGTAAAGCTCTTTACCTTATGAAAAAAGAATTATTAAATGATATGTCAATATTCTCTCAAGAAGGGGACTAAACCTGGGGAAAATCTTCTAACAGCCATTAAAATAGCCCACATCTCTAGACACCAGGCCTGCCTCATTCATTTTGTTCAACTGACAGCCTCTGAGTAATGGGTGATGCATTTATTTCCACATCTTTGTTACCCAGATTATATAGTTAAACTATTACAGGACTTCTTTTTGAGATAGTAAATGGTTCTGTTTGGTGGAAACAGGATGTTCTGCCCTTTGCAAGTCAGAAAGCACTAGGAGGTAGATACCAAAAATCTATAGTAATTTGAGAGTTAGAATTTACAGGAGGGAGCCAAAGGAGTAAAAAATTAGAGGCAACATAATGGGAGGGGAGACCGTGTTGATTCCTCATGTCCAGATGTTTCTCTCCACATGGCAGGAAATCGACCACCGTTCTCCCCTTTCATTCACTTAGTCAAGGAAAATAGAAGAAGCTACTTGAAGTGTAATTGTCTCTCACTGTTTCTGTTGGGGTCTATTACACAAACAGTGGGGAGATTTCTCATTTTGTTCTGTTTACTGCAGTGGGATTTAAAAAAGAAGGAGGAGGAGTTCTCTCAGCACCTGCTTTCTTAATTGATAGTGATTTCCTTGCCCCCCAAAGGGAGTGGTTTTTAAACAAAATGGGTACATTCTCATAAGCAACATTACCATCTTAAATACACCATTAGAACAGAAAAGGTGATGGAACTATGACAACAGCTCCCGTTTCCTGCTCTGGGTGAGCAACCCATATGCCATCCACATTTTATTTTTCTTCTCATTTGCAATCAGTGCTTCCTTTACAAAGACAAATGATAGAAAAGGCTAGTTTTCTTCTTGTATGAGCCAGTTTTGAATTTGTAAACAATGGGGAAGGAAGGTGATCTCCTTTTTATCTGTTCTTTTGTTCCAAATTTCACTGGAAGAGCTCCTTGAAACAAAGAAAACAAAAATAAAGTCTCCTGGGTTTACCTAAAGCCTGTCACAGCATCTCATGAGATCCAGTTCTTTGGGAGGAAGATGAGCTACTCTCCTGCTTGCAGTGTGAAAGATGGGAGAAATTGATTGACAAAACAGATGCATTGACACTTGCTCATGTTTGTTCAGTTCCCTGGGCTTCTGCTCTCATAGACAAGAAATTGAAGAAGAGCCTGCCAATTATTTCCACCTTGTGAGCTGAAAGCCCAAAGGAAAAGACATGTACCCAGGCATTCAGAGTTCAGACACTTCACACAGCATCAGATTCCATCATTTCGCTTTTATTTGACTTGAAAAGACCTTAATTTCTAGAAAATTTGAAATTTAAAGCTGTCTGGTTGCTAAAAGCTCCTTTAAACTTTCACTGTGGCTTGGAGCCATACATCATTGAAGCCATGATGCTCAGCTGATATACTGCGCCCATATTTCACGAGAGCGCCATCCCTCTCGTGATATATTATTATAACTCACAACTGGAGCACCGCCAGTGATGTATGGCTTAAAAACACAATTGTAAGCCACAAAACTCTACAGGGTCTCCACAAATTCTGGAAGGGTTTTTTTTGGAAACTGAATTGGTTCTTTATCTTTTTTCCCTCCCTTAAAGTTTCTCAACTTGACTGAGACACTTTGGGCACCTGGAAAGACTGTGTTTCCTCTGTTTTGTCCAAGTCACACCACCTGCTTCAGCACTGCCAATATCCTAAAGGAAGGGACTCACTGACGAGAAGGTTAGAAACCCCCACTTGGCCTGTTCCTTTCGTCTGACCCCTGATTTTACCCTGAGGTGGTAATGCCAAGGTATCCTCAAGGCCCTGCTAGCAGCAGCACTTTGGTGACATTTATTTTGAAACTAAGTAGCCGACAGTGTGTTTATGCTGACTCTACACTCAGTAGCAGAAGGTGAGGCCTCCCCAAACCTAGTAAGGCAGAATCCAGTCATGCAGAAAAGACAAGCTTTGGCGTTGGTGTTGGTCCAGAGTAGAATATATCTAGCAAGGCTCACTGCAGAACCAAGCTTTCTGGTTTAGAGCAGATGCAGGTGGTCAAAAATATACTCAGTCTTGTAATGTATGCTGCCTTGCAATAGTGTAATTGCTAGAATTTACTGAATATTTAGAATTCATCAACATTGGTCTAAACATTTTACCTACATATTTCACAGAATCTGCACAACAATCTTACGCATTAGGTTACTGGTATTATCTCCACTTGAAAGACAAGGCAAGATGAGAGATGTTGGAGATGAAGAAATAGAGGTATAGGGAGGTGGAGTGAGTAGGTTAGATTCATTGCAAAGCCCAAGTAAAACACTAGCAGCCTGGTGAGAGTTATAAGCCCGCTGCCCCACACTACTCACTCTTAGGATATTAACCTCTTCTGCAAAACAGGCCCATGAGAGGGCAGATTTCTTATAAATTTGAGAATCATACTTGTACAAATATTCCACATTATCTTTTCGCTAATGATTGACTTTCAGAGACATAATAACACCTTCACGTTCATAAATCTGCTCAGCTACAGAGTAGAATTTATAATCATTTATCTTTAAAACGTTGACAAACTAGAGCAAGATCTATAAAACCATGATAAGCCTCATATATGGTCATTCCCGCTGCATTAGGTGATGCTCATGAAAGAAGACAGGTGGAATCCAGGCAGGCCATTCCAAGATAAAGAGTCTTCCTGGTCAGCCCCACAAGCAGGTCAAAGGTTCTTTGTGAAACTAGTTCTGTTTGCTGCTGTGCAAGGACAGTACCCTACAGATACCTCCGGTAAAATGTCTTTCATGAGATGAAAAGAATGCTTCAGGGTTTGTCAACGCTGTATTTTATTGTAATAAAAGATATTGTTATAGTTTCTGTGTTTATAGCACATATTCTTCCATCCTTGTGGAGTTACTTTCCCTTTGCTTCTCTGCCACTTCCCCTGAGTTTTTCACAGTTAGTTCAAATGCCGCCTACTCTGTGCAGCCTTTGGACTCTCCAGGGTTCCTCTGATTCTTTGAATGTAGCTCAATGACTGTTTTTTCCCCCATAAAGTATCAATAATAACAGGTCTCTCTTCCATTAGTGTGAAACTCTGGGTTATTCCTTGCTGTATTTGTCTCCTAATTATTTCCTTCCCTCACTCCAGTTTTCTAGTTTAGAGGACACATTGTGTAACTGATGGATGGATGGATGGATGAATGGATGGATGGATGGATGGATGGATGGATGGATGGATGGATGATGCAAATGTTATTAATTGTGAATTATTATTTTAGGTTTAGTTATTCTCTGTTAGCTTGCTTTAAAAAATAGGACACAAAAACCCTCGTGTGCACAGATTCTCTTGGCCTCGCTTGTCTTTTTCCTCAGCTTGAAGAGGTGACCTAATGCCCAGCCATTATGACTGACTGCTCTGCACATACCTTTCTCCCCATTGAAAAATATATTTTTACCAAAATGTAAGTTTGAAGGTCTTGTCTTCCCACCTTCATCTAAGCCCTTTTTAAAAACAGTTGCAATATGTTTGAGTGTCTGCAGCAAACGGCTCACCCTGAAAACAATCAGCATCGTGCAGACTGCCAAGGGGACTTATTCTTTGCTCAGCATTAACTTTAATAAGAGTCACTGTGGTTCTCTCTCAGGAGAGAAG
The DNA here is from genome assembly GCF_964194185.1 of Rhinolophus hipposideros. NCBI lineage: Eukaryota > Metazoa > Chordata > Mammalia > Chiroptera > Rhinolophidae > Rhinolophus > Rhinolophus hipposideros. The sequence continues at coordinate 14,134,354 of NC_138060.1, read as the reverse complement.
AAGAAACCCGTTCTTTCTTTGGCTAACTTCTGACCTTCACGAATTAATTCCTGGATGCTCTCTTTGCTAAAAAGACTGTCTAGAATATGTAGTTTTTATTTACACACCATATCAGAACATTAATCTGCAGAGGTATTCCCTCTGGGTGTCTTTTTGTTGGGTATATAATAAAGGATTTGGATGCAAATGAAGCAATGATGGCATTTTTCTTTGTCTTACTCATTTTTGTGACAAATGCACATTACTTTACTGTTTGCCATACACATAATTACAGCTCTTTAATTTATGTTTCAATAAAATGTATAATAATAAACATTTACTGCTCCATGAATAAACATTCAAATGAAGCCTCTAATGGAGGTTGCGTTTCGAAGCAGCTCTGTGGCTTTCTAGAAATCTCACCCTCTAGTTAATGAGCATCATTTCCATAATCTGTACATTATTGCTTAAGCCTCCGTTTAGGAATATTTTACAAAGCAAAAAATTTATGAAATATTATCAGTCCAGAGGGAAAAAAGAAATTGTTAAGGGGATTAGCAACTTGTCCTGTTAGAAGGACAAGACAGGCTTTCATGTCCCTCCAAAGACAGTGACACAGTAATTATAGAGATGGCGCTTCCTAATTATCTCACTAGCTGAGTGCATCGCTACTATAGTGTTTGCCTTTAATATCTGGTTGAAATAAAAGTGATGTGAAACCCAGAAAGGTCAGCCATGATGGGCAAGCTTATGCTAGTTCCCTTTCCAGTGCTAACAAAGAGACCAGGCAGTAGGCCTATAAATTGGGGGGAGGTCAGGATAGCACAAAATGGACACTTCCGAACATGGAAACAGACACATGACTTGAGTATCAAACAGTCACCCCAAAGTAACTGAATCCAGACAAGATTCCAAGCTGCGCTTCAAGTTGATGGTGTCACACACTATTTTTGGTGTGAGTTATTTGTTTAGAAAAATTACTTAATATAATTTTATGTCATTATCACTTCAAAAGGTTAATCTATTTCAAATAATTTTTGCAAATTGTCTTGCAAAAAGCAGGTACTTTTAAAAATAACTAAAGCATAATGATATATTTCTTTTTTCCTTTGTCCAGCAGCTAAGGCTGGGTTATTTAACAAGAGAGAAAAAAGGATGCCGGGAGAAACCAAGGAACGGAAAGAGGTCCTTTGCCACGGTGTGGTAACATCCAGATTCTCAGCCTCTACTTAGTGCTGATGCAACATGTTAAAGTGACAGCTGTCATTTCATGTCAGGTCAGTCTGCTTTATTGGTGGTTTGGCACAATCTATTTAAACTTTGTCAGGAGGGAGTCTTTTTACATAGTTAGATGTTGTGTTTCGTCAGCATGAATAAATATCCCCGGGCCTGCATGAAACATTTAGAAAGTGTGCAATTATTTACTTCATGAACTGAAGTAAATAGCTACTTCATGAACTGAAGCAAGCAGCTAAGAGTCCGTAAGTTGAGCTCGTCCTCTCCCATTGTTTTATGATTTGCTATGAGTAATTCACTCCGTGCTTTGACTGTTGCTGCAGAATCTTTCAAAGGAATATCACTTTTCCTTAACATGAGCTGAATGTAAGATTTTCCCCATTTCAATATGGCTATTTTCACAAATGACATCAATAAAAGAAAATATTCAGCATAAACAGAATTTAGTGTGACCCAAATTTTATCATATTTCTCCACTGAATTTTTTTTCCACATTCTACTTTTCTCTTGGTACATATATCTCTTTGTTTTCTAGTGCCCCCGAATTAGAATTAGGCAGAACTATATTTTAGAGGGTTACATTTTCCTTCTCATTCAAGTGAGCAGGCATTTATTTGGGAGTCATGCCTTTTGAACAGATATCCTCTCTTAGGATGGGCCAAACCTCAACCTACAGAGTTGTTCAGTGGAGCTTCTACTTCTTGCAAAGATTCTCCCCAGACATGCTATAAAGAGCATTAACTTCACATGAGATTCTTTTCAAAGTAATCATTGTAAAATATACCAGAAACACCACTCCCACCCAACTCCCTGAAACCCATGAGCACTGATTTGATAGCCCCAGACAGGATAAATGACTCTGATTAGGCCAATGATCCCAGTTTTATAGGGACCTTCTAAATCATATCTGAGTTTTGGTGTAGAATGATGATGCTGGGAGCATCCAGAGGGCTACATATCATATCTCAGCCTGGCTCCCACACAGGGAGCCAGGGAGATTTGTGGGACCCTGTCTGGTGGCTTGGAGGCACAAACAATGAATACTGCGAAGGCAATAATAATAAAACAGAAAACAGGCAATGGGAAAAGCCCCGGAACATCCCTCATTTTTCTCGTAATAGACTTTATTGTTCATTGAGACAGAGTGATTCCATAGGTAGTGCCCAGAAATTAGATAACATGAGAAATCGATAATGTTTCTTTTTGTGGGTGACTTCAATGACTGAAGCCCTGAGATTTATGTTGACCAAACTTTAGTCCAGAGTGGAACCCTTGCTAACTTTAGTCTCCATAATTCACCATGGTTTGGCCATTTACGGAGACACATTGCATTGTGTCATTTTAGTCAGAACCCTTCCTTATAGAGGGAAGGGCAGTAGAGTCTTAACAACAACTCCAATTTGCCAAGAATTTGCCAGGAAGCGATCTGAAAGCTCACAGACATCAGCTCTGTGAGTGCCTTTACCTGGGACTTCCCAGCATCCAGAATTGTAAGAAGTAAATGTTTTTTTAAGCCACCCCGTCTCTGGTGTCTGGATACAGAAGCCCTAACTGATGCCTCCCTAGAGAGGACTGCCCCAATTCCTTTACATAAGAGTCCCCACCATAACACAGCCTCTTAACTCAAGTCCCTCTCCCTACCTGAAATTACAATCAGGATTTGTTTATCTTCTCATCTTCTGACACATTTGTAGCTGTGATCCCAGCACTTGGACTTATGCCAAGCACAGAGTGGACACTCAACAGCCATGTGTTGAGATCAAGAGAAATGGGAACAGGAGGAGAGAGGAAGCATTCCAACTGGTGGTTCAAGAGATCACAGGAACTCCACTGGACTTGAAACTAGGACGTACAATTCTTTAAAGAAATAGCATAAATACATTTGATGGCATGTACTTTTGAGTATATAGCAGAGGTGTCCAAACTGCGGCCCGTGGGCCAACTGCGGCCCGCAATCCATTTTTTATTGGTCTGCAGCAAATTCCAAAAATATATTTAGTTTAAATAAACCAGGTGAGGCAATACGTACTTCATCTCGAGTGAGTGGCCCGGCTGTTTGTGTATTTTACCGCATATGGCCCTTGGTGAAAAATGTTGAAAAAAGTTTGGACACCCCTGGTATATAGTATGTAAGATGATTGTGCTCAAACTGTCAACTAATCTTAACTGTACTCTTCTCTGTGAAGGAACAAAAAGGGGGGTGGGTAGACCAAACAATCTTGAAGTGAGCCACAATGAAAGTCTAGCTAAAGTACCATGTTTCCCCCAAAATAAGACCTTGCTGGACAATCAGCTCTAATGCATCTTTTGAAGCAAAAATTCATATAAGAGCTGGTCTTATTTTACTATAAGACCAGGTATAATATAATATAATATAATATAATATAATATAATATAATATAATATAATATAATATAATATAATACTGGGACCTATATTAATTTTTGCTACAAAAGATGCATTAGAGCATCTGATTGTCCGGTTAGGTCTTATTTTCAGGGAAACATGATAGAAAGCATGCCTCTGGGACACCTGTGTCTTCACTAGCCTCTCACCCTTTTCTTCACTTGAAAATTGCTCCACATAATGACATCTCTCTCTCTCTCTCTCTCTCTCTCTCTCTCTCTCTCTCTCTCTCTCTCTCTCTCTCTCTCTCTCTCTCTCGTACTTTCTCCCTCTTCTCACACTTGGCTTTATCTAATCCATGCAAAAGGCCTCCTTTGATATCATAGTTCTCTTTTATCCTGAGACATTCCATAGCCTCCTGCTGTGGGCACTGTGTGGTGACGCTACTAGAGTTGGGATTCCTCACTGACTTTATGTCTACTCTGAGGGCCTGTGAAACGTTAGGATTTAAAATGCCGTATTAGACATTGGAGAGCGTACATGAGTCTCAGAGCCATGCTCTAGGAACCATGATATCATGAGGGCCATGAGAGGGACAGGAACTTCCGCAAGGGCTGTGGGAGACCCAGGAGAGGAAGGCACAGACCACTATCAGATACCATGAGGAAAAATGCCTCTAGTCTCTCCTGAAGATAATCCCAAACGCGCGAGTGTGATGTGATTTGTTACGATGAGAAAAACTGCCACGGGATAGAGTGGGTTGGCTGAAGTGGAAGGGGTTGGGCACTGGAAGCATGTTGAAGTGTGGGAAGTCATGTTACCTTTGATGGGAACTTACGCTTGAGAACTAGACTTCCCTCAGTGGTGTGGCCCCATCACAGTAAGATCTCCTAAGGCCCTAGGATCTGGAATCTTCTCCTGATCTCTGTCTTGTGACCCAAAGAGGTCTCAACAATAAGGGGTGAATCCTGGTGAACCAGGAACACTATCGTCAGCAGGGAGGCTGTAGGCCCTGACAAAGGGACTCCAAGATCCCATGTTTCAAGCCTCTCTCCATGCTCTGCCCTCCTCCATCTTGCTGAACCCCTCACTCCATCTTGGTCGCTGGGCTGCATCCCTCAGCTGGGCATCATATTTAGTGTCTCAGCCAGAATCTTTCCACGTGGCCCTTCCTATATGCAGCCTCTTTGGTTCTTAGGCAAATATCAGCCTTGGACTCTATCTTTCCAGAGATCTTTGGGATCCATGCCATGTGCCTCTCCCATGAACCACATTCTCCCAACACTCCTGCACCCAAATCTGACTCCCCAAACCTATCTTGTGCCCAAGTCTCAAGTCCATTCTCCTAACATGAATTTTATCACACTGTTCGCTATATTATTCAACCAACAATGGAGGTAGTCAAAGAAAGCCTACTTACGAGACAGAAATCAAGCTTCTCTTTGAACACAACAGAACAGCAGTTCTCCTCACACTGGGAGGCCTCACTTGGTCTTTGCTCCAGAGCACCACTTTCCAAGATCCCAGCTGACTCATTCCCTCTCTCACCTTTAGCAACTTAGTTCTCTAACGGGGCTCTGTTCAGGCGGGTTCTGCCTGAGAGATTCTGAACTCGACTGATTTCAACCAGAGTGCTCAGCCAGCTGCTTTGTGCGCAGACGTGCCCTCCTATTATACTAGCGAGAAGAAAAACAAGGCCTCACAATAAACCTGTGCGTGCATCCTGGAGAGCACACAGCTTTGCTCAGATTTTACTCCCTGCATTGGAAGGACTTACACAAGGCAGGTAGCAAAGTGGAAAATGGGAATCAGAGGGAGATTGGGGCTCAGGGCTTAGAGATGGAGAAGGCCAGCGAGTGCCAAGCATTTTCAGGTTGACAGGAGTCAAAGATTTTTTTAAGCTTGGGACTCCAGGGAGATTAGGCAGCTGGATAGGGAGCAAAGAAATATTTTCAACCTCAAATAAATCAGTATAGAAACTGGAGGAGGATTTATATCTCAGGGATGGAGGAGGTAGAACCTAACGCCTGTTTTATAGGAAATGCCCCCCTTCTCCCAGCCTTGGTCTTCACGGACTGCAAGAAGAGGGGCCCCTGGTCAAGTTCCCTTCATTTAGAACCATTGACTACAAGTGGAAATGAGAACAACTCCACTCTCCTTGGCTAATTACAGAGGCTGCTTGCCTGCTACCCGGATAAAGGTAGCAGTGCCATCCTTCGAGACCCTGGGATACCGTACAATGGCTGTTTTACACACTGCAACTCTCTTTCAAGTACCAAGACCAACCCAGGAGTGGAAGAAAAAACATATTTGGCTCTGCCACAGGAATTCTTCTACACCCTAACATCCTTCTTTTGTCATATACACATCCCGGCTCAGTGGAACCCCAAAAGCCACGGGAGCATCAGGAAGAAGGGAATGGAAAACACAGCAGCTCAAGAGCTGAACTGCCTGGGTTTGAATCCTCACCCTGTCGCTTATTCTCTGTGGGACTTGGAGCCAGTTACTTGACATCTCTAGACCTGTTTCCTCATCTATAAGACAGACCTAACATTTTATACATCTCATAGCATTTTTCCTTGAGATTTAGGGATCAACTGTTTAAAATAAGGGCTTAGCGAGAGCTAAGTACACAGTAGGTACTCTCTAAAGGTTAGCTATGACTATCATTTTTATTTTATTGGTAACTTTCTTTTTTTTAATTAAAGTTTACTGGGGTGACAATTGTTAGTAAAGTTACATAGATTTCAGGTGTACAATTCTGTATTACATCATCTATAAATCCCATTGTGTGTGTACCACCCAGAGTCAGTTCTCCTTCCATCACCATATATTTTATCCCTGTTACCCTCATCTACCTTCTAAAAATATTCGTATTTTGAGATAATTATAGATTCAAAGGAAGTTGCCGAAGATAGTACAGAGATCTCGTGTAGTGTACCATTTGCCTCGTTTGTCCAACTACTATACCAGGTAGTGTGTATGGTACCACATGTATCAAACCAGGAAACTGGCAGTGTGTATATTTCTATCATTTTGTCATATGTCGAGATGTATAACCACGGCTGAAATCAAGACACAGACCAAACCCATTACTGCAAAGATCTCCTTTGTACCCCTTTACTGTCACACTCACAACCCTTCTTTCATGTCCGTAACCCCTGGCAACCACCAGTCTTTTTTCTCTCTCTTGTATTTTGTCATTTTGACAATGCTGGATAAATGGAATCACACATTCCTTGACTTTTTGAGATTGATTTTTTTCATTTGGCTTACTGTTCTTGAGACACATCCAAGCTGTTGTGTGTATCAATCGTTCATGCTTTTTAGTTGCTGAGTAGTACTCTGTGTTAGGGATGGACCACAACTCGTGTCACCGTTCACCCTTCTTGAAAGTCCTTTGGGTTTGTCCAGTTTTGACCGACTACAAATGAAGCTACTACGAACATTCATATAGAAGTTTCTGTGTGCACGGAAGTTTTCATTCTGTGTTAAATGCACTGGAGTGCAATTGCTGGGTCCCATGTTTGGTTTTAAAGAAACTGCAAAGTATTTTCCAGAGTGGCGATAGCATTTTATATTCCCAACAGAGAAATTCAGTTTCTCTACAACCTTGCCAGCATTGAATGTGGTGACTTTCCTTTATCTGTTCCATGTATAGCAGTCTCATCATGGTCTTAACTTGCATTTCCCTAAGGGCTGGCGATTTGTGGTGGTTATTATTGTTGTTGTTAAAAGCTACTGATGTTGAACATCTTTTCACATGCTTATTTGCTATCAAATGTCCTCTTCGGTTAAATGTATCTTTATACCTTTTGTCCATTTCTAATTTGATTGTTCACTTTTTTTTTCCTGTTATTGAGTTTTGCGAATTTTTTTGATATTCTAGGTATGAGTCCTTCATCAATATCTTTTTAAATTTCAGAAATCCTATCTTGGTCCCCTCAGCTAGAAGTAATCTCTTCTTTCTCTAACTTCTCTATAGAAGTTTCACGTAGGACTTTTGTCCCCCTCTACCTTGACTTTCCATAGACAGCATTCCCAGCCCCCTTACTAATCTATAAGCAGAATCCATGTCTGTCTTCTCCGGTGCCATTCCAGTTGGGCACCTATCCAGCGTTCCATTTGCATTTACCAAGTTACTGAATCAATGATACCTGGATTTTCATTCAGTTACTATAAGCTTTTGGCCCAAAGCAAAAACCATGGTTACCATGGATACACAGTCTTAGGATAGATGTAAACCATTTAATACCTTGGAAAAGATAACTAATTACAAGAAGAAATACACACACTCAAATGTGTTAGTGATTAATTTCTTCTTGGCTGCCACACTTCTAGCTAACACTGTGACACACTACCGTTTACTAAGGAGTATTATTTATGCCAACCTGTGGCTCACATTTGGCTAATTAAGCACACATGAATTTCAGAACTTGCGACCTGTGGGCTGTGTTTACATATGAACATCATATTCAATACACAGACAGTTGTTTGGCACCTCGAACCTATTTCAAGCCTTATATTTAATTAATGAGAATTGCTGAGGGGAATGCAGGGTGTGCTTTTGAATTAAACAGCTACCCTCCTTGCAAATCACAACAACGCATAATTAAATAATGAGATACCTACACTTTATAGAGTCATTTTTCCAAAGGAATTAAAGTTCCAAGGAAGACCGTATCACAAGGGGGAGTTGCAGAAGGAGTGTAGGTAAGGAGACCTGGGGGCTAATTCTAGTGACTCAGTATCCTCATTGGCTGTAAAACAGAAGACAGAAATACAACACTCCTTTCCCCTCCCTCTCCCGCCCCCCATCATGGATGTTCTAAGAATCACATGCAACAGCAGTGGCACAAGTACTTGTTAAAAGAAAGGCACAATATAAAATACAAAAATAATCACTGCAATTTTAACTAATTTTATTATTTGGGTTTTACACGGTAGAGAAAAAAAAAAAAAAAAAACAAAACCTAGAATTCAAGGAAGCTCTCCATGGCCTGCTCCCATCTCCCTCCATAGTTCCCATATCTCTTCTTCTTCCTCTTCCTGTTCATATATGGCAGCCACCTTGACCTTCCTCTCTTCCCCGTAAAGCCAGGAACATTCTGGCCTCGGGGATTCCGTACTTGCAAATGCCTCCTCTACAGCAAAATCTTCCCCTGACCCACCCTCCAATCAAAACTGTCATGCACCTCCCTTTCACATCACCTCTCTCTGTTTCTTCCCAGTATTTACCACTATCTAGAAGTTCTGTTGCTTTATTTGTTTATTTGCTTTCTTTTCCCCTCCCCACCCCTGAGGAACAGCAAATGCAATGGCGCTGTCTTGTTTCTATGCTATGACTTCAGACGAGTTCACTGCAGTCCCCATAAGAAGAACAACATTTTTTCTTCAGAGACAGACCTCTCAGGTACCGGGGAAAAAATCTTCCTTTTATTCTACATAACTTTGGAAAACACCTTTGATTCTAACACTGACAGCCATTGTTCTCATGCTTCATTCTCAAGAGGTCCCAGGATTCTGCAGCCCATGAGGGACAACTTCATGTGAGTAAATAAGAGTGCTCATAGTAGCAGTATTGGGTTGGCCATGATTTGCTGTTTTGACCCAACCACTTTCATATGGTTCAACACAACAAACACAGCAGTGGGAGCCCTTGCTATATGCCAGGCTTTCTATTAAGAGTCTGATATCAGGTTAACTTATCTGCATCTCCCCACAGTCCCCTCACCTGAGTACTCTAATTCTCCATGTGTTATAGATGAACAAACCAAAGTTTAGGGAGGTGAAAGGAGTTGTCCATGGAAAAAGTGGTGGCTTCAAGTTGAAAACCCAATTCTGCATGATCCTGGAGGAAATAATATGTGCTCCCATCTCAGGGCCTAGTGCGAACTCAGATGTGTTCAGAGCACAGGACAACTGAGCAATCAAAGGTACTGTTCTTGCTCTGTTGTGTCCAGCACTCCACGGTTACTGCTGAGTGGGAACCCTGCAACCTCACTGACCCCAGAGTCATGGAGCTGACAGCCTTCAAGGCCACAGCCACTGCTTCAAAAAAAAAAAAAAATGGGTTGGAAAACAGGGTATGAAAGTTTATGTTAGCACTTCTTACTGGTTGTTTTTTACCCAGACAAGGAACTCTAAAGACGACCATAACATCAGCGTTCAATGCCTCTTCCACCTCTGGTCCTTTGGACACCTGAGACCCTGCAGCAACCTCTAGACTCTTGGTCCAGGAGAGAGACCCTCAGACCTTATGGCCTTTTAACTTGGGGAGGCGACTCTTCCTATCCCACATCACATCTAAGTTCCCACTGGAACTTTAGGGTTTTTAAACCGCAGACAGACATCCCCATTATCATCAGGCCCTCCTACCTGCCTCCTAGCTCCCTGCCTCCTCACTCCTAGAATCAGCAACCATCATCCCCAGCGAAAACCCTTTTACCCAACTCTCCCCAGTTACATCATCCCTCCCAGCCTAGTTCTTCTCCTGGATTAGCTTCCCTTAAACACAATCTTTGTGCCTCAAAACTAAGAATTGGGACTGGCCTTCTTCTGCCCCCAGTGTCTTTGAGAACATTCATCTACAACCTTCACTCAGTAGTTCACTCCTTTAAACTCATTCCATGGAGTACATCAACCGCTTTCCAGCCTTGCTGACATCACCTGAGGTCTTTAGTTCCCTCCCTGAATTCCTCTCATGGGGCCCAGTCTTACAGCCCTCACCTCTGTGTGGCCCAGAATCTCATCCTGGACCTCCGCAGTGTTACTATGAATAGCTGATCCCAGAGCCTCACCTACAAATTCCTGAGTTCCTTGTGCACGCAGTGAATTTTACTGCCCTCCACATTAGCGATTACTAGTATAAGGTTTTAACACAGGTTTTATTATTATTTAAGTACGGTAACACCAACAGATCAGGAGATAGCTGCTATTGAAAAGACAGTTTGTTATACTCACCGATCTTAAGCAGGGGGCATTTATGTCACACCCTGGGTGCCACATAGGGGAAAAACTGGGATTGGTCAGGAGGGGGAAAAGGGACAGGGAACCATGGGCAAGAAACCTTTACATCATTTCTGTGGGAAGAAATTGGCAAGGCAGGGTATGCAGGTACAGGATTGACTAATTTGAATAATTTCAGCAGGCCCTAATGCACAGGGGCCTCACCTAGCTGTCTGGTACCTGGCTCTGGGTAATTATGGCAGGTGGATAGTGGCCTGCAGTGTAGAGCCCTGGAAGAAACCAATAAAGGAGGCAGTTGGAGATTACGGCCTATGGACTAGTTGGTGTGCATTTGAAAGTCTCGTTCACAGGCAAGTCTTTTACTACCTACAGGAAATGACTTGCCCCGGCTGGGGCAGTCCCTCCAGAGTTAGCAAGGCTCCAGATGTCAAAGCATCAGAAAGACAATACATTAGAAAACAAAAGACATAGTTAATGCCTACGGACTCACTTTGGAATTTTCCCATCGCCCACACTGCTCTACCTCCCAAATCTGAAACCCCATAATGGCCCTTTTTGAAACAACCTGCTGGGCATCTCTATAGGGACACCCAGAATTCACACTAAGTTCACTAGGTATAAAACTTAGGTTGCCATTGCACTACCCAAGCCAGTCAGTATTCCAGAAACATTAGTTTAGAGACCTGGTCTGCTGACGTCTCTCCCCTCCCAGTCAGCCATCAGGCTCTGGGAAGGGTCCTCCCTCTCATGACCATTCCCTCAGTCACACCCAGTGTGACAGGCCACCTCCAGGTGCTAATCTCCTCTGACCAGCTCTGGAGACAAGGCTTTCTGACAGTCTTTTTTTGGTCTCACCTCATAGATTCTTTGTGCCACACTCTTGCCCACCACCTAGATGTGTTCACTTCAATCTACTGTCTCTTATGCTCTCTTTCTGAAGTTAGCCAGTAAGGTGAAAATCATAGATAGTTGAACTGCCCTGGAAAGATCTCTTAAACCAACCGTGAATTCCATAAATGAACTACCTCTCAAGAAGTCTCAAAAGTCATATTTTCCCTCATTGGAGCCAAGCACTGGTTCTGCAGTTAAGCACCTGATGTAGTCCTGGTTTGGGTTTAGGGGGAAAGAGATAGCCAAAAAACATCCTTAACCACCGGGATCACACTCCCCACAGCGGATGGCCACGCTGTGAGAGGTGTGAGAGACAATGGCCAACGATGGGGATCCCCACCACTGTGGGGCATGTGTCTTTTGCATGGAGTGGTCCACAAATTAAATCTAGGGGTTTTCTTCCTTTCTTCCTATGTGTTTGTCTCTCTTTCCATGTCTGCCTCTGCCTCTCTGTCTGTCCTTCTGTCCTTTTGTGCCACCTTCCTGGTGTCTGTCATTGTTTGTATTTATGTGTGGATCTCTGTGTGTAACTCCCTCTGTATCTCTCTCCGTGTCACTGGGTTTCTATGTTTGTCTGAGTATGAGTCTCTGAGTGTCCCCTCTCCCCCATCTCTTTATTTCTTTCTCTGCATCTGTCCCTGTTCTCTACATGTAGATGACTCTTTCTGTAAGTGTCTGTGGCTGTCTCTCTCTTTCTTGGTCTTGAGGTCTCTCTGTTTGAGGATCTCTCTGTTTGAGGATCCTCTCTCTCTCTCTCTCTCTCTCTCTCTCTCTCTCTCTCTCTCTCTCTCTCTCTCACCCTGTCTGTGTGTGTAGTGGGTATGTGTGTGCATGTCCCAGTCTGTGTGTGAACATCTTCCTATGTGCACATTTCTCAGGATGTAGGTCTATGCCCAGCACTTAGAGTTGATTGACTTCAGATATATTAACTGTACAGGATTCAGTGCCACAATCAGTCCTCTCCTCTCCTTACACTCTCACGGCCTCCTCAGGATGCAGGGCCCTAATTCCTCTGCAACCACCAGATGTGCCAACCTTCTCTTCTGCATGGCATGTGGACTGTATACCCAGGCATTTGGAAACATATTTTAGCAAGTAGCCTTGCTGTTTTCTCCCTAAACAAAAATGCATGCTGAAGGAATCTCCATATATGGAAGGGAATAGTGTGGAACTGCAGTGAATACCCTGAGCAAAGAGGGCTCCGAGCCATGCTCAGTCTCCTCCTTAACACCCTGCAGAGGCCAAGCTGAATTTCAAAACCACCCCTGAGGCCAAGCATATCTGAACCTTTCCAACCTTGATATCTCCTTCACCATTCTTTACATATCAGAAATCTCTGCATTCCCTGCATCAAATTAACGTGCCACATTTCACAGTCTCAAACACCCAACAAGCAGTGTCCTGGTCTCTGAGCATTTGCCTGGTACCTGCTGGTAAACCCTGGTACCCGTGGTATAAGCCAAGATGTGTGTGTTAAATGACTGTTCTGCTTTGGCTTTTGAGGCCAAAGTGCATCAGCGGAGTCTGTCCTTTTACCTTCTTTTGTACCCCAATAGGCGGTCTTTGTGAAATTGCTGTATTCCACTTCTAATGCTCAGGTCAGGACACGGCCAGCACAAGGAAACAGCACTTTGAGGAGTGGAGAAGAGAGGAACAAAGAGAAACCAAACACTGAAAGCAAATCAGAAGTCAAGAAGCCTTCATGGGTACTTGCCATATTGGTTCCAGCCTCAGGAATCAAGGGGGACAACTAGCATTTTTAGAGGGTTTGTTGCTAATGTTATGAGTTGTGTTCTTCTAAATACATGATTGTGCTTCTCTGTTAAAATATGGCCTGATTCATTCTATGTCCTCTAGTTCACCCACATGGCTCTTCTGAAAGACCCAGGGCTCTCAGAACTCAACAAAACTTTCCTTATTTGCAAATGACTCAACTCAACACATATCATTTGAGGAAAGCATTGTGCTAGGGCTTCTTATCGAAGTACAATGAAGGAAAAGTTATGGTCCCTGCCCTTTGGCCCTTTGGAGACAATTTAGAGGAAAACACACATACACATTCTCTCTCTTTCTCTCTCTCTCTCTCTCTCTCTCTCCTATGGAAGACTGTGAAAGTGCTGAAGGAGTAGTGGTTGAGACTATCATCCTGGGAAGATCTGGGATCTGAGACTCAAAAAGAGCTAGAATTAAAGGGCATTTCCAGGTGAAGGAACAGTCTGAGCAAATAACTGGAAAGGAGAGTGTATGGCCAATAATAAGCACATCCAATAAAAGTTCTACTAAACGGATGTCTGTTGTACATGTTCAAGTTAAACATGAACTCAAGGACAGAGTGGCATTGAGAAGTGGAGGTGTTTCAGGGCTTGCTTTTGGAAGTTTCTTATATTACAAGTTTTAGAATTCTAGGAGGGACTTAGGTGATGATTCATTTCAACCCTGTCTCTTAAAAATGAAGAAACAAGGGCTCCTAGGTTACATGCTGGAAGTGAGTGGAGAACTCAGAACTGTTCTGCAAGGCAATGACTGAATTTAAATGTGCACCATTGTAAATGTGCATCTGAATGTAAGGGATTCAAACAAAATCAGCACTGCCATTTGCTGGGTCTCTGCATCAATACCATTAGGAGAACAAAACGGTGACTTCAGACCCCTGAGTCATAAGCTTCAGTTTGGAAAGCTGAGCTGGGCCACTTATAAGCTGTGTGAACATGGCTGGGTCCCCACCATTCTGAGTCTCTATTTTCTCATCTGAGCTGTCAAATTAATAATAGTAGCTACCGTATTTTGCCATGTAAAATGGGCATTTTCTTTGTCCAAATTTGTGAGGGAAATATAAGGGTGCACATTATACATTGGTAGTATTAATTCTGTATCTATATAAATGTTTTTAATTCTTTTATTTATGCTTATGAGTTAAAAGTGTAACTCTAGAAATCAATAACGATATCTGTATGCAAAATAATACCCTGGAGCCAGTGATTCCATTGGGGAGGTTAAATGTCTAACTATTACGTTGCTTTGTACACCTGAAATAAAAAATAAATTAAAAAAATAATAATAACACCCTGGAATACAGTCATCAGTTTTGTTGAACCTACAATGAACTTGCAAGGATAAAGAGTTCTTGGCCTTCTATGATGTGTAAATATCGTAAATTTGTTACCGGTACATAAAATTTCTTATACCTTGTATCTGTTCTTATGTTTTGTAATTGTGTGTGACATAAAATTTCTTGTACCATAATATGTTAAAAAAAATAAATGCTAAAATTATTTTATAATACAAAAACCAAATACTTAAGTGTAAACAAATAAAAATTTGAATTAAAATGATTTTCCCCCAAAAGTTTGGGCTAAAAATGTGGGTGCACATTGTATACAGCAAAATACAGTGTATTACAGGGTGGTTACAAAGATTTGGTGAGATCATGTACCCAAACAGCTCTTACCAAGGTCATCAGTGACCTCCAGGTTGCCAAATTCAATGGATACTTTGGTCTCCATCTCACTAGACCTCTGGAGAGTGGTGTCTGGCATGACTGGCAACCTCCTGTACCCCTCTTCCCCACCCCTACCCTCCAAAACACATGCCTCCTAGGATGACATTCTTTCTTGGCATTCCTTCTTCCTCTATGGATACTCCGCAGTCTCCTTGCTGGCTCCTCTTCCATCTGAATTCTAAATGTTGGAGAACTACAGGGTTTGGTACTATATCCTCTGACCTTCTCAAACAACACACTTTTCCTAGTTGATCCCATTCAATCCCACTGCTTTAAATATCATCTCAAGGGGTGAGAGATGAGGGTAAGGGGGATCAAACATATGGTGATGGAAGGAGAACTGACTCTGGGTGGTGAACACAAAATGGGATTTATAGATGATGTAATACATGTAATACAGAATTGTACACCTGAAATCTATGTAATTTTACTAACAATTGTCACCCAATAAATTAAAAAAAAGAAACTAAATATCATCTAAATGCTGCCGAAACACACTTTTCTTGCTTTAGCCCCTACTTCTGTCATGATTTCACACTCAAATATCAAAGTATCTACTAGAAGTCTCTTTGTAAATGTCAAAGAAGAGTCTCAAGCCAAAATGTCAAAAATGGAACTCTCAATTACCCTATCTCTAAACCTAGTTCTTCCTTACCTTGGTAAATGGTACCTCTACTTATCCATTGCTCATGACAAAATCGAAGAGTCATTTATGACACCCCTCCATTTCCCTCTCTCCCATTATTTATCACTAAGTCCTAAGGATTTTGCTTCCAAAGTATATGTTAATCTGTATGCTGTTCTCCGTCTACTGCTACCACCGTCTTTTATCTTGATGACTGCAGTTGCTGCCTAAGGAGCTTCTTGATTCCATCTTGTACCTACAGTCAGTTCACACAGCAACCAGTGTGACTTTTAACAAATGGAGTACAGATCCCAGTGTTCTCTTTTGTTACATCCTTCATTGGTCTCCTGTTGCTCTTAGAATAAAGGACAAAACCTGAACTACATCTTCAATGTTCTCCAGGATCTACTCACAAAGTCCCTCTGGCACCATTCTCCTCGTTGGTCATTTTGCTGCATTCCTACTTGCCTATTTTTCATTCCTGGAATAAATCATGCCCCTTCCTGAGTAAGGGCCATCACATGGGTTGTTCATTAACCAACAGACTCTTCTTCTTTAACCTCATGGTTAAGAGCCCCAGCTCTGGCGTAAAACTGTCTTACTGTTTGTGTGACTAAGGGTGGGCTTCCTAGCATCGCAATGGCTTAGTTTCATCATCTGTAAAATACGGATGGTAACAGTATCTACCCATATGATTACGAATATTAAATGAAATAAAATATGTAAACCACTGAGAACAGTACCTGGCAAAAACAAAACACATAATAAGTGCTAGCTATTATCTTAAAATATCAAAACTATCACTATTATCCTTCATCCCTTAGCTTAAATGCTACTTCTTAAAGAGCCCTTACTCTAACCCCTGGTCTAAACCCATTCTTGTTTTGGAGAGCTAATCTTAATTAGTCACCAAATATTTATTTTAAGGCTTACTGTCAACTTCTGTCTCACACTATACTCCAAGCTTCACAGAACAGGAAAATTCTATTACCTTCAGCCCATGAACTTGGCACAGGAGCTGAGATACACGGTCGATTCTCAGTGTCGTGGCCGGACTACCCCCCTGAATTCAAATGGTTAAGCCCTAACCCCTACGACCACTGAATATGACTATATTTAGAGACAGAGCCTTTCAAAAGGCAATTAAGTTAAAATGAGACAGTTAGGTGGACTCAAAGCCAATACGACTGCTATTCTTATAAGAAGAAGAAATTTGGACATACAAAGAGACACCAGACATGCGCATGTACAGAGAAAAGAACATGTGAGGATGGAACAAAGAGGTGGCAATTGGCAAGCCACCAGAGTGTATTCAGGAGACCAATTCTGCTGACACCTGATCTTGGACTTCTAGCCTCCAAAACTCTGAGAAAATACATTTCTGTTGTTCAAGCCACCAAGTCTGCGGTATATTGTTGTATCTGCTCCAGCAAATTAACACACAGGGGACACTTGCTAAACTGATGTTTGAACAAATGAACATGGCAGCCCTGGTCCCAATGCATGGTAAGTATGACACAAAAGTTGACTCCTTTTCTTGAAATAATGATAAACGTAATAATGACTTAGTAGCAAATCTACCTGATGCGCAATGCCCAAGTGACAGAGAAAATAGTGACACTTAATGCTTCTTAACTGTGACGCTGAAGTATTATAGAACGTGATTAGATATGAAGAACTGAGACTTTCCTTTGTAAGCAAACAAATACTACCCTTTACGGCAATTCGTAGGACATCCCTCTGTTTCCTCAGGTATGTATGTTGGAAGTTGACCGTTTTGATGACAGACCCTTGGGTATATAACATTGAAAAGTAGGCATTTCATACTCAGTAAGCAAATATTTCTCAGACATGAAAGTAAAACTAGAAATAATGGGTTCTTCTAAAATAGTGGTCCCATTGTTTTTATAAATATGTCCTTGAACATGTTTCCATGTTTCTGTGTCTGGGTATATACATACGAGCTATGTGTGTACATATACGTATGATTTTTCCACTGAAAGTGACCACACCATATACCATCATAGGATCTGAAATCAGACATTTAGCATAGGGAACCATATGATCCACATCTAACAAACTGTCTTCAGAATAAACCCCTTCTATAGCTGGGATATGTACCTGTCACAGGAAAGTGTTAGAAAGGAGGAAGTGACCAAAATCACGACAAAATTGCAAGACCTGGCAGTTTTTAACAATAGCATCATGTCTTGGGTGGCAGGTTCTTGTAATGGAACTTTGTGTGAATGCATCTAATTTAGCACGTTATTGGCTTATAACATGAAACAGCATGTATATGGATTTGTTTAATAGGTCTTGGAATTAAAACACATGATCCCTTTAAAAGGACTGTAAAGAATCACAAAGTTGATCATTCCACAGTGAGGTTTCACTGCCACAGTGTAGGGGGGTGGGAGAAAAAGTAGGTAATTTCTCTTTTAAAAGAAAATCTCCTGGTATAGACTGATTTTCTACCGAAGAAGAAAAAACATAAAGAAGCAATATAATTCAGTGTTGCATATAAATATGGAGAGAAAAACAAAACAAAAAGAGCAAAGAGGTTTTGTATTGAGTTTCAACTCCATTCAACTAGCTCCTGCTACCTAGAGGGTTGTATTGAGAAATCTGAGCTCAATAGGAAAATTGCCTTGATGAAATAATGATGTCTGCCATGTGTGAAATGGAGAGTAGGGGATGCTTGCTATATATTTTCTACCCTGAAACAGATGTCTCTAAGGTCCCTTCCAGTGCTAACCTCCAATGCTCCTCTCCTTTTTTCTCCTCTTCTCTCACTCTTGCTCTTGGGGTTGGGATGAACAGGTTAGAATCTCCTGAGAATCCCAACTTGCTCCTCTAGCAAAAAGAAACTAGTCAGTCTCAGCTTTCAGTCTCAGGACGCAAAACAGCAACGTCTACTCTCTACCTAGTGTTGTTTAATTGTGTGTGGCTTTGGCATGTGCACTGAAAAGCAGTTCCAGAGTACTGCTACGCAAGTAACTAGACGGAACTGTAATCAACGAGATGAGGTAACTGCCGGAGACCTGAATTTATGAATGGCTTCCAGCATCCTCTCCTCTAGCAGAAAACAGACACACAAGGCACCAGTAGTACAGCCCTCTTTGTATGTGGAATTACAACAGCCAGGGGGCACTGCAAAGAGGGTCATGCCTGCTCTGCTCTCTGTACTACAGGGCAGGGATGGTGATCATCAACATCATCAAAGCCACCAAATTTCCTCTCAAGTTCCTTGAGATTCTTGATCATTGCTATAGCTACGATTTAATGACTTCCCATTATGAACAGTCAGGGTGCCAGGACACTCAGCACAAACTATTTCATTCAACCCTTTCAGCCACTGCACCTATGAGATATTGTGGCCTCTGCTTTATAGGAAAATGAGGTTTAGGGAAGATAAGTAACTTTTAAGGAGAAGATTCTAACAGAAGTATTCTGCCTTGAAACCCATTTTCTTAATAATTCAGGATACCAGCTCTCAAATCCACACATGAAACATATAGAGACACTGGGAGAGGTGAAGATCTCACAGGATGTAATCTGTGTTGTTCGTCTATTCATCCATCCATTTTATTCATCCATGCATGCATTTGTCCATCTATCTTGCTTCAACAGATGTTGACTATGCACGTATCTCTGTACTTGGCGCTGGGACAGAGTGGTGGTAGACAAAACAGAGAAACAATTGACCTCACAGAGTTCAGTCATGGAAGAGCAGGCGGTAATCAATTATGTGACTGTGTAATCACAAAATGAGGTCATGCTCTGAAGGAAATGATACAGTTTGTTGGAAGTCCATGACAAAGGAGCCCGATTTAGGCTGGGGGTCATGTCTAAGGACTTGAGTTCTGAGATGAGAACTGAAGGGCAAACCAACATTAAATAGGTGGAAAGGAGGGGAGGAAATAGATGTAGAGCACTGCAGAAAAGAGACTAGTGTATGCAAAGGCCCAGAGAAGGAAGGAATATGAGTGTCCAAGGAGCTGATGGCCAGTGTGGCTGAAACAAGTCATTGAGGGGAAAAAAAAATGATATGAAAAAAGCCTGGTGAGGTAGGTAGGGGTCAGTCCACATTAAGGTGCATGGAATAGCAGTGGGAACCCATGGAAGGCTTTGTGAGAGGGAGGGAATAGAAAGGAGGGGCAATTGTGCTTTTCCACAATCACTCACACTTCAGGGGGCATAAATAACATGGAAAGTATGGTAGAACTAGAACGGAAATACAGCAACCAGTGAAGAGGTCACTTAGTAGTTCAGATTAGAAAAGCTGGTAGCTTCAACTAAATGGTGGTAGTGGTGATGAGGATAAATGGATAGGTTTAGAAACAGTGAGGTAAAATCTAAAAAAATGTACTCATGAATTGGATATGGGAAGAAAAGGAAGTGGGAGGAATCAAGGATGATCCCTAGGTGTCTGACCTGACCGATTAAGTCATGCCATTCCCTGATGAGAAATTACAGAAGGTAGCCTTGTTGACTCAGTGGTACATTTTGGGCACCTGGTGGAGAGGCCTGATAGGCAGTTAGGTTATACTGGTTAGGAGTCAGAAAAGAAATCTGGGACTGAGATATTAACTTGAGAGTCAACTGTATACATAGAGATGATTGTTGAGTCCTTGGGGGATAGAGAAGGGGTGCTATGAAAACCGATGTTCATGGAGTACAGGGCAAAGCATGCTTCTCAGTCACTTCTAATCCACTTCGTACTGTCATTATGAATAGCTGCATCTTTCTTTTTCTTCCACTTCAATAGAATCTTCTATTTTCCTTCCCATATGCCTTGGTTCTATTTTTTTTATTGTTTTGCATATCAGTTTTATACTGTATGTCCCTATAGCTAATCCAGCTTTTGTGAAATGAGAAGAGAAAGAGAGCATCAATCACTAGCCTTCAGAACAACCAGATGAGACTCCAAGTAGTCAAATTATCCTGACAGCTAACACAGCAAGCAACAGATTAAATTCTCTCACTAAGAGTGTATTCAAAGGAACTGTCTTTGAGATTCCAACATGATTCCTGATGCCTTTGTATCATGAACACCAAAATGTTTGAAATTGGGGGTATGGTGGGGCTGGACTCAGGACATCATGCCTAAAAAAGTCTCCAACGATCAGTTTTAGGATGGATTAAATTCACCATGACTAATCGGAAGATTCAAAGATGTTAGGACACACTAGCTATTAGAGCCACTTTTCTCATCTTCAATCTTACTGCTTGATTGATTTACAGCTTGAACTAATAGGCAGTTATGAAAATGTAAACGTAAAGATGAAGCAGTCCCCAATGGCAATAACTCCTAGAGATGTGTATATACAATATATGTATAAAGTAATGAGTTTAATTACTTAATTATTAGGTATTAAGTATTCAAATTTAACCAACACCTGTTTCCGCACAGAAGGAAAACATTTCATTGTTCTCATAGCTCTCTATCTTTTATATTATCTTAAAGCTCAATTTTCAATATTTTTAAATGTTAAGTTATAAGCTTCCTGAGAGATGGGATAGCAGGGTCACTTTTTAAAATCCCCCAGGAACAATTCTTCTCAATACACAACACTTCACAAAAAATCACTTCACAAAAAAGTTTGTTAAATATAATTTTTAAAAGGGATACCATAGAGATGTTCTATTAAAATACTTTTCAAACCAAAATGTTTAATTGAAGCAGCCCTGATCACATCCAAAACAAAAGGAACTATATCATTCAATCTTCTTCCTGAAAGTCAACCTATATGGTGGAAATATTTATAAGTATAAGAGTAGATAGAATCAGCCTTCTGTTTTTGAGGAAAAAAAAATGTCATCAACTAGAGCTGGGTCTCCTGGAAGATACTTGATGTTGCCTGTTCCCTTTGTTTATTTTTTTAAGAGCTACTTTATTCAAGTTTAGTCAAATCCAAAGGAAAGCATAATCTATTTACAGTAAACCAATTTTCTTCACAATAACCTTAATTTATTTCCGCTAATTCTAAGTGTGCCCTAGAAAGGAAATAAGACATGCATGTAGTTGGGGGTGGTCTGTTAAGGAAAAATAAAGTATTATTGTCCTAAGCAAAAGGATGGCCAAAAATTTCCTAAATGAGACAGTTTAGTCTGTAGGTTTGATTAGAAGGTTATAGAGCTTTCTTCTTCATTGCTGAAGAGATTTTTAAACGTGTATGTCTTTTCTGGCCTTGGAAGGAAACTGATAGAAAACAGTGACTATTTTCTCAGCATGATTTTCCGTGAAAATACTACTTAAATATTAAATTCCACTGAAAGCAATTGTTCACACATGTGTTTCCTAGTTCAAGAATACAAACATGGCATGTGGAATGAGGATCACAATAAAGGAAATAATCATAGAACAACTAGATCCATCCCATTTTCTAATATACACTAAGCATGCATTTTTGTATTCTGTATAGAACTCAACACTGCCAATATTTTATTTCTTTTTTTTTTAAGTTAAATTTATTGGGGTGACAATTATTAGTAAATTTACATAGATTTCAGGTGTACAATTCTGTATTACATCGTCTATAAATCCCATTGTGTGTTCACCACCCAGTCAGTTCTTCTTTCATCACCATATATTTGATCCCCCTTACCCTCATCACCTACCCCCCACCCCCTTACTAACAAGCCAAGTATAATAGTAGGAAAGCAAAAAAGTAGCTGTAGTATTAAATGTTTTCTGGTTTTGGATTGAGTCAAAAAACTCAAATCCCATGCAAATTCAAAGTCCCAGTCTGAAATCTGTGTATTAACTACCAGTACTGTTAGTTCTTAAATTACCACCCTTCCCACCACACACACACACTCACCTTTTTCTTTCCTGAGAGAAAGAGGGAGGAAAAAAACACAAAAAAACCCTTCATTGAGTACCTACCATGCTTCACATGCCCAACTACCATGTTAGGAAATTTCATATGTATAATCTCACCTATTCCTAAAAAAATTAAGTAACTGAGGTTCAGAAAAATAAAGTGATTCCCCAAAGATTATTCCGTGACTAAGTAGTGGAATCCCAGTTCCAAAAACAGATCTGTTGGACTCCAAGATGAGTTCTCTTTTGATAAAGCTATACTACAAATTGGGAGAAATGGCTCATCTTTATAATATCTTGTGAAGATATAAATGAATGATGTTTTCATGGGAACACAGACAAGCAAATTAAGAGAATTGAATTTAAAATGTTGGATGTGAATTGGTAAACAGATGCATGTCACTAAAAAGTCACATTTTTCATCATAATAGTTTGCTGTCTGTTGGCAAAGACCCCAGTAAAGCTGTTTTTATACAACAGAAGCACAGCTGGTTAAAAAGGGAAAAATCTCGTCAACTAAGACTTTCAGTTCATTTAATGCCAAGTATCTGTATGGACTAGGACTTTTTTTTTACATATATATAGTGACTCATAAGTAAGCTGATCTATAATAATTTGTTATTTTGTGTTTAATACCCTTCTTTTATTTTATTGGGTAAGCTATTTACTATAGCATGTAAATTCATGGTAAAAGCTTAAACTAAAATGGATTTTAAACCCTGGAAGTTTCTTTTGTCACAGAAGTATGGAAAAGGAACATTTGAAATTAGCCTGAGATTTGGGTGTATTTCACATATAACATGCCATTCAAGTTCACATGTTCTACTCCCCATGAACAAAAAGCTGTGTGGACCAATACTTATCACCCATTAACCCATTGCTTTTGTGTAATAGATGTCAGTTGATAAAGTACATTCGCATCCATTAATTACCCCTTGTGATGGGATATTCAACTCAATTCCAGAGTATAGCATAAAACTAAAAGAGTTTCTACTTCACATGCAAGGCTAGTTACTTAGTATTTTGTTTCTTGTAGGGTTTGAGCAATTAGAACAAAAGTCCTTCTCATGTTTATATGTAATTTATACAATGACCCCAAAAGCCCACAAAATAAATTGTAACAGATAAGTAGCAGTGCTCAAATACTAAACATTTTGGAAACAAGGGAGAATATACATCTCTACCTAGTCCCAATTAAGTGTCATCAGTTTAGAGTTCTGAATTTTGGTATTGATAAAATTAATCATGATGCTGAACATAAATCTTAATTTCAGTGTGCATAAGCAGAAAAAGTACATTATTCAGTGTTATTATTTTTTGAAACCCTATATATCATACCCAAACAAATCAATATAATGCCACCAGTGTGAATATCATTAGGCTCAGCATCTTAAACTCAGCATGAAATCTACTAAACCATAAATTCGAAAGGAAGAAATTCAACATCAGTTCCATAAATCACATTAACCTTAGGATAAAATCTATCAGAGCAAAAAGTCTTATTCGGGGACATATGATGTTCTCAGGGGGAAAGAGAAGGTTTGTGACACTGTTCTATTAACCTCAAGTCTTAGGGAATATGTAATTATAGGAGGGTTTTAAGGCTAGTCGGTCATAGAGTTAGCAAAAACAATGCTTACGTAGTGACAGAAATAAATAACATACATTTTTATTAAACAGTACTTCCTAAGTTTGTGAGGCTTTAAATTGTCTAGAATAACACAGCACACGATACAATATAGGGATGCAGGTATCTATCTATAGGAAATATAGACTCTATTAAAAGAGATATATCTGACATATACACATGCATATATATGAGAATATATATATAATTATATACTAAATCTCACAGAGCTATAGAAATATCTCCCTGCTTGCTTTATACATTTACTCTAAGAAAATATTATCTAAGAGATGGCAGTATTTTTTATTTGTTTAACTTAAACTATTTTGCCTCTTGCTAAATTGTGTCCTCTTGTAGTTAGAGAATAAAATCTCTTGGTAGCATCACATGCCCAAAGATGTTACATTAACAAATCCATGAGTGACCAAATTTCTCCAACCTTAACAAGAGAGAAGGATAGATCTCACCATTCTGAAGTAGCATTGGGGTTTAGGTTTATTAGACAAAACTACTACCTTCAAGTGATTTTTAAAAGAAAGTTTTTAAGAGGACTAAGTAAATCTAACTTCCAGCTCACACAATCCCCATGACTATAACAAAATTTATATTAAAATTGATAGTCAAAACTACAGATATTAAAAATCATTTATCTACAAATAAAAGTAGACTTTCAGAGAAGGAGTTGAATCAGCTTCTATATTTCCTCTTTCCTGCTCTCTCAAGAGGAATGATAGAGCCACAAAGAGAGAGTTGATGGCCAAGACAGGCTGGGAAATGAGACTGCAAGGAAATATGTCATTGTTTTAAAGTCTTTCTAGACTGGATGAATGAAAAGAACTTACAGATAAAACTATTGAACTGATCTGAGGGGTTTTGAGGAAACCTCCATAGGCAAAGGCATCCACAGAAGGATAACCCTAGAATTTGCAGATAAAATTGCTGAACTGCTATTGGGAGCCTGTGAAGAATGGCCATCATAAGCCGAGGTATCCAAGCAGGGCTGACTGCAGTACCTGACCTTGTGTTGGGTAAATATGAAGTCAGAACTCAAGGACAAAACATCCCTTTCTTGGTTCCCAGGCATGAGGCTCATAGTGCAGCCTAGACTGCATGATAGCCTCACTTGCCTTTTGGCCAGAAACTTTCATGAAGAACATAATCTGTGCAACCCACAAATGGCTATTCTGGATCACAATATTGTACAAGAATAAATACTTCTTTATCAAAAGAAATAACTATAGCTTAACAAAAGCTGGGTAAAATTGTAATACACATTATTTTTAAAATATTGGTGATAATTTGGCAACTGTAATAGTCATCTAGTTCCCAGTTGCACCTCATCTTCTATGTTTGCAGGATAATCTTGCTAGATCCAAGAAATGCTACAAAACTGCAATGTAAGGTAGAGTTACCATACTTGTCTTCTAGGGAAGGAGAGGGAAGAAAAGACTCAGTGAAAAACAAGGAATAGAGGGGAGAAAAGAGGAAAAGGAGAAGGTAGGAGGAAAAAAACTAAGAAAGAAAAATAATGAGAAAGGATTAAAGAAAATACTTTAGAAAACAAAAAAAGGAAGGAGGAATAAACATCAAAGAAACAATCAGGATTATCTGCAAGATATATACATACTCTCTCACGACAGCATTGGGGAACATGGTACTTCCACCCAACAGCAGAACGCAAGTCACAGCACGGTACCATTCCAAAGTGTCAGGGGTAAGGGGCCATGTACTAATCAGGAGCGACCCTCAAGTAAGGGAAAATACTATTTCTTTTCTAGGGAGGCATCTTTAACGTATAACCCAGGGTTGTGGAAGGCAAACTTGCTTTTTAGGCTGTACCCATTGCTATCCTCAACTGTGACCTTTCCTACAAAGGTCAGCAAGAGTCTGGGACTCAACTGTAGGTGATGAGGTCATACAGTTTCAAACTGATTTCACAGTAAAAACTGGGGATTTTGATAAAGTGAAGACCCGCCCAAAAAGAGTGCAGAGACCCATGTGAACATGAAGCAGTTCAGGAAGCCCAGATCTACTTAAGTTATATTTTAGACTCAGGGTAGTGGGCTACTGGAAAACAACACCAGAGTTGTACCTTCAAGACACATCTTGGAGAAAGGCTATCCCACCAGGAAGTAATCCTTCGTCTCCTGAGTCCAATAGCTGCACCCTCACAAATGTCCCCTGCTATAGCTCTGTAGTTTTATATCAGAGTTCTCTTTGCTCCCAGAGACCCACAGAAATGGTGTCTCCGCACTTGAGTCCATTACTCCCCATTCAGTGCATTAGTTACATAAGCCCAGAAGACACCACTGTAGGTCACCATTTGCCAAAGTGTTTCCACAGACACTCATGCTGCTAGATGTGAAAACGCTCTGTGAACAGAAGGGTCTGCAGTCAAATAAGTTTGAGAAATGCTGGAGTTAAACAAAACTCAAGATGTTTATTTACTGCAAGATTTCTCAGAGCCTTGAAGATGGCACCATAGCCTGTGCATGTCTAAGCAAGAAACCAAGAATCCAAATTTTTCCAGACTTTCTTCACTGGGGTATTTTAACTGTTCAAGTTTGCTAAGTATCCTGACAGACAAAGGCTCTGTCAAACAAATTTTGGGAATTATGCAGACAAAAATAGGTCAACTGGATGGTAAGTGAAATCCATGTTTCATGTATTGCTCACACATTACACTTTTGGCACAAATGCATTACACTCGGTGCAATTATGCCCCACTTGTATGAACGACAAAAAGTTGTTCTGTATCTAAATCCACAGGGATGTGATCTGCTCTGTATGTATTTATTGTGTTGTTTGAGAAAGTGAAATGATGTTTTTCTATCCCAATCTTCACTCCATTATTCACAAATAAAAGTTAATCGTATTCCACGATTCTTCAGTTTTCTTTATTTGTGTGCTGGCAGTCTTGAAGTGAAATTGCTTAAGAGTGTTTCACGAAGAAAGCTTTACCCACACAAAACAGCCCCCAGACCTCTCCATTTGGAGATTGTAATCTGAGTTAAGTGGCCAACCAAATGCTAATCTTCCACTGTTCCTAACTCTTGCTTTTCCCACTGCTGTGCACTGCTCTGTCTGAAATATCTGTTTGCTTTTCAGTTCACCAAAAGGCCTGGTTAAATCAATGTTTAACTAACGGAAACAGTAACTGTGTTCTGTATAATTTGGGGCCATCACCAGCTACTTTCTGCTCTATTTGTGTATCTGTGTACATTAGAGGCATTTTGTTAAGTTCACCTGTGGACCTTTCCCTCAGCAGGGACACCTTCACGGAAGCTTTGAGGTGACTTACACCAGTACTGTTGTATCACTGACACTAATATTTCAGCAGCCCCTCAAAAGCAAGCTGTTTTCTTAAAAGTAAAATAACAAGATATACTGCAGGCCAGATCCTGCAGAGGCCACTTCAATGATCTATAATAAACCCAGAAAAGGCATCATTGATGTTAACCAGCCTTGAGGATTTCCGATAGAATACCTCCCTTTGGTAAAACCATTTCCAAAGATGGCCAATTCAAACACACAGCTCCCTCCAGCAAACGTTACCTTTCCTTTGCACACCCACCCAGAACAAGACTGAATGTCATGTTGTGGGGTGCCCACCAGTCCTAAACCTGCCTTGGGTCTCATACATTTTCATTTAACCAAAGTCCTCTGCTCATAGTTTACCTCTGGGAGGACAAAAAGGATAGTCTTTATGAACAGATGGCCTCTTTGAGAAAAACTAGTTACATTTAAATACGGATAAATGTACTGTAAATAATGTCCTTTAAAGAATTTAAGGCTTTAGTAGGGGAAATATGAGAGTGCAAGATACTATTCTTTAATTACATGAGTTTTTCTTTTTTTTCCCTTCCCTTGAAGACAAAACCAATTCCTAATGAAGCATGATGAATCGTAAAGAGGCACCAACGCTCATTCCAACAGATGTTTATTGATCAGTGTTGACTGAACACAAACACAGCCGAGTGTGTTCTCTATGGTGGGTAAGTGGTAGGAAGCCGCACCGGCTCCCCCTCATTATTTTACCTTCAAAGACAAGCTGACAAATTTATTTTGTGGCAAGCAGCTGTGTCCTTATTTTTAAAGGGTTGGCTCACAACTAAGCAAGCAAGCAGAGGGAACAGCCTTTTGGTGTCCGATGTGTTATCTGGCAAGGACAGATTGTTTAAGGGCGCAATGGAAAAGATTTTTAATGAAACTACATTTCAAATGAGCAGCATATGTTTGATTTTCCCTTCTGCTACTCATCTTGCCATTTGTTAATTTTTGTTATTGTTGTTCTCCACAACTCCTACATTTTCATATAAGCTGTCTCGTCCGGCACTAACACGGCTTGGGGTAAATTATTGCTTGGGATGCAAAAACCTCCACCTCCCACTCCAGGCTTTTTTTTTTTTTTCTTCTCAGATTGTTTTACATTTAACCGGGGTTTACACTGGTGAACCAGTCGACTGAACAACCAGGGAAGGAAAAAAAATTCTCCCTCTATGTTAGTCCTGAAAGCCCCAGAGCCTGAAATTGTGACTTCAGGATATGTGTGGGCTTCTCAGCTACACATAGTCATGGTCACAGCTCAGGACAGAGGTCTGGAGAAACTCTGAAATTGGGAATTGGGAGGGAAAAATTTCCCTTTAACACCATAATGCCTCATATTAATTCAAACGACTCACTCAGAAAGAGTTTTTTTTATTTAACTGTGGCCCAGTTAAATAAAGTTCAAGGAAATGAATTTCAGTCTTTGGCAATCTGAGTCCTATTTGAAAGCAGTCAGCTTTACAAGATTAAAAAAATAAAGAGTAGGAAATCTTTGGGTAGCAGGTGCTTTGATAGATTCAAGAATAGGTTTCTTAAAAGTGGGGGCACACCAGGGAGGAGGGCATCATTATTATTGCCTTTGATGGAAATGCCTTTTAATGAGAATTACCTTGGGTTTCGGGACTAAAGACATGAACAGCTGTATCTGAAGGGTCCTGGTTCAAGGGCTGATTTCAGTAAAACACCATCAAAGGAACCTATGTTGGAAGAGTTTATAAACTCTATTTGAGTGCTAGCTTCCTTCCATGATTAGCTGAGGAACCTGGAGAGATTCACTTCTTGATATGGGTTCCCTTCAGGAAATAAGCTGAGGCAGCGTTTTCCAAGAGAGAAAGAGAATACCCAACATTGTTTCTATCACATCTGTCTCCAATGGCAGAAATGGGTCTTGGAAGCAGGCAGAGTCATTGGTTAGCTCTGGGCCCGGACAAACGTCTCAGGTCCGGGTTTCCCCATTTACTACTTGTACGACTCTGGACAACCTAAGCCTAAAGGTTCAGTTTTCTTAGCTTTATTATGGGCATGATTATGTCTATTCCAAATGTCACTATGCAGATGAAATGAATTACCACATGGCCTACCATATACCGGGGTGCCAACAAATGTACACAAGTGGACACTGGTCAGTCTTGATCAAGCAGTAGTTTGTTGTAATCAGAAGTGTCTGGACGCTGATGGTAACCACTCTGAGCACCTCTTGTAATTGCAGAAGTCAAACGTTATCTGTATTCATCTTTTATTGTTGGTATATATTGAGTATTACAATTTTAATACAGTTTTCCTTTCTTAAAATGTGTATACATTTTTTGGCACCCTCTATAGCAAGGGCACATTAAATGGCAACAAAATACACTCACAGATATCCTCAATGTTAATTCGTCCCTCTATCTAACTTCTCCCATTTAATTAGTCTCAAAGTCCTTATAAGGGTTTAACCTCTTTGTGGTAGGTGCTGGGCACACATAGCGAGCTCTGTCACTCATCAGCCTTGAATGAATGGTAAAGTCCACTGCTTGGTCACTGATAAAGAGGGGTACATGTGCAGTGCCCTGTCATTATTATGGAACCTATGGAAGATGTTATATAATGTAACAAGGTGGCACTCGTGTCCTAGTAAGGATGGGTACTCAGCTCCAGGGTGTTAGAGCCAGGTGCGTGGCTTCATAAATTCAGCTGTGACACACATATAAGGAGAATACTCTGGCATTTCAGACTGACTTGGTAGCATATGTAAGAGGTTCGATAAGCCCCAAATCAGGCATCGTGAAACCTTGGGCAACTTAACGCTGGACAATAAAATACCATTGCCATTGCCACCAACTCAAGCATGTCTCTCACAAAGCTTAGTGCACAATCCCTCTTCACCCTCATTTCCTGGTATGCTTGGCTGGGAATGAATCCTTGGCACCAATTGCAGTAAACTATAAACTTCAGGCAGTTTTATGGGTCAACGTGCTCATTGTTACCACGCATCCAACGTAAACCTCACAGGGTGACTGCCCTTCGTTCCTCTGCAGTCACCAGTCTCACAGTTGGGCCAGTCAGCAATTGTCTGCAGGTCCCACCTTGCCCCAGACTTTGAAACAATCAAACTGTCTGACTAGTGGAATCTATGGACCCACAGCTCCAGGTCTTCGCAGTAAATCAGTTCGGGGGTGAGGCCCGCCATGTTCATACCGCTGCTCGTACCACAGCTTAGGTGACTGAGTTCCTGTCTCTTTACTCAGTCCAGGTCTTAGGGACATGTTCACTACTCCTCTTCCTTTGGGATGAGGTTCTGCTTTGTCCCCTTGAGGTTCCCAAGGGAGCAGAAGGAAACCAGTATTTGCTGGCCGGGCCTGGTGCTCCCACCACACAGATACTTGTTTGTTGCCTTCTGGTCACCACCTGGGCTCTCTAACTTCCATATTCTTGCTTCTAACGTCTCTCTCCCTCAACTCCATCCGCATCCCCAACTCCTTTACCAATGAAATCCCATCCAGTTGAATCCAACTCCCCCGTGAATCCCAGCTAGACAAGGTGTATCTCTCTTCTCTGGCTCTTAAAGTACTCGATTCCTCACTTCTGGCGCTTCTCACTGCTTTCCATGATGGTAATTAATACTATGTCTTACATTGCTGTCTCAGCCTTTCACTGTCTTCCAAACTCCTCTTTCCTTGTCCCCTCATATCCCCTCTGATGTCTTCCATTCAAATGCCACAGTGACCTTACTGAAACTCAAGTATGACTCCCTCTGCTTCTAGCCTTTCAGTGGCTTCCTGCTGTACTAGCAATAAAGACCAAGATCCTAAACACAACCCAGAAGACCTTACTTAGCCTTGATTATCTTTATAGTGTCATCTGACACCTGCAGTCTTCTCTATTCTGTGCCCCACCCCTACATCCACCTCTCTTCCTTGCCACAGAGCTTTTCCACATGCTCCTCTACTTCATCTCTTCCCCCAGCTCTGCCTTTACTTAATCAATGCCTATCTATCCTTTACATCTCAATTCAGCCATCACTTCCTAAACAAGATCTCTGTGGCCTTCCCAATTAGGCCCATTCTCTTTGATTTAAGATCTTCCAGCACCAATATGTCTTCTTCATAGCACACACCAGAGATGTGATTTTACGTCTTTTATTAATTTCAGCTAGACTGTAAACTTTCTGAGTACAGCAACCATGTTAGTTTTTGTTCAACATTTCATCCCTAGACGTTTACATAATATATAAAATAGCTGCACAATTAATATGTGTTGTTTGAAGTTATTTGGGCCAAGGACCAGGTTTCATTTTTTCTTTTTATTCCACCAATGTCTGGCACTATACCTGTCCTTCACGTCTAAAGGTTTCCTTTGTCTCCTACTACTGCCACTATGCAGGGGTACAGCAGCTATACTTCACAGGGCACTGTGGAGGTTTCAAGCACAAAATTTTGGGGAAAAAGGAAAAAAACAACCCTAGTCTGCCGTATGTAAGGAAGAATATGGTCCTCTCAGGCCATAATGGCATTTCTCAACAACTGATATAGATTGCCTCATAATTGCTATAGCTACAGCAATCTATACTGGCCATAAAGGCCAGCCAGAGGGGACTGTTATGGCCCTTGAGTGTTATCCTTTCCTATTTGTACCCCAACCCCCAAATGATAGATGCTTTTCTACAACATATCCCAGAAAAGAAAGAAGAATAAAAGTTCTGTTCCCACACTGTGCATGGTAGGAATTCTAGAAGTACTATTCTCCGAACATAAAAACAGTTGAACTTGGCCTTTGGAATCTTGCTCTTAAATGTGATGTGTAGGTATTTCACTTCTTCAATTAAACATCATGGTTTCGGTGCCAAGTGTTTAGGCCACTCTGGATTAGTTCTACAGACTATTGCAGTGCATACAAAATGCCTTCACCTAGCATGAAAAACAAATACTACCTCACCTGCATGCATTTCCTCATGCCTACCACTGCCACAGATTACGTGGCGTTCACACAATCAGCAAGCCTAGTGAAGGATGGGTCTGTGTAAAGCCAGTCGTGTTTACACGCAGCCAGTATCGACCACACACAAATCTAAATGACTGTACTGTGCCCAGCAGCCAAGCCCAATGAATGTTAAATCACAAAACTCACACGTAAAAGCAGCACGTGACTTCAGGCAGGTGAATTCCAATTTCCTGTTCTGAAGCTGCCTCATATTCAAAGGTGGAGGGAGGATGGGATGAAAATGGAGTTCAAAGTAGAGAGAAAAGCACTGCACCCACTCCTGATCTTACCAGCAGTCAGTACACAAATCTAACAAGAGCAGGTTTACCTCTACCATGACTATTCATAAATAGAGATTCTCATCATAATAACACCAACCTCCAGCATTCACTGGTATCTGTTCTGGCTTTATTTTTCTCCATTTCACTTATCATTATCTAACACACACACATTGTACTTACTTTACTTTCTGTGTGACCCCATCTCTTCAAGTGGAATGTAAACTGTGTAAGGGCAGGGAATTTTTTTAAAATCAGTTTTATTCACTGCTATATCCCTAGACTCTTTATGATTATTTGTTGAAATAATGAATGAGGTTATTACCACGTAACATGCACTGTGCCTATAGCTTTTCATAAATTAGGAGAAGGCAACATAAACAAAAAAACAAGAGCTTGGGCTCCGGAATCATACATATCCAGTAGTACCTCGGTTTTCGAACATCTCTGTTGAACATTTTGGCTTACGAATGCCATAAACTGGAAGTAAATGCTTCGGTTTTTGAACATGACGCAGACGTCGAATATGTCACACAGCTTCCCCTGAATGCAAGATTCTGAGGCCTAGCTGTCAGTTGTTTTTGAATGTTTCAGAGCTCGTGGATTACATTAGAAAACTGAGGTACCACTGTACCTGGGATCCAAAACTTATTTAATTCTGATCTTGGGCAAATCATTACATCTCTCTAGGTGGTTACCCCTACAGTGGAGATGACAATAAGGATACTACCTCAAAGGACTGGTGTAAGATGTAATGAGATAATAAGTATACTCTGCACAGTTCCTGGGCACGCAGTAATTACACAACAAAGCTTAGCAATTATTCTTATATTCTTACTGTTTTTTGTTATTTTTATAATTATTAATAACTATTATAATTCTCAAACAATCCTCAAAGGTAGGTACTACTATCAGTGTCTTTTTCCAGTTGACGCGTTGAACAAGAGAATGCTCTTGCATAAAGTAGTAAAAGAGTGAAGAATAGGGTAAAACTTTAGAGAGGGTGAAAGGGAGGAGAAGTCAAAGAAACAGAATTATTGTAATGGAATCAACAGCCATTAGCCTAGAAATAAGAGGATTCATCGTGGAGAATTTGATGAAGTTCATTTGGTCCTGTGAGCACATGGGAGCCTTATACGTTCAAAGTTGACATATCCCTTAGCAGGTCCAGAGGTGGTGATGAAATGAAGTAAGCTAAAGGGTGAGGTTGGGAACTAGCAGGTTGGGCTAGAGACCTAGATTACAAGAATTGGAACTGATCTCCTGGCTCCATCTCCTTTGTTCTCAGAGTAACAACTCCAGCTCCTTCCCCAGCACTGAAATGTTCCAGGATAACCCAGTGTATTAGTGAAAAGTATAAGCTCTATATTCAGTGGGACTTAGGTTCAAGAACAACTCAATCACTTGCAAGCTGAATGACCTTGGGCAAATTACTTAACCTTTCTGGGTCTCATTTTTTAATTTGCAAAATGGAGATACTAACTGCATCTCCCCCAAAGGGTTGGCATGAGGATGAAATGAGATAGTTCCTGACAAACATGTGATGCAGTGTGTGGGCAAAGGAGACTTATAACACTCATACAAGTAGAAGTAGCATCTAATTTTGCTGAGCAAATGTTTTTTTATCAAATCATTGTGTTCTCTCTTCCCCGCCCTGACTTTCCAAAAGACAATGATACATGGTATGGGCAAATACAAAACTACCCCCAAGAGTGTGTTAACAATCATCAACTATCATTCTTAACGTGTTGGCCAAATCAGAAGTTTTCAAATACAAATACATTCTCAGAGAACTAGGTACTTTACAAAAGCAAGTCAGGAAGCTTTGAGGAAATTTGTCTTAAGAACCATACAAAAGCAAACACTCCATTTACATCACACAGGTAAGGAAAGAGAATTGGAAAAGAGGGAAAGGGTGGGTCGTATTGCATCCTCGTGATTACTACCCTCCTTGTACACAGCCCACTTCCCATCAAATCCAGCCATACCACAATCAAAACATCAGATGCTTGAAATCTGTATAAACCAAATCTAGGTGTGCCTTGGCACTTTCTAAATATCTTCATTTCTGGGGCTGGCCCAGTGGCTCAGGCAGTTAGAGCACCGTGCTCCTAACTCCAAAAGCTGCCGGTTCGATTCCCACATGGGCCAGTGGGCTCTCAACACAAGGTTGCCAGTTCAATCCCTCGAGTCCCGGAATGGATGGTGGGCTCTGCCCCCTGCAACTAAGATTGAACATGGCACCTTGAGCTGAGCTGCCTCCTGGATGGCTCAGTTGGTTGGAGTGCGTTCTCTCAAACACAAGGTTGCCGGTTCAACTCCAAGGGATGGTGGGCTGTGCCCCCTGCAATAGCAACGATAACTGGAACTGGAGCAGAGCTACACCCTCTACAACTAAGATTGAAAGGACAACAACTTGACTAGGAAAAAGTCCTGGAAGTACACACTGTTCCCCAATAAAGTCCTATTTCCCTTTTCCAAATAAAAACCAAACAACAACAACAAAACACTTCGTTTCTGGGCTTGCCCTAGAAATGCTGACAAGGGAGAGTGAATTTCAGTTTAGATTCCAAGGCCTGTCATTTCAAAACGTCAAATGAAATAGCATCCTGAGTCCTCGACTGTGTTGATAAATTTAGACACAACAAAGAAATCCTGACCCACAGAGGTCAACTACTGGAGCAAGAGAACACATATGCGAGACATTTCCTCCAGCACTGGAGCTAGACATGGTTTGAAGACACGTCTTATCAGGAGCTTTTCACAGAGGCTCTGCACATCACCAGGCAATATCTGAGTCAGTCGGGGATCCGGGGGTTGACAACCTGGTGAAACTGTCTGGGGATATGCTTTTTTTTCCAGAAAGCTGGGACATAGCTTTCATCATCTGATCAGAGGGGGCGCAAGAACCAAAAGAGGTTAAGAACATAGAAGCGTTTTCAACTCTTTCCTTGTGTAGACAGCACAACTGAGTCCCAGATAAAATAGGAGTGTTTTTTCCTCAGAATCATATGACTGCCAATGGCCCTGGCTGTACCACTGGGCAAGTAGACCCAGACTGCAGCCTGCTGTTTCTTCCGTCTATCGAGGCCTCTTTCCAAGCCACCTGGAGGTCTCTCCTTGTTAAGATGACTACAATTTATGCTCCTGTCTCAACATTCTGATTCATTCTTAGTGAAAATGTAGGCATCCCTGAAATAAAGCAAGCCTGCCAAACCAGCACTGATGTGCAACCCTACTATAAAAATCCACTATCAGCCACGACAATAGCCAAAGAAAAGGGTCATGTAGAGAAATACATTTAAGTCCTTAATCCTCAAAAAGGTTAACACAGGATAACACGATCTTTTCTTTGTGTTGAGGTTGAATAAACAAACTGGATTTGACTTTACATTTTGATAACATCAGCCAAGGTGCACTCATTGTGTTATATGACAATTAAAAGTTGAAATATGAAACTGTTGTCCCTAAACAAAGCTAAAACAAAGAGAGTTTCTCATTCTAGATATAAATGTATTTAGAAATGTTTATCTATATCCTCAGGACAAAAGACTTACACACTTACACACACACACACACACACACACACACACACACACACAAAGCTAAATAAATAAAGGACATTGACTTTTTTAGGCCAAATTTCTAATAGCTCTAGTTATTCTACCTATTAATTGATAGAGATATAATGGCAAAGAGAGAGAATTGGAATATTCAGAAGTCAGTGGTTAATTGGCCATGTTCTGCTTTTAAGTGTTACGCCTTTTTTAGAAGAACAGCCACAAAATTATGAGTTAAGAATTTCATCAGGCATGTGTACAGTATTATTAAATACATGTAGTGAGTATTTACTATTGGCCAGCCACTGCGCTACGCATGGGTTTTTCATGTCCCATCTCAGTTACCCTTCACAATAACCCTGGGGGTGAGAACTGTTGTTAATTCCATTAGAGATGAGGAATCTGAGGCCCCCAGACAGGTTCGGCAACTTGCTCTTCCCATGGCTAATGAATTGTAGTATGAACTGACACTCCAAAGCCTATGTGTGTCTCCTCAGTATGGTCTGTGGTTCTGACCAACAAATGTGGCAAAGTCCTGTCCTAAAGCTGTCCTACATGTCAATTAGGACTTTATTTAAAATCTAAAGTATTTCATTTCTTCAAAAGGGAAATAAAACACAAAACACCTACAACATACTATGCTGTAGTTAGAGCCCTCAAATTACTCATGTATAATTTAGCTATACCCATGATCTCAATATTTATAATATCCTTAAAAGCCTTACTAGAAATATTAGAGATGAGAATAGACACCTAATTAACTAGCTGTGCTCTTCCATTCACCTCATAGCATTTCTACTTAGTTCTTGGAAACAACCCAAACTGCTATCTAGGTGGAAGCTGAGAACCAACAGGTCTTTGTATGGACTCTGAACAGTAGGGAGGGAGGGGACTTTGCACTCTCTGAAATTAGTGAAAAACTGTCAGATAGACATAGGAGATCGGACACTTAAGTTCTTGAACTCATCCTAGAAAAAGTGCTACACACCTCATTGCTGAATATTACCAGTCACTTTCAAAGTACTCCCCTTGGGAAGATATGCACCGACGCCAGCACCTAGTCCACCCTTCAAAGCAATTTTGGAACTCGATTTCTGGAATGGCCATCAGAGCTGTCCTTGAATTACCCTTGATGTCCTGAATGTCATCAAATGTCTCCCTTTCAATATTTCCTGTATCTTCGGGTAAAGAAAGAAGTCATTGGGGGCCAGATCAAGTGAGTAGGGAGGGTATTCCAATATAGGTATTTGTTTACTGGCTAAAACCTCCCCCACAGACAGTGCCGTGTGAGCTGGTGCATTGTCGTGATGCAAGAGCCATGAATTGTTGGCGAAAAGTTCAGGTCATCTGACTTTTGATTAACTGTTTGTCCAGTTGGTACAAATTCATAATGAATAATCCTTGTGATATTGAAAAAAAGTTAGCAACATTGTTGCAACAAGTTTACAAACTTAATTGTCAGACCGCATATGCATATTTTTGTCAGCAAATGCTCTGAGGATTTTTTGAGGACTCAAAAAAAACCAAAAACAAAACAAAAAAACACACACACCAAACAAAAACAAAAACAACCCTAAAACTCAGAGGCCTGGATATTTCTAGGACTATATTTCACCCAGGATAGCAGGTTACTACTCCGCAGGCTCTGTTCCCCCAAAAGAAACATGTCAAGTTTCAAAACTGCGGGAGAGCTGAGGGTCCCGGAAGTAAGTAAAGAGCTAACACTTGGACATCTGAGTACTTTGTTCTGCATTAGGAGGCTTGGCAGACGGATGCATCCCGGCCACTCTGTGGACACTTTGGGGCACTGCTCTTGCTGACGGTTTTGATCTCCCATTAAACGTCTGAAGACTGTGTTGACATACGTAGCTAAAAATGCACATTGAGGCAGAGACACCCCAGAGCCAGGACCCACCCAGACGCTTTCACATCACCTCCTTCTCCTCCGAAGCACCAAGGAGGAGCCTGACCTTCACCTTGTCAATCTAAAGAACTATGGAAGTGAGGCAGCATTTTAGAGTCCTGGATTGTTTGTGCAGTTAATGCTCTGACATCTAACTCATCAAAGTCAGAGACACATTTTATAAATTACCATTTCACGTAACGAATTTTTATCATATGTTTTGCACATGTTTTTATTTCCAAGATTCAGGGAAAAAATGTTTAACTGATAATGTTTACAATGGAGACATTATAAATTACTTGATAGTCTTGGGAAAATATTTTGCAAAATACCATCTACGGGAATAAAATATTTTAGAGAATCCCTTGAGATCATTTTGCTTTTTATGGATACTAAAATTCTTCCTAAACAGAAATACCTCAAGTGGGGGTAAGAAAGTTCTGATGAAACCCATCTAGGATTTGCATCCCCCGTAGAACATTCCAGATTAACGGGGAACCTTTAAACTGCAGACCAAGATGTGATAGGGCTGGCTGTTTTGTGGTCCTTGACTGCACGACTGTGTCACTTAGACTCCCAATCTGCCCATATGTAACTGAACCCAGTGACAGGAGTACACATTTTCACCAAGAAAGAAATGGTAAAAATTAGCATCACTGTCCTCCAACATAACGATGGTGAATGAGAATTGAATGCAGCACTTTCTTAATGGGGGTTGTTGTAACTCTGGGAATGAGCTGCAGCTCTTCTCCAGTCCTTCCCAACACGAAATGGCCAACAGACAGCACTGTTCAACAGAAAAGACTTAATACGCCTCACAGGTGGCAAATACACCATATTGTCTCTTCTTCCTAACTTAACAAATTTGAATCTTTTGTCAATCTCCTTTCCCCAGTGAAAAGATATTCTAAAACACCACTTAAGCTGCTCTTTCCCCCCACTCTCCCTCTTACACAGTATGTTTGACACTTCTAATGAAACCCAAACTAACTTTCTAAATTAGTTCATCATCCAGCTGTCAATGATCACCACAAATTCAGACACCAGTTGATTTTGTGCTGGCAGTGAGGAAGCGTCAGTTCAGGCCAGGGATAGTTAGCTGAATGAAAAACGGGATGGTTGAAGTCCTAGAAGTAACACACAAATGCGTACATTTGTGTTCTTCGCTGAAAGAAAAGGGACCCTCACTTTATTAGGTACCTAAGGACCCAATGCCTGCACTTTAGTTACAGGTTGTCATTATTAGACCTAATGCCACAATCTCTGAATTTCCGGGGTGGGGGAAAGCGTGGTTTATGCCAAGTGGATGGGGTGAGGGCAGAAAAGCGCTTTAAGCTCTGGTGAAGTTCTCTGGACTGGCAAGCTGTCTTAGGAGCACTGAGTGTCACTGAAGTTGGGGCTAGAGAAGTCATGGCCTAAGGTAGCCTGCTGCCACAAGGAGGCGAGGCGTCCCTTCCACCACTGCAGGAGGCATTCCAAGCACAGCTGAGGGCCACCACAAGGTTGTTGGAGAAGAGCTTCAGATAGCAATGGGAGCAGCATGCATGGATTGTGGGGTCAGGCCAGGAGTCTAGATTTGACAGACTCTTCATTTTGGCTTTGTGGAACGAGACATTACATCCTCCAGAGGCACCTCTAATTTAGTTCCATCCTTTAAAGAGCAGTTCCTGCCTCTCCCCACAATGGTGGCAGTTTTCTTTTAACTGCCTTACTTTTTTTTTTTTTCAAGGTGCCAAAAAATGTATACACATTTTTCTTTAATTAAAGGTTTTTGGGGTGACAACTGTTAGTAAAATTACATAGATTTCAGGTGTACAATTCTGTATTACATCATCTATAAATCCCATTGTGTGTTCACCACCCAGAGTCAGTTCTCCTTCCATCACCATATATTTGATCCCCCTGACCCTCATCACCCACCTCCCTCCCCCCTTACCCTCTGATAACCACTAAACTATTGTCTGTATCTATGAGTTTTTGTTTCTCATTTGTTTGTCCTGTTCTTTTGTTGTTTTTGGTGTATATACCACATATCAGTGAAATCATAGGGTTCTCTGCTTTTACAGTCTGACTTATTTCGCTTAGCATTATAATCTCAAGATCCCTCCATGTTGTCACAAATGGTCCTATTTCCATTTGGGGGACCACCTCAGGGAAGATGTAGATGCTTGATCAATGTACTGTACACCTGAAGCTGAACAATAATGAATGCCAACTATAATTTTATATATATAACGTGATGGCTCCGTGTGATGTCGGAGGGATAGTGGAAGGGGGGGTGGGGGAGGGGGTCCACAGTGTGAGGGATATAAATGACGAACGTCTAAGTATTGCCTTGTCTTGTGCACCTGAAACTAATAATAATAATAAAGAAATGGTCCTATTTCATCTTTTCTTACTGCTAAATAGTATTCCATGGTGTATATATACCACAACTTCTTTATCCATTCATCTATCGAAGGACATTTTCGTTGTTTCCATGTCTTGTAACTGCCGTACTTTTGTACTTCGTTATTCTTACACTATCACATGCTCGTATGCTGGGGCTGAAGACGAAGTCCCTGAGCTCAGACAGCTTATACCCTGGGCTGTGAGTGTGTAGAGTGGAAGGTAGACAGGGGTGAGATAATAAACAAACAGGAAATGTTCTGACAGTGACAGCTACTATGCAGC
Organism: Rhinolophus hipposideros; assembly: GCF_964194185.1. Lineage (NCBI taxonomy): Eukaryota > Metazoa > Chordata > Mammalia > Chiroptera > Rhinolophidae > Rhinolophus > Rhinolophus hipposideros. Next base: position 14,093,656 of record NC_138060.1, on the reverse strand, counting down.
AAATACTATAATAGAAGAACAGACCAGATGGATACCCAGGTAGGGTAGAGGGAGCTACTTCAGCTCAGGGACCCAGAGAAGGCTCTGAAGAGGTGAGAAATGGAGCAAGGTCTGATGAGGAAGAGACAGCCCCATGTATAAATCTGGTGCACAAGAATTCCAGGTAGAGGGAAACCCCAAGCCAGTGCTAAGGAGAAGGGAATAAACTTGTGTGTTTAAAGAGCAGAGAAAACGCCAGTGTGGGTGCAGCATAATAAAAAGGGAGAGTGGCATGAGAGGAGAGAGAAAAAAGCAGTGCTAGGCCGTGATTCGGAAGGTGTGTTTATTCTAATGGACGTGGTAAGCCATGATAGGGTTTTAAGCAGAGGAACTACGTAAATTGAATTTGCTTCAAAAAGGTAATGATGGCTATTTATCATAATTCCCAATGCGTACTACAATTAAGTATAATCCTTACTATGTATACCCCCCTTCTGATCATAACACTAATTTCTCCCGAACATCTTTAACGTTATATCACCAAAGATTATCTATAAGATATCTGCAGAATTTGAATTGCAATTCTGCATAAACAACAAAAACAAACAAAACACCACCACCAAAAAAACCCAACACATCCATGGTAAAATAAACCTGGAGAATGCTTAGTTTAGCCAAGTAAAATAGATTTTTTTACTGCAAGAAAAATAAATTCTTAGAGCCTCTCATGGGAGTGGAGCTCAGCAGAACACTATGCTTTAGATGATTCTGGACTCCAAATAAATGATTTTATTTTGTCTGAAAGGATTAAAATTTCCATACATGGAATGCCTTGATATTAAAGAGGACTTAATATTGTTCTGCCCTGAATGTCCTTCTAAATTTCAGGATAATTCCTATGTTTCCAGCTGGTTACCTGGTTAAGGCAACATAAGGTAATTTAAAAATGCCATAGCTACTGGGACAAATTCAAAATCCACGTTCTATGACTGTCCTTGAACTGGGGTCTCTGATTTCCTGCTACAAATAAGTAGGCCGTCAGTGGGGACCTGAAAAATCTCTTCATTATGCAAAGATCCCCACAGTGGCAGTGCCTGGCTGGCATTACCTACTCTATAGATAACACCCCAGCAGCTGACATTGCCTCAGTTTCACAGTAAGGAGCATTACCTAAACGCCCATACATTAAAGTAAAGTGATGGCCACAATAACTAGCAGTGCCTATGAAGTTTCTAGAATAATAAATGGTCAAATAGGGAAGTTAAACAAACATAAAACATTTAATGTAACAAGGCCTAAATATGCCACATTAACTTTAAATGAACTCAGAAAACCTTTGGCTCTGGAATTGACATTAAGCATTTTCTGGAACTCAAGGAAAAGCCTGATGTGGTTCATTTTAAATATATTTTATGATAGAAAGCAATGCAATCCCACAAAGTTCAAGGTATTATTAGTTTACATTCTTGCCCGAGTCAGCAAAAAAACACACTATTGATCTGCTATTAAAAATCAGTTGACTTCACTTCTTTCTGAGCAGGTTCTCTGATTGCTGAGCACTGACTGGTCTTACCCCTGCCTAGTGACAACATGAAGAGATAAATAGACTATTCAAAGAGAGCTCTTCACATTACATTAGCTGAATAAATAGTGATATATGAGTTTCTTCTCTCAAGCGCTGCCTTTGCTTGTAAAGATGAGAGAGAGGAAGATGGGGCTTATAAATCCTAGTAGATATTTAAACAAACACAAAATAACTTCCCTGGAGATCACTGTTTAAACGAAGAAAAGAGACATTAATATTGTGCTTCTAAATTGTAAATTCTGGGGGCACCAAAAAGACCCACAACAAACCTTTGAGATTTAGAAGTGGAATCATAGGAGAAAAAAAAAAATGAACCTACTGTTTGATGAGCAATCCCCAGGGGTAGGTTCAAGGCCCTGTGGTACTGCGGAAGACTATAGAATTAGCACAAACCACTCAGCTGAAGGGAGATGTATTATCGATAACTCAGGGAATGTCGCAGACTGATTTGGGGCCTTTGTAATTTGTTTGGAAGAGTCCTGTGCTCAATTTCCAGAGTGGACCAGTTCTTGGAAAGGACCACGGGGCAGGCTACCTGCAGCATGCCAACATGAAACCCCTGAGTCACTGACAGCTGGGTGCTGTACTGAATTGTTTGTGCAGCTGGAGCGGCAGGCACAGTAATCTTCTCATCCTTGTTCCTCATTGCTTTATTATGAGTGTCTTAGACTGGGTTCCCCACAGCAGACCCTGAGACAAGACCTTGAGTGCAAGTGGATTATTTGAGAGACGCTCCCAGGAAGCCACATTAGGAGAGTGGGGAAGTACGAGAGGGCAGGGAAGAAAGTCACTCCAAGGTATATTCAGAAGCAGGATACTGCTTCGAGCAACTAGGGCTTGATCCCTCAGTGGGGAACATACCTCAGAGTTTCACGTTGAAGGGCCAGGAAGCTGGAAGATTTACCCTCCAACTCCAACTTGTCATGGACTAAGGGCTGCTCCTGTGGAAGCATTGCCTCTCTAGCACTCTAGGCCTGCTCCCCACACTAGTGAGAGGAAGCCCTGAGTGAGGAAGAGAGGGTACTTATAATATACTGGCCTCCGAATGTGCAAGGGTGCATTCCCGGGCGTATGGCCAACACACACGGCTACCACCAGTAACACACATTTATGAAAATACACTGTCATTTATTCAGCAACTTCTTACCAAGCTCCTGTTATATGCGGGTGCTCATCTAGGTGCTGGGAATACAGATGGACGGAATAAGGATCACAGTCTTATTTAATACCCAGCATAACTGGGCTGGTCAGAGGCAGATTCCATGGGCCACATATTACAAGTTTATTCTACTAGATTCCACTTCTAAATCTCAAAGGTTTATTGTGGGTCTTTTCGGTGCCCCAGAAGTTACAGTTTAAAAACACAACACCAGCCTTACGTGGTCCCTAATTTTAATAGTAGTAGCAAGGTCACCAGAAGTGGGCTTCCTGATCACCATTCTAGGTGTGCTGAGGTCTTTGGTCTAGGAATAACTTGAATCAGGAACTGGAGGAAGCAGATAGGTATTGGAAGGAAGTCGAGTTTCCATTACAGGACAGTGAGATCAATTTGGCTTTCAAAAATCTTTAAGGGACATCTTCCCTGTTGTGGCTTGTGCCCAGAGGCATTGCAGAGATGCCTGCTCTAACTCTGACAGCTCGGCAGGGTGTGCAGTTTCTGGATGTGGAAAGGAGTAATGTTAATTTGACCATCTGGGGATTAAACTGGCATTGGTGACTTCAGATGTGCCCTGCAGAAACTAACTGATCTCCATTTCAAACACAAAGAACTCTGCCTTCAGAATAGCACAGAATTCCATTTTATCTACACTGACCAGGTAAAGCAGAATATTTGCCAAAACTCTAGATGTGAGGAGTTGTTTGTAAAACCCTAGCGTATCATACGTATTGCTTTAAATAAACCATGAGGCTTACATAGAAAGTAACAAACTATGTGGTTTAAGTAAAAGTTATGCCTTTCCTGGAAAAAATAAATAAAAAAAGCATAGACAAGTAAAGCAATTTTGTATTGTACCCTGAACAACTAGATACATAATTAAAATGTGCTAAAAGGCAATTTTACCTGTTCTGATTATCTCTACCATTTGACCTTTCCCATCTGTGTCTGATCTCACAAGTGTTCCTTAGCTGTGACGACTCTGGTTGATTAAAGACTATTAAAATAAACAATCAGAAGATAAAGTGTCTATGGGAATTGGGATGAGGCTGGTATAAGCAAATATGCATGGTGCATTCCCTTGATAGACATCATTAATTGATCACAGCTCGCTCTCCCACTGAGCTTAGTCTGAACCTCAACATACTTCACAGCACAGTTCTCCAGACAGTCATGACTGATCTTCCAGAGTGGGTACTCAAGATGAAACCGACCTGACATCCATGATAAATTTAGAGAGCCTGGTCCCCTTAACATCACATCACTCCCTCACTCACAGACAGAAAGGGAGAGGGAGGCCTTTGGAGGGGGAGGGAGGGAGGAGAGAAAGAAAGGGAGAGAGAGAAGGTCAGGAAAAGGAAATTACTTTTAAAACAAATGCCTCTTCCTTTGCTCCCTGCAAACGTTGCTGATTAGGGGTTCACAGTGGAGGGGATCAGAACATGCCATGCCAAATATAACTTTGGCATACTGATTATTTTGAGATAAAAGCAATTGAAAAATAGGACATGTAGAAAGTGATCTGCAATCTCCCCCTTTTTACCTAAAAGCAGGGTTTCCTGTGAGAAATATGTTTGCCATATGAGGAAGTAAAGAACATTCTCCTCACCAGAGATGGGGAGTTGACCCTGAATTCAATCTGTATAAATGAACCGACTGAAATAACACATATCTTCCATTAGTTTCCTCCATGTATTTTTCTAGTCACTTTCCTACAATTTACTGTCCCTAGCACAAACCCCATTTTCTTTTGTGTTGTCATGTCTCCACAATTTATCACTTTTCATAAAAATAGTATATAAGCATTCAGGCCCATCGCTTCTTTGAGTCATCATTGTTTATGTATGTTGAAGCCTTTGTGTACATGTAAAAATATTAACATCCAATAGAATTTGTATAATTTCTCCTGTTAGTCTTTTGTCAGTTTAATTCTCAGGCCCAAACATAGTACTTAGGAGCATAGAAGAAAAGTCTTTCCTCCCCTATAACAGTTCATGACTGCCTACTTTGCAACTGTATGAAGCTTACTTTACTGAGAAAACTCAGACAGAACGATTTTTTCCAGAAGCAAGGAAAAAAGGAACCGAAATACACACATCCTTAGGATACCTGAGTAGTTCTCAGCAGGAAGAAATTGTCCAGATAAAACTCAAGGGCACTCTACCTAGAGAAGGATGGTTAAGAAAGACTAAATGTACAAAGGATTAAAATTCAAAAGACCATCTTCTCCCCAACCCTCCTCATTTTTTCTTCCACTCTTGTTACTTTACAAAGAATTATTCCCATTGCCCTATCACATAGACGGCTGTGAATGGATCTCCCTTGGAGCTCAAGGGACTCTGGGTAGAAGAAAGAAGTGAAATACATATTTTTCTTGAAAACTTTATAAAAGTTTTCGTCATACCAGCTACTTTTGATGGTAACCCAGATCATCATTCACCTGGTATAAATGAGCTTGTCTGTGAAGAAGGTTGATAATTAGAGCTGAGAATAATCTGTTACTTCATCTTGCTTGTCTCGTGCGGAAAAAGCAGAATCGTTTCTCTGGAGAGTTTTCTTGAGTGGTTTTCCAAATCTAACTTGAAATCACATTCAAAATCTTGAGACTTTCCCTATTCCTGCTGCCCACCAGTAACTAGTTGTTTTAACACTTCTCCGGCATGGATATCCAACAGGAACACAAACTATATTAACATACAGCATTTCCCATTTTCATACAGCAAGCTCATTTCCAAGCATTATTTGTTTTCATAATCTTGAGCTAGGATAACTTTCCTCACTGCCTTTAATTAATAAGGAAAGCTTAATAGGCATTTTTCCCCCCATCAATCTGGTACTGAAAATGCTGAATTGCTTTTGTAGTAATTTGAAAGAAGAGTTTGGGGCTATTAGAAGAAATTCACATCAGGCATTTCTCTCCATGGCCTACTTATATTTTTCAAAGTGAAGGAATGTTTCAAGGAAAATAAAAAACTTGGGGTACTAGAGAAGTCTGCCCTGTCTAAAGTCCTATTTTTCAATTTTCTACACAAAGACGCTGTATGGTGCATTTTAATAATGTTAACTTGAAATGTATTTTGAAAGAGGGAACAAGTTGTAATCAGACCCACAACAGAACAATGCCTCAAGTAGATTCTTGAACGAATATCTGACTGTAGGAGCCCTTCTCTTTTGTCTCCTGGGTAATTATTTCATACATTTGGGAGGTTTATAGGGAATGTATATGAGCTTTTCAAATAAAAAGGTGTGAGACTCTGACTCTCCCTGGAAATCTAGAAGAAAAGGAGAATATGAAATTAACAGGTGCCTCTAATACTGAACCAGAGATCCTGCAGGTCACCTTCTGAGCCGAATATTCCAAAGTTACCTTCGTTAAAAATGCAGAAACAGCTTGAGAACATATCTGACTTTACCTTTTAAAAGTAGGATTAATAATTTAAGAGGCTTCATGAATTTCTCTCCTACTGCCCTATTCTTTCGTCTTTTTTTATCCATTATGCCCTGACAGAATCTATTGTTCATTTATATATAACGCAAACAAACAAAGCAAAAATGTGACAAATAGACTCTAAACACTATAATGACAACATCTCTCTTTCACTGAGGTGTTTCCTAAGCTCATTCTATGTGCCATGAACTCAACTAAGCAATGAGGATACACATGGGCCCATTCTCCTGAGCTTACAGACTACTGGAGAAGATGATATTTAATCTAATAATCACACATTTGCCTCAGGGTTTCAAACTGAGATGAGCAAACACCTGGAAAATAAGGGCAGGCTTCCCCGAGGAGGGGGTACTTAAGACTTAGGCTTAAAAGAGGTTCTGGGAATGTGACTGAATCTGAAGTACGTGGGAAACATAAATGGTGATTTTTTTCTGCTTTCCTGTTTTCCATGTAGGAAAGATCAACGTTATCCATAGGGCCAGGCTCCTTTGCCCCCAGTCTGGCACATGGTATCCTCACAGGAAAGTGAAACTTTATTCTCTGGAAAACATTGAGAATATGGTAGACAGCGGTTTTATTAGGTCAGTTTAGCTGCAGAGGGATGAAATGGCTGATTTTCCACGCAAAGGACTTTGATTCTAAGCCTCGGCCAGTGCCTGGGAAATAAAGCAAGTCCAAGCTTTGGCTCTACTTAGAGTGAGACACTGCTCTTTCATGTTCAGGTTAGCCTGAACTCCAACAGCAAGGAGTGTCATAGGTGACTATGAGGGGTAAGAGTCATTCCCAAAAACTGTATCACCATGACCTCGTACCGTCTCTGAGAGCTGGGCAGGTTGGGGTCTGAGATATTATCTCTCTCTGTCTCTCTCTGTCTCTCTGTCTCTGTCTCTGTCTCTCTCTCTCTCTCTATATATATATATATACACACACACACATATATATACATATATATAATATACACGTATATGTTACATATATATGTGTAACACATATATAAATAATATTCCACAATCTGTAGCTAAATAAAAGGAAGAGAGTGAAACCTCACTATACCACTATGATGGTTCAACAAGAATTACATCTGCACTGAGATTGGGGTCTTCTAGGGCGTCACTCTCAGGGAAGATGGAGCGTACTACCTGCCATCCTCACCTTTCTCCCTCTCTTAATTTTCACATGCCTTTATTTTTATCAAATAGTGTTCAATTTCCCAGATACCATTGTATCAAAATTACACGCTCTTCTCCACAAAGACCAGAGATAAAGACAGAGGGACAGACAGACAACAGAAGGTTTCTTTCCATCGGCCAGGTTTTCCCTGGATGGAGAACTTGTTTATCTCAAGGACGATGAAGAAGGGTCAGAATATGGATGGGTAGGATAACCTTAGCAAAGCTGTGTTTTCAGGCTATTGTTTTTAACCTTTAGTGGGATATAATAAGAAATCCTCATATTTTACAAAGGCTTCATTTTGTGGTTGTTTTAAAATAGATATCAGACAAAATATAAATTGAACGGTGTCTGGATTCAATTTCCTGCTTTGTATTTTTCCGTATTTTCCAAAATACCTATAATGAACAAGTGTTATCTTTGCAATCCGAAAAGAAACAATCAAAATTGTCCAAATGAGCTCTCTGTCTGTATGTTCTCAGGGAACTACTTGGTGTTATGAGAGACACAAAGATGGCCTGAATTCTTACAGTGCCAAGTCCCTTGGTTGCTTTAGTGAAAATGATTTCTAATTCTATTTCCTGTGGATTTTCATCAGTTACTAGTTCATTTAAATCAGCTATTAAATGAATAGATGTGAAATCTTAAAAGACATTTAGAGAAAGTATATTGTTCCATATTAAGCAAGCAGTCAGCGTTTCAAATTATATGCAAGCATATGAGGGGAACCAGCTCCCACCGAATCTCAATCCACTTTCAAAAGTGCTTACTCCTCAACTTTGCTCCCTAATTAGAGCATTTTATCTTTCTGAACCTTTCCCGTTATTGCATCGTGATAACTCTTGGCTAATACTCTGTGAAGACATAATTAATAATAATCCACAACAGCCAGAACAGAGAGAGGAACATATGCAAAGAACTACGTTGTGTTATGGGGCGCAGTGGCCACTTGGGGAAAACAGTGAGAGGGTTTTTATTGACCGAAGTGGTTTAACAAATGACACTTAAGTGATCAATCAGCCTATTAGAACAGCAACAAGACTGCTGGCTAATGAAGTCATTTTGAAGATAGTCTTATAGAGCTTTTTCCATAAATCAAGAACAAAAGATTCCAGGAAACCATTTTTTTATGAAAAAAAATTAAACTTATAGTAGTGTTGAGAGAAGAGTTTGAGGTTGAAAAACAATCCTTTTATGTGTTCAAACCTTAAGAATCAAGATGAACTATATTAGGTAAATCTGGGGGTTGGCAGACTTTGCCAGACTATCAGGTCCATGAGGTTAGGGGCCAGATCTGTTTTCTTGAGCAATGTATACAAATCACCAGGCTGTGTGTGATAGTTGGTGTTATACTCAGTGAATGGATGAATGAGATTTCACAGCATTGCCTGATTTCGCAAACAGAAAATCATGGTCTTTCTGAATTTAAACTTCTAGGGCAAAACCCAATACTATACACACTCTAATTGATATTTTGATATTTAGAAAAAGGACTAAGGCCTCTTCAGGTAGAAAGATGTTTCACCCAGTATTTTTACTCTGTGTTCGAACTGATTGGCCTATATCAATGTTGGAAATCTAGTTTCTACTGGGTTCTACCCCAATCTTTTAGCTAATGGGATCTTGCATGTAACCCATATTTATCTCTTTCTTATAAATTCATTTGCTTCACCCTGGTTCTTATAATTTCAGGCAGACATGTTGTTCTCATGGCTATTTTGTTATTCTCCAGGAAGTATCATTCTTTTCATCTCAGTTTCCTCCTCATTCCTTCAGTGGGTCCTGAGTGCTTTCTGAATTCAATTGAGGCAACAGACCTGGCTCTTGAGTTTTTATGAATAGACCGCAAACGTGATCAGAAAGCACTCAGCTCGTGCTGTTCTTTTCGTAAACATGTGTATCAGCCAAGATGCTCAATTCACCACTGCCATGTCCATACCCAGGCTAATGTCTGTCCTTTCACTTTATATACAATGAAGAAAAAGAGGAGTACACAGAGAGGGAGAGAAAGACAATTAGTCCTTAGAGCATTAAGCCCCTGGATCAATCCATACCTGAGTAAAGAAACTTCACTTAGACTCTGTGTTTATAGTACTCAAATCTTCCCTTCACTTTTGCCAGTTTGGGTTTTCTGTTATTGGCAACTGAAGAAGTCCCAACGTATGCAGGGAAAAAGAGATGAGGGAAAGGGGAAAAAATGGAAAGGAATAAAAAGGGAGCAGAAGAAAATAACAATGAAAGATTTGTTTAAGAGCTTAGGACTAGCCACTATGGGATAGGAATACAGAGCATAAAGCCCAGAGCTCACTGCTGTTTTCCCTGCCACTCCCCTCGAGAAACTAGTATTGTTCTCATACTTCTACACATTGTTACTCTGAAACTAAAGAAGTGAGATCAGGCCTGTCATCAACATCCCACAAATATAAGACATAAAACTGATATTCTGTTTTCTTGCTGTACACTTTCCTGTTGTACACTTAAGAATCGCTTTTATATTTAAGCTTCCAAGGGGATAATGGATGCCAGTTTTAATTTAAGATATACTAATGTGAAAATCAATTTGTAGAATATTTCAATTGGATCAACAGATATTTTCTCCACTAAAATCAAATTATTTTCCTCCTAGTGCATCTTTGTAAGTGTGTCACAACACCAATCAGGATTTTTAGGAAAGTGCTACGAAGCCATTATTTTCAGATACTGGATCAAACAGCCAATGATAGAAAAATAAATAAATAAAATAAAAATAAGGCAAAAAACTAGTATCCATCCTGGAACGCAGAGTACCTAAGATGTATCAAACACTGATTAGAGTTTTTACACAGAATGTGCTGCTTTGTGCCTCCCTATTGTTTCCTATCGTCCAAAAGCTTTCACAATGCTTTGTGAGCAGTACAGCAGAAAGAGGGCACTGGAAACCGATGTTATCTGTGAAACAGACACTGACATGCAGCTTAATCACAGGACGGAAAGAACATGTGAAATTCACCACCACAACTTTGCAACAGTGTCCGCAATAAAGTCAATAATATTATCATAGCTCTGTGTGGTGTCAGGTGGGTACTGGACCGACCCAGGCGATCACTTCCTAAGATATATAAATGTCTAATCACTCTTCTGTATACTTGGAGCTAACAAAATATTGTATGTCAATTGCAATTGAAAAATACATTTTACGTTTAAATTTAAATAATAAATAATAAAGACCAAGGCCCCAAATACGACAATAGGACTGAAAATGATTCTGGATGCAATGATGATGACTGTACCACATTATGACCAACTTGATTCAAGCTGATGGCATTTTTCTTCAAAGCCTGGGTTCAGTGATTCTACCCATAAGAGGTCCGAGTTCTTAATAAAACGATAACTTGCTAAAAACTAAGAGCAAACAAACCTGCTTAATCCCACTGGTGGTTTCTGCCGCTAAGATTTCACAGAGGCAATTAATCATTCTCCCCTTTTCTGGTAGAACAGCTTCACTAAGAGAGAAAGTTCTCTTCCATCCAGGGAACTTCCTTAACCTCCTGAATCCACAGTGTTTACTTTTCACCTTGAACTCAGTTTGGTCCTTATGACACGCTGCCTCCTGTTTTTGATTATGTATGTTTCCTGTCCTTCCTACAGAATTGCAAACACGTGGAAGAGAGGTACTGAGTCTCATAAAGCTTCTCAATCTATAGCTTAGAACAACACCCTACAAAGAAGGTAATCAATAATGTTTGTTAGTGTCCATCATATGCTCCTCAAGAATGTTTTAAAAGATAAAATTGATTATGTGTGGACTACTATATTAAGGCAGTGGTATGAATATTCTAAAATAATATCAAAATGACTATGGAATGCATTTTTAATTTGAGAGGTATTCATTCAGCTCGACAATGGGGGAGTTTATGAAATCTCAAATACCAACTGGTGAAAGGGTTCTCTAAACCTTCACGTTTAGAAAACTCTGCCCGGGAGGGTCTTCTCTTTAAAGAAAACCTTCAGCTTCCATTCTCCTCCACCACAGACGATGAAAGGTATTGGTTTGAAGGCTGTTGCTGGGAGCTGAGCTTATTAGCCACGTTCTGATGAAGCTGGGGCTATAGAAACCAGGCTGTGTGAGCAGGGTCAGCTGGATCCCGCCAACATTTTCCAGATAAATGAGATGTCACAGGTCTGATTTTCTGTTCAGCTGTGTGGCTGACTGGATTCTATCTCTTGAGCAAGTCATTTTTCCCTCTGAGCCTCAGCCACCTTACCTTTTAAACAAAGATAAAATTCCTGGTGACATACCTACTTCATACGATGTTGGGGACATATTAATAACAAAATTGATGGTGTTAATAATTAAATGATAATAACTAACATTTATTGATGCATACCACATGCTGGGGACTGTAATAAAAGTCCTAAATTGTCCTTAACTCTTATAATCCTCATAACAACTCTAAGAAGCCAGGCACTATCATGACTTCCTTTCTACAGATGAGTAACTGAAGCTCAGAGATGTTAAACAACTTGCCCAAGGTCACACAGCTAGTAAGGGTATACAGCCAGAATTTGAAACGTGGCATTCTGGTTCCAAAACCTTACCCTCTGTGCTAGTCTTCCCTACACAAATAATTTAAAGCATGTGATGTGAAACACTTTATAAACTGTAAATTAGTAAATAAATCTAAAGTATTATTCTTAATACAAATTGATGCTCATTACAGTTATTGAAAGATTAGGTGTGGGGACAGAGCCCCAAAGAGCAGTTTCCAGGCTCTCGGCCTCACGTGGAAAGGTGCTGGCTCAGATAGTAAATGGCCATCAACTGTGATTGGATGGCCATCAGCTGTGGCTAGTTGGCCGTCAGCTGTAACCAGTGAGCCATTGGCCACTAATATAACTGCCGTGGCTACACTAGCAGAGAAAATGGGGGCTAGCAAGAAGATGACGGCTGAGCCTGCAAGCAGAGCAGTGAGGGTTGCGAACAGTGTGGTTCCTGCTTCCTGTGTCTCTAACCCAGACGTCAGCGAGAATATAGTGGTATGACTCCCCTACCTATGGCTCCGTGGGTGTTCCTTTTCTGCCTCACCATGTCCTGTGTTCTTATGTGGGGAGCGGGAGCTGACACCCCACATGACACCCCGCATGACATTAGGTAACTGTCAATTCCTTTATTAAATACACATAAACTTCTCTCAGTAATACAGACAATCTATTGTCAGAGAATCAACTAGAATTGGGTTAGCACATTGTCATGCAGGGCGGCCTGCGGGGCCTCCTGTCCTGCTCCCCACATAAGAACGCAGGATATAGTGAGGCCAAAAAGAAACACCCACAGAGCCATAAGTAGGGGAGTCATATCACTATATTCTCGCCGGTGGCATCCGACTCTCTGCAACCCGTTCTTGCTAGCCCCCATTTCCTGCTAGCGTAGCCACGGCAGTTATATTAGTGGCCAATGGCTCACTGGTTACAGCTGACGGCCAACTAGCCACAGCTGCTGGCCATCTGATCACAGCTGATGGCCATTTACTACCTGAGCCAGCACCTTTCTATGTGAGGCCGAGAGCCTGGAAACTGCTTTCTGGAGCTTTGCCCCCACACACATCATCTTTTAAATTTTTTAAATCTTTTTTAAATCTTTTAAACTTTTAAATTTTAAACTTTTAAATTCTCAAACAAAAGAAGTTCTACTGGTACCATTTTGAGCAAAGAACTCACTTCTCTTTAAAAATGGAAGGGAAAAAATCCCATGCCTCACCTGACAAGAGAAACAAATTTTTCTAGCAGCTCCGGCAACACAGCACCTCCCAAAGAACAGGTTAAGGAAGGTGCCTCAAACCAGTAACAAGTCCAACACGAACCCATGGAGGGATTCATACCTCAATGCCTGTCTCCATCTAAAAGTCAAACGACAGCCATAAGAGTCTTTCCATAAAGCCGACTGGAACCAAACCTGGAGGCCAAACAGGTTACAAAAAGCCACCTTCAGAGGCATGGCATTGCCTGGTAACACAAAACATCATTTTCCCATCCTCCCTTGCACTTGTCTATGCAATAAGTTACTTTGACACCAAACCTGTTTGTGTTAAGGTCTGGAAGCCTCCACAGCGCCGTAGATAGCGGAGTGTTTGCACGAACAATTTTCTCAAGGGTCAGTCACAGGAGGCAGAGGAGGGGTTGCTGCAAGAGGTTCAGGAGGGAGTGTGCAGCTGTCAACGCCCCACTTGGCAAAGTTCCCACCCGTGAGGACCCACATATCTCTGAGCTCTGAATGTTCCGAGCTCTATCTACTCTTCCTCTGGCAATCATGCCCCGGATAACAAAAATCAGCTGCAGCAACAGGAAGCTGCAAGGGAAATCTAGTGGGGACATGACCAAAGGGGGAAAAAAAAGAACAAAACCTCCTCAAATGTAAAATGTAATTCAAACTCAATTCAAGCTGAATGTCCAAGTTCGCTCTCTTAACTTTAACTTGAGATTTAACTCTCTTAAGTCTAAACTTTTAAATTCTCAAACCTAAACTCCTAATTCACTCTTAAATTCCTTAATTCTAAGTTAGCTTCTTGAGGGAAGTAAAGTTTAACTGGTTGGAATGAATGCCTGTCAATCATGAGCCTGGTGGAAGGCCACAGCTGGTCTTCAGAGGTTAAGAAAATTCCCACTTTCTGTTATGAAATTTAACATCAGAATAATATTCTATCTTGGATGGGTTATGGGGGAAATAGTTTTCTAATTATGTTGTTGTTCATTGTGTTAGGGATCCATGATGCAAGATTATAACATAATTCTCCATACTGGAGCCAACAATGCCTGTTGTTGGGCGCCTGCTTTGCAAACAACCTGTATGTCTGGAGGGAGTATCCAGTCCTCAACCCTCCCCTCAGGGCCACCATGTTTTCAACATGAAGAATGAGCTCTGCACATTCAGTGCCATTTGACTCACTTGCTTGGGTTGCTTGGAAACCAACGTGCTTACCATTAATAAGATTTCTGGGGCCATTAACAGGGTGATGGAGGGGACTGAAAGCAAGACGAAATTCACTTTAACTCCTCTCCAGGGGTTCCTTCTGACTTTCTAATGAGCCTTTCTTTATGCAGGGGTGACAGTAAAACCGCTGGGGTGATGATGATGGAGTGGGTGAGACGATGCTCTCTTTGAGGGCAGGGACTGCATCTGCCATGTTCACTGCTGTCATCACAGAAGCCACAATAGAAGCTGGCAGGCAGTAGCGTCTCAATAAATAACTGGTGAATAAAAATACAGTTTGCCAAGCACTGCGTAGAAAGTTTCCCGTTCGTGGCCTCACGGAATACTCACAAAATGCTATGCAGGAGGGAGCATTCTTGGACAGGAAGACAAAGGCAGAGAGAGTTAAACCACTTGCCTAAAGCCTTGCAGCTGACAGTAGGTAGAGTCAGACTGAATCATCAGAGCAAAGGATTCTGATGAGTGAGGGAGACGTTTTACAAAGTAAAATCTGTCCAACTGCAGGGTGGGGGGTACGTGGCTCTTTGTGACCTGCCTCAGTTTAGCTAGTAAGACGAATTGTCCCTCCATGCTGAGGTGGAAGACAACAAATCGGGAAAGTTCAGTCAAGCAGGCCATGAACAGGCATCAGGGGGCCAGGAGACCCTCGACATTACATGCAAGATTTACGTGTACCTGGATTTTTCCACAGAAAAAGTCCATAGCTTTCAGACTTGAAATAGTCCATGATCCCGCCAACCCTCAGAATTTAATAAGTTAGCTGCTTCTCATTAAACTATGCTTTTAATTATTACCTGAGTCCAAAGGGTGCCTTTGGGACACCTGCCTGCTGGAAGGAAAATGATTAGCATGAAAACTTGGTGGGTATTAGACAGGAGGATACTCAGTCTCTGCAAACATTCTAGGTGTGGAAAAACCCCCATAGATCACCACTTAAGAATACTCGCTCAGAATTCATTCCATTACTACTAGCATTTGTCCAAAGTGAGATCAAAAAGCAGCTCTATCAATGAGCTAGTGCCATCACAGGACCCTTTATCACCAACTAGATTTGGTGGTCTTAAAATACCACTGAGGACCCAACAAATCCTACCTTACAACAGTGCCTGTCAACAAGATCTTCCTAAACTTACATTTCGTTTTCTACACTCTTCATCTGTAGCAAGAACATTCAGACCTGAGGCTCTGTCCTGGAGGAAACCACCTCAAGTTCAAGAAACATTTGCTGAGAACCTGCCATATTCCAAAAAACTGCAGTAAAGCACTTGCTCTTCTGCCATCTGGATGCCTCCATGAGATTCTAAGCAACGTGATGTTTAAAACGGAAGGGTCAACAAACAGAAAATACCCAGATGGGAACAAGTTTGGGGAAGGAATAGAAACCACGCTGTGTACACAGTGAAAACCACTAATGAGTCCTTGTGGTGAGAACAGCACACTTCTCCCAACTCATACAAAGTTTCTAGGAAGGAGGGAAGTAAAGACTTAATCCAGACTTCCCAGATTCAAGAGAGAGAGAGACTGAAGAACAAAGACTCCTTTCTTGTGACCGCTGGTTCACAGGGAGAAAAAAGGGGGCAGGGACGAAAGAGAAAAAAAACAAAGTTTTCTAACTTGAGTCATCAGAAAAAAACGAAAATGGAATAAGAGAGTTGGTAAAAAAGTAAGCTAGCCATCACTGGAGAAATTTTACATGGAATTATACACCGGATAATACAAAACTAAGACTATAAAACATGAAAGTTGGGTTACTACAAGATGCTGGTACTACAATACAAAGAAACAAGCAAATTGAGTCAGTGTGTGACCTTTTAAAGCTAGTGTGTTGGTTATGCTGTTTACAGAGAAGAATGGAATGTTCACAAATCAAATTATCACAAATTACACGCTTAGCATGTCTATTAATGTAATGACCTTGGGATTTGACTCATAGTCTTCTTTAACCTAACGAGCATGCTGAGTATAATCAATTAGGTTTGCAATTAAAATGATAATTTATTGAACATATTTCCTGCACCCTACCCCTATCTCTTGCTCAGGAAACTGTTGAGTGATCAATATGAGCCCTTCTACTATAGCCAGCTCTCTCTCTCTCTCTCTCTCTCTCTCTCTCTCAGCATGTCTATTATGGATAACGTATTAAACCTTAAATTTCTTTCCTATTTGTAAGTTTCAGCAAAATTTAGTCAGGTTTCAACACAGTGCTAAGGGATAATCAGGACAGTTAGCAGTAATTTATCATTTCTCAGCTGGGTTTTCAAGCTTTCGCTGCCTGTAGAAATCTGTTAGCCAGTTCTGCACAGATCGCTATGAAATCTCCTTCATCTTTGTGCAAATTGCTTTTCTATTTTCCTGAAGTGAGCTGAAAGATGCGTCAATTCATTCCTGAAAATCTAGCCACCGGTGTGCTTGTCACCCGAGTGCAGCTGAGGCCAGGCTTCAGATGAACTACTATAATGGCTAATGGATGATATGATGCCACGGGCAGCTTTTTTCCAATCTGCTTGGGTTAGAAATTTAAACCAGGCAGTCTGACTTCAGGTTAGAGCTTTAGAAATGTGCAGAGGAATCTATAAACATGCCAATATACATGTTACACAGCAAATATTGCCCAGTAGTCCACTGAGGATGAAAAGCCTTGAAAAGACAATGTTTCTACACTACTTCCATGTAAGCAAAGAATTTCATTAAGCCTGAATTGAAAAGGGAGGACCTCATGTTCTTTAGAGAGACTCATTTACTCGATGGTGAAAAATGAATGCTCAGGGTAATTTCATTTTGAATTGATTTATTTCTAATGGGGGAAAACTGACACTTGGTGGTGAAAGTAAAAAGCAAGTCTCTGGGAAGAGCCAGCTAGTCTCAAGTAAAACCCAATTATTTGAACACAGGAAATAAGAACACAGAAGGCAAGCTAGAAGGTCACCCAGGAAAGTCATTCCTCGCAATGAATTCTTTCCTCTCCCCATCCCAACAGACTTTCTCAGAAAAGTATAGACTGACCCATATTTCCAGTTTATTTCTGATACCTAAACCTCATCAAAGTTCACTTTTTTGAAATCCAATAGTTATTCACAATTAGATTCCAAAGTAAATTGAGTCATACATTTCTCAATCCTAGCCCTGTTTGCCACATTCCTAAAATACAGCTTTCCTCCCTCTAGCACTTTATTTCAGTCTCTAAGGCCAGAATCCAAAGCAAGTTACAGACTTGATTATTCGCTAATGTGGTCACAGTAATTGTTTTGAGCCATATTTATGCTTTTATTGGATCTTACAATCAATGATAATCCATTGATGTCCCTGACTCTGGGGTTTTCTCAGTCAAGAAATGGGGCAGGGGATTTATCTTTAATGTACTCCCTTAGCACTCCCTCCCGGAGAGAGTCTTGCATATATTAATAAAGGCCAAGAAATGAATGGCATCAGCGCACATATCTTCCCCTGAAGAATTAGCTGGAGGAGAAGATTTAATGCTAAAAAGAAGGGGAAGAACAGATTAACAGGGCCCCTTCTTTACAGCACCACCATCGTTAAAGTTAATGGAATTACCTTGTGGTCATGCACCAAAGGGAGCCTATTGGAAGTTAAGCTCTTCCAGGGCCATTGATTCACAGACTTTCACTCAAATATACCTATCGGCATGTGATGAGTATCGCAGATATACAGAAGCACTTTAGAAATTGTTTATTCAAACTGCCAGTTGGGCATATTAAGAAGTAACAAGAACTGAATATTTCACAGGAGATGACCTAGTTGGGGATGTTTTCTATTGGAAGCAGCAGAAAATTCACCTCTGCCTGGCTTAAACAATAGGGGGCTTTACTGGATCATGTAACCTAACAGTCCAAAGGTAGTGCAGGTTCCAGAACTCGTAAATTCAGCAACCCAACAGTGTCACTAAGGATCCAACTTCTTTCTAATCTCTGCCATTCCAGCCTTAGCATCTGTTTCATTCTAAGGGAGGTTGCCTTAAAAATGCTCAAGTGGCTGCTAGCAGCTGCCAGGGTCACTGCTCTCTTGTTCACAGGCAGTATGAGAGAAAGCTTCCCTTCCCACAACCAATGGCTACAAGTTCTCCACGATGCTGGGAACAACCATCCCTAAAACCGAGGGACTCCCACACGCTAAGTGGCTTAGGTCAGGATTCCTTCAAGTTATTACTGTGGCAGAGAGAAGTGGCTTGGGGGGTGGGTGGGATAAAACAGGGGATAAGTTAAACTACAGACCCTGGGTCAAATACAGCCCAAAGCATGTTTTCACAAATAAAGTTTTATTGGAATACAGCTATGCCCGTTTGTGCAACTTCATTTACATGTTTTTCTATGGCCGTTTTCCTGCTGGAAAGGCAGTTGTATAACTGCGACAGGGACCACCTGGCCCTCAAAGCCTAAAATGTTTACTGTCTAGCCTTTTTATGAAGGCTTGCCAATCACTGAATTAGGACAAACAAGGTTCACACCTGGACCTAAAGATGAATTCAAACACATCCTGACTTCCTGGCTGCTAAACAATGGAGGAGGGAAAAAAAGTATGCTGGGGAGACGATCACAGTGCCCACAATAGATATGATACAAAGTCATTCACATTCTAGAAAGTGGGCTTAGAAAATTAAAAATTAAATCAACGAAGGTGACTCATCATTCTAGGCACATGTGAAATATCATCTGCCCATAGAATACACTCCAAACACCAAACACATTTCAAGTAGAATTAGAACCCCTTGCAGCAGTGTACAAGGCCTCGTATAACTGCTGTCCTGTCCACCTCTTCCAACTTATTGTCCACCACTTCTCCCTCCACCCAAATTCCTGCCACCTGGTCTTCCATAATCTCCTAGAATGCGCCAAGCTCGCTCCACTGCTGTTTCCTCTGCCCGGAACACAATGCTCTTTCTCTCCCAGCTCGTCACCTGGCTGAATCCTCCTCATCCCCCCAGTCTCAATTTACAGGTCACCTCTTCAGTGGGCCTTTCCTGAGCACCCTTCCTAAAGCAGCTACACCACCCCTACTCTACCCCCACACTCTATGTTTTCCCCGTTCACAGCCTTCCTAACACTACTCAAAATCTGCCATCATTTTATTTGTTCATCTGTGTGTAAAGGAAGATACGTAGACAATGAGCTGAGACTGTTCCTTGTCTGCCTCCCCTTCCACTGTACCCCAGTGGAAGGCCCTGCAGCACCTGACACATAGTAGGTAGTCAGTAAACACTGATATTAATAGAAGGAATTACTAGGAACTACACAACTTCTACAGCCTCTTCAGTCTTCCTCTATTACAGCACTTATTTCAAAGACTTTCCTTAAAGACAGGGAGGTTCTTCTTGGTCTGACAGGGCCTGTGACAATACCTTGTACACAGTGGGCACTGGAAGAACAAAGATTGAATGCTAGATAGTAAGACCCGAGCAGGCAGGATACTCATTTCCTGGGAGGCAGGAACAGGATACCTTTGGCAGAGAGGAAATTCTCATCATTAATCAGGGATCAGCCCTGTTCAGAGCCAGAAGCAGGTCCACTATGTACTGGGTTTCCAGGTAAACAGGAAGACGAAAGACCAATGTGAAGGCTCCAGAGGGAGATCATTTGCACAATAGGTGACTATACTACGTGACTTTCAAGTCACTCGCCCCTCTGAGATTCTCCTGGGCTCTGAGTTCCTTCCTCGAGTGAGTTTCACCTCTGGTCATGTGATGGCAGAGCCGAGCTTGGAATCACATTTATTCCTTCATGGCTGAATAGTTTCCTCAAAATTATACTGCTAAAACCTGATTACATCCGGGAATTTATACCATTGACAACCAGCAGATGAATTGAAACACAAATAAAAGGCCCTAATGTTTTTTTTCTCAGGGCACCAATGTAGAAAGCACAATAAGAAAATTTTTTTTCAGGGACTAGGTAGTAATATATAGACCCTAGGGTGGGAGATTTGAATGTGAACATTAGGATAAATGGATTTCACCACAAAGTAAAAGAATACTTGGTGAGTTTACCTTGTTCACTCAATGTTGTTTATTCTTCTAAACCACTTTAGGCAAGGTCAACATCCTAAACAACTTCATGTTACATTTTCATGTAACATCAGGAACAAGAAAAGCTTATTTAAAAGAATAAACTACTGGGGAAGAATGGTTTTCATTACCAGAATTTGATAATATTATCTTTACGTCGAATGAGTCCAGAAGGATTTCAAACCATCATTTTTGTCGTTTCCACTGTTGGTAGCATCATCTGAATCTGTTTCAGCTGAAATGTCCAATTTCAACCAAAGCACACATTATTTTACGGCCGTTCACCTAACATTCTGTATTTAAGGTGTCTGTGTGGTCTGTAACAGACAGCTCATATACTGAGCCCTAATAGAGCACTTATACATAGGGTGCCAAAAAAAATGTATACACATTTTAGGAAAGGAAAACTGTATTAAAATTGTAGTAATATATACCAATAACAAAGAGGAATACAATCGCATTTGACTTCTGCAATTACAAGAGGTGTTCAAAATGGTTCCCATCAGCATCCAGACAATTCTGATTACAGCGAATTACTGCTTGAGCAACGTTGACCAAAGTGTTCACTTGCATACATTTTTTTGGCACTCCTGGAATTTAACCAAAACTGTAGAATTGCATGATTAATTGGGCTGAGTTTATTTTACCTTTCCTCCCCTTTTATTTTTTCTTTTACAGAACTGACATTTTAGACAAACCAATTATATACATGTCACAGGTTGAAAACTCTGAACCGACAGTGAGCTAGTTATATGGAATGTTACACAATATTTCTCAGGCCCAAACATACAGAGCAAAATAGTGAGAGAAAGTCCTTCAGCGATTATTTACTGAACACCTAGTCTCCCATCGCAAAATGACACCAGTGAATAACCGCCCTTACTGCATCAACAGAGGTAAGAAGGTGATTCTGAACACCGTACATTTGTGTAGCATTTTAGGGTCTATAAAGTACTTGACTTTCACACGATATTTGATTTCACAGTGATGAAATAAAAACCCCAAACTCTGAGTATCACATGTAAAAGACAGGGTACTGAAACCTACAAAACATTGACATTAAGAATATATCTGTAGTACTTGCTACATTTTTGTGTTACAGATCTCAAAATTAAGCGATCAGCCAAATATCCATGTTGTTGTACATCACAGCCTCTAATTACTAAAGGAATTTGTTTATAGCACTAATAAAAAACTAAACATCTAAAACATATAATTCTGCTATAAACTGACATACCACAATTAAGCAGCATTTAGGTTAGTTAACCTTCACCTGCATAATAAATTAAACCAAGAAAATCCTTTGAGTGTTTTCAGATGGAAGCCAATATTATTCTGAGCAGAGCGAAACAGAAGAGATTAGTTTGTTTTCAGGGTGACAACATATTTTAAAAAGCCTCTCCTTGAAGATTTCTGGCTGCTTTCTGGGTGCAAAGTGTTTGTAGGAACAGCTGGCCACATAACATACTGGAGAGTTGGGCTTTGGGACAGTCCTGGGTTTGAATCCCACCTCCACTGTCTGCCAGTTGTGTGTGTGTTTTGATAAGTCACTTTACCTCTATAAATCTTGGCTTCTACACGTGTAAAATATTATGCTCAATTTTGAGTGATGTAAGGATTAAGTAAAAATTATAAAACGAATAGCAAACATTATTGAGACATTCCTATGTGCCAAGTGCTGTTTAAAAGGCATTTATGTGCATGAATCCCTTTGGTCTTCACAACATCCCTGTGAGGCAGGACACCACCAAGTCCCTGGTTTTATAAATCTATAAGTGGATGCTGGGGCTATGACAGGTTGAGTTTTGCTGGGTCATATAACTGGTAGGCAATGTATCTGGGATTAAAACCAGGCCATCTGCCTGCCCACTTTATCAGCATGTTTTAATCCTGATGACATTTCCCCTTTATACTCACTTCATGTCCAGCATCCCCCAATCTCACCCACCTAAGCTGCCTGTGAGTTTGAAAAAACAGGGAAATAACTAAATAGGAACAGAAGAATACCAGGGGACTTGGTTAATTTTTCTTTCAATGCTTTGACCCAAATGGCACCATGCAAATCAGAATTAACCAATTAGAAATGGAAGAATGCAATGACTTGAAACCCACTTAGAAGAGGGCTTAAGGGTTTAGTAGAAAAGAGGAAGTTTCCCACAAGAGCCATACAGGCTGATGTTCCCTTCCCCTGGCTTTCCAGGGACTAGGGGTTTTGACACCAAATGATCGGGAAAGGAGGCAGGGATAATCAGAGACATGTGACAGGGGGAAAGGGTGGGCTTGGAGGTGTCCATTTCCACATACTCAAACCCATCCCCTTGGTACTGAAATTGCTTTAGGTTTACCATTCAGGCAAACTGGATTCATTCTGAGAGCAGAGATGCAAATTGTAAGGCAATTCCACAAGATGAAAGCTCCTTCATCCCGAAGATACTAATTCTTCCGCCAGTAAATATATGCATTAGGTATAAACATAGGCATGGCACTTTTCGTCATGGCTTTAATTAAAGGATGAAAGTTTTCTGGCAAATTACTGCTCTCCTGAAATTCTTCAAGATGAAATTAATAAAAAACAGTCAAGTAAAATCATTTTACTCTTAAGATGTCAGTTTCTCCTTTCTGTACACTCCACATTTTAAGAATTCGCTTGGCTTGAAAGCAAGCAGCTTTCTTCTTGTCATTTCATTGGTGAGTGGCTTTGCTCTGGAGTGAATTGTGCAGGGGAATCACTTACGGTGTCTCTTGAAATGCAGAGTCCTGGCTCCCACACCAGAGCTACTGTGTCAGCATAAGAGGCAGGACGATTTCTATTCTGTGAAAACCTGTTTCATTCAGGTGATTGAGAAGCACAGCGTCGGCTCGCAACCGTGACTTACTCATTTCCACCTGAGGGTAACTGCAGAGGCTAAAAATATCAGGGTATAGATTTCCCACCCCCCCAATTAATAAGACAGATTTCTGAATGTTCAAGTGGTCACTTTTATAACAAGTTCAAACTACATGTTCAAATAGCACAATTCATAAGAATCAGAAGAAAGTTTTCTAAAAAATTTAAGCTGAAAGGCAGTAATTACTAGTGAGAGAATTCAGTGTATAATAATTAAGTGAACTCATCAGGGCCACAGACAATCTCAATGCCAGGTATAGTCTCCTACAAACCAGCCTTAGCCTGTTTACAGATGAAAAAACTGAGGGTAAGATGAAGAAACATGCATAAAGACCTAGTGACAGACAGTATTTGGTAGGTGGGCTATCTATTCATGTGGGTTTCTCTTCACCATCACTCAGTAAAATAGATAGGGTTTCCACCATTTGAGAAATGTGGAAATGGATGTTCAGAGAGGTTAAGAGCATGGCCCAAAGTCACACAGCTAGTCATTTCATACAGGTATCATTTCCATGGAACCTCTGACTGATGCCAAAGTATATTAACTACTGGACTTTATGAAGAGCTCAAATGTCCTCTATGTACATGAATTAAAAAGATTACCAAATCTGCATATGGAAAATCTATTCTAGGGCCACAGAAACGCCTCAGTGAATGAATTTGTTCGTTTGTTTTATTTTTAAATCACACTCCTTTAAAGAATTCCTTTTCTTGTTCTTCCCTAAGCAATCTGAAAAGTAACTGCTATCATCTCAACAGTTATTAAGAAACACTTCCCACTGCATTAATACTATAAAATTAAATATCTCAGTAGAGGGTTCAAGCACCATAAGCAGAGAAGAGTGTAAGCAATCATATTTTATAAATAGCTCTTATGAGATTCTAGATTACCAGCCTGCCAGACACCTTTCTCTTTAATATACGTACTTGAAACATCCGCTCACCCAAAGATGCACGTTGCAATTGCTCCAAAAGATAGCTCCTGTTAAACTTACTAAAAATGACAGCACCCTTTTTAAAGGGCTGAACATTGCCTTCATGAGTTGGCTAGTTGGAATCACGCTTTGGAGTATGATTTTGGTACTTCAATAGTGGAAATGTTGATCTTTGTCAATGGGACCTAGAATATGGGAGATTCTTAAAGAAATTCCAGGAAACCCAGACCCATGGCTGCACACTTGGAATACGAGCACGTATCATCTGCTGCTTCATGTCGACTGAAGTTAGAAACTCAGGAGCAGAGATTTGTTCTAGCAAGTGAAGTACCATTGTCATCCTCATTCTCCACACCACTCATCCCCACACCACTCAAGAGAGCCAAAGTAAACAAATGGCAGGTCTTCCTGAAGCTCACTTTCGGGAGGGACTAAAAAGGCAACACAGGTACGGGAACAAAAACAAACACACACAAATAAAAGTCAGTGAAGAATGCCTTGAAGGAACTCAAACAGGATTAAGAAGTGAGGAGTTTAGGAGGGCTGCTTCAGGTGCTGCGGGGTTGTCAGGGAAGGGGGATAAATACAGCCACATGGCTACACATGCATATGGTGATATATATTTGCCCACGGGGATACCTGGCTGACCAGAAGAAAGATTGCTTCTCATCCCTGCAGTACATCCAAATCATTGCAATCATCACCTGGTAGATAGCAGCGTTCTCTGATTTTTAAACTTGCAAGGAGAGTTAATAATCCCTGAGAAATAAGACGTCACTTTTTTTACTTCAGTATTTCCCTTGCATGCTACAAATGACTTAGTAAACCAGGCCACCCTTGTTTCTCTGCAAAGAGGACTTTCAAGCCCCTGAAACAAAAAATCCTGAAGCGGCACCATGTTCCCGAGTAGAACGCAGTGGTGCATTGTCACTAACAACAACAGTTGCTTCAGGGAAAGAGATCATTACTGCGCTGATTGCTATTACCACCCAGCAGGAGACAAAAGTGGTTTAGAACAGGCTTCACAAGCAATTCCAAGACACAGAGACAGAGATGAAGGGAACGGTCACCGCACTTTCCATGGCAGGCTATCAAATGCTGCCTGGAAATGTGCAACCATGTGGATTTCAAAATATGAAATGTTCATTCTTGAAGTGTGGTTTTGAGAGTTGGGCAGCTGACTATCAAAGATGCTGCTTTGCTCCCTGGAGGGGCTGGAGACTACAAAACTGGCTTCCATGGGTCAAGCTTAGGTGGCCATCACCACCTACTATGTTATCACCATAAAATAGCAAAGCTGGTAAATACCTACAGTCTGGAAAAAAAAATAATAACGGGATGTGCTTATTAACAGTAAAGATATCCAAGCCCCAACCACAAAGATTCTAAATCAGTAGATGTAGAATAAAAATTAAGAATCAACTTTTTTTTTTTTACGCTAACACCAAAATCAATTTTCACATATGTATTATAAGAATCACACTTGGAAAAACATAGATTAGGCAACTTTAGCTATGAAGACTTGGTCTAAAAGGACAGTCTTCAAAACTCTGCCATCCATTGAGGGTTTTATATGTATGTATATGGTTATTTTCTTTTAGCCATTTTATACCCCACAAAGAATTTGAGATGGACCTGCTAACTTGTATAGGGGAAACTCTGTGATAGGAAACAAATGAAAGAAGTTCAAAACAATATAATCTACTGATGTGAAGAAAAAAAAAGTGGAACGTAAAAATAAATCAACTTAAGCTAAATAATAATGGTGGTGAGGATAATAATCATATTCCATAATTCATATATATATACTATATGCTAAGAATTACTCCATCCTCTCCATTGAAACTAACAAAACCATTAGAAATTTCAGCCAGAAAACTGGGATATCAAAAAAGTAGTGACTATTGGCAGGGCCGGTGGCTCAGGCGGTTAGAGCTCCGTGCTCCTAACTCCGAAGGCTGTGGGTTCGATTCCCATGGGCCAGTGGGCTCTCAACCACAAGGTGGCCAGTTTGAGTCCTTGAGTCCCGCAAGGGATGGTGGGCTGTGCCCCCTGCAACTAGCAACAGCAACTGGACCTGGAGATGAGCTGCGCCCTCCACAACTAAGACTGAAAGGACAACAACTTGAAGCTGAGCTGCACCCTCCACAACTAAGATTGAAAGGACAACAACTTAACTTGGTAAAAAGTCCTGGAAGTATACACTGTTCCCCAATAAAAGTCCTGGGGGAAAAAAGAATATAAAAAAAAAGTAGTCACTATTGAAGTCAGAGCGTCTACAGCTGTGGTGTTCAAGCCCTGCTAGACTTAGTGCTTTATAAACAAATTTACGTTTTATTTTTTAAAATTGAGAAATACTTAAAATACCATAAAATTCACCATTTTAAAGTATATAATTCAGTAGTTTTCAGAATAGTCAAGAAGTTGCGCAACCACCACCACTTTTAATTCCACATTTTCATCACCCCACTAAGAAAACAAAGAAACCCTCACCCATCGGCAATCACTTCCCAGTCGCTTCTCTCTCTATCCCCTGGCAACCATTCATCTACTTTCTGTCTCTATTCAAAGCCTGCTTGTATAGAAAACAATTTTAACGTCCCCTTCAGAATTCTGAAATGAAATTTTGAGATCCTATAATCTATATATTCATATAAATACTGGATAGGTTTAGCGTGTGCATATTATCAATCTGTGCATTACCCTTGATTTGGTTTGTGCATTCTCCCAAGGTACTAGCTGTGCCTCTACAGCCTTACTTTCAAGGCCTGAAGGAATTCCATCAGATGGATATTGCATAATGCATCCCATTAATCTGCTGTTATTGGAATTTACATTTGAATATTGAGTTTTTAAAAAACTAGTAACCAGATTTAAACATTTGTGTTTTGCTTCTCGAGAAACAATTTCAAAAAGAAGCTACTCCTATTATACTCTTAGCGTCTGCGTACTTAGCAGCTTGGCATGGGGGTGGAGTAAAACTGTGAGTGCCCTCTGCCCTATCACATCCTATGTCTGGAACAACCACAAGGCTAGCTCTCTTTTTGATCATAAGGAATGTGGTAACAGTCCCTATAGAACATTTGCTCCTCGAAAGCACTTCCTACAAATTCTATTTTGAAAGTCCCAAGGTAGCTAAGCAAAACATTAAAGCCATATGCAAATTAAGATCAAAAGAGAACTATGTTTATTTGGCATTGTTTGATGCCAAGCATTACCTTATCCACTCACAGCCAGGATTAGAACCATACAACTTTATTTCACAAAATATAATATTAGCATCCCAGCTTGACTTGCTTCTGATTTCTAGCATCAGAGAAAATAATAACAATAATAACCTTTTCTGTGATTTAGGCATAGGACCCAACTGCCTAGGAATTTGCATTTGTGTAAAGGAGGTTGACACGCAGCTTCGGAATCAGCCAGGATTTTAGTCTTTTATTTTATTTAATACTAGGGAAGCAAGGACTATCTTAAAAACAATCCTCCTTTACTCTTCTAGCATACTTGAAAACTCATCTTTGAGCTCCAATGATTCCATTAGGTTAGAATTTGGTATTAAGTATGAAGGGAGGAAAAGGACATGTATGTGGGTAGAGATGGAGAACAGAGAGAAGCACGGGACAGGGCAAGGAGTGATGGGAGAACCTGGGCTCCATCCAGGAGCTCTTCACGCAGGAAGCAAGAGGAGAACACAGCATGTGTAAAGAGCTGGAGGCACGTCAAAGATGAGCAACCCACACCTGGCACGTGCTGTTTCCTAGTTACTCCTTCATAGGAAGTCCTTGGACTTCACATTCTGGTTTAGGACTCTTTGATTTAGTTTCTGTGTTAGCATTTGCCCAATAATAATTTTATTACAAAAGGTAAATGTCTTGTAAACTAATGGGAAACATATTGCTTGGCATAGTCTATAATGTCAGGATTTATGTTTCTAACACCGAGGGTCTCTCTGACCTCGAAGACAATACAATGGAACAGCATGTGCAGCAAATGACTCCGTGTGATTTTTTATTAGTTCTCGTAATTGCCCTTTATTAATTGGCATGCACATAATAAGCACTCACCTTCACAGTCTGTCCGGCTTCGGGGCCATCCTAGAAGTAGTGAAAAAACAAACAAAAAAACACAGAGGTGAGAACAGACAGCTGGTATCTCCTGCTTATTTAGAAATATTGCCTGTTAATAATTTAGATCCAATTTTGTTGTGTGTTAATTTATTGTATTCACATGGGAACCATTCATGTCAAATGTGTGGGTCAGACAGTTCTCCATTTTCTCCTGAGAGTAAGTGAGAAGTTATCTATAAAATGATATAAATTATCCAACGAGACAACCCCTTTACTACTTTTCATGCTCTTTGCTCTCGGCCATGGGTTTAATTGCATTAGAGGAGAGCTGAAAATGTTCAAGGAGGTAAAGTATCACACCTTTTGGTTTTCTTTAAATCAGTTGCAGTTTAATTAATGTCTGACTACTTTAAATCTCTACTCAGGAAATCTGCTACAAACATAATTCATTAAGAATATGGTTTATCTCTTATGGGACTAGCACCCCTAGTGTGCCCTCTCTGGCTGTGCTGACTTTTGGGGAAAAAGATGGAAGCATTCATTTCACCTGGGCCCTTTTCTCATTCTGGGTCCTTCTCTCATCTCTCTGAAGCCCAAGTAAACGATTTGCTTAGTTGAAAAGCAGCAAATTCGCCCAGTCACCAGACACAATACAAAGTCAAAGCAAGGGCTTAGCTGATTTTGAGATAGCAGAACAAGCAATGTCTCTACCACCAGAAATTCCAAAATTGAATTAGAACTTTGCAAATTTGGGTAAGTCTTTCCACCTCTATGACCTTGACTAATGAGGTAAGAATTCTGGCCCCATTGTGGGCCAGGATTAAATAGAACTATACAATCAGTGGTTTTCAAACTTGGAGACCCAGCCCATTTAGTGGGTCAGGAAGTTAACTTATTGGATTGTGATCAGCACTAAAAACAAAAGAAATCAGATAATAGGACAAAAACTACTACAGTACATAGAACGAGTAAACATTGTTTTGTGAAACGTTGGTTTCCTATATCTATGTATATGTATACGGGGGCATACATGATTGTGAAATAAATACATATCTTACTGTGGGTTAAAGTTCAAAGAAGTTTGAAAACACTCCATATATATAAGTACCTAAAGCACAAGTCAGTTCCTATATTTATGGAATTAATTTTCTAGTGAATCATGTTAGATAACCAGCACTAGCCATTTTCTATAAATGTGAATTTTCTTCTAGTATTTCATTAAACACTGACAGATGTCTTTACCCATTTGCCTTCATTTGGTCTGTCTGGAAACCTAATTTGCAGCATAAGCTTGATAATCCCCGCCATCCCTCAGCTTATCTACTTGTTTGAAAGTGACTCGTATGGTGTGACATACAACACACACACACACACACACACACACACACACTCACACACACACTGGATTTCACAGGGGAGTTTAGATACTATTAACATAGACATAGTGCCAATAAAAATTTGTTTTTGTTTTGTTTTTTTGAGAAGCAGATGAGGATTTTTAGTCAGAGCCTTTTATGACCTGAAAACAGTGGCTTTTTTTAGCTGTTCCCTTTGGTAGAGAGCTGAGGAGGGCAGAGGAAGGATGTTAAAAATTCAGTTTAACTAAAGCACTGAGTACAAGGTCTCATATTATGGGATAAACCATGCCTTTCCAAAGGGTTATTGCAGAGTCACCAATTTTCAAGGCCACAAAGGACTGTAATGTATTTTGATACCCCCAGCTCTTTTCATGGGGCACCTGAGGGCTCATGGTACACGCTAATGATTGACTCAGTTCCTGTAGCTGGGGATACCATGAACAGCCTCCTCCCACATTCCCAAGTGCTGACTCAAGTTCCGCTTACAGATCTCCAGTGATTGGTGGTCTCGTTTCTTTACTAGGAACCAGGACACACCAAATAGTCAATCAATCCACCTTCTGACCAATCCATGATGAATCACTGAGGCTTGATTTACAGATAGAGAAAAGGTTTGCCCTCTGCGGACAAGGCCTCATCTAACATGCACATCGCTACATCCCTGAAGTACAGCCGGTCTAAGCCCATGCAGTGCTTAAAACACAGTTACCACAGAAAGAAAATGATTTATTCAGCCCTAGTTCTAGTAAAAGATCTAGAACGTTGTACTGTCCATTACATTTCTTGCCCATTACTCCCACTTGTTTTGTAAACAATGCTGCAGACATTGTCTCAGATGATATTCTACAATCTACCTCTTGACCAATGGACAGTAGGACGTACTGGATTAGTAACAGATTTTTCGGCTACTATGTAAGACACAGATAACCACAGCTGCCTTCCCAGTGCAATGATAGGTTAAAAAGGGAAGAAAGTCCAATGCTAGGATTTGAAGAGAAAGAAAAAATCATTTCTAAGCATCTGTATGCTCACCTGCATGGCAAAGGTAAGAGAAGTCCCCTGGAAATGCTTCTCCACCACCGACCCAACTCTCTGCGTTGCCTGAAACAAATCAGCCACTTCATCAGGATTCAGATCTCGGAAGCGCTCCACTGGCCGTAGGGGACACACGAGGACATCTGCAGTGAGGTCTGTTAAGGTACACTCGGCTTGCTTTGAGTATTTTTATCAAGAAGTTTGTGCCCACAGTATTGAATCCCCCCCCTGGCCCAGGGCCTGAACTCTCAAAGACTAAAAAAAAAAAAAAAAAAAAAGGAACAAATATTTACCAACTCCAAGGAGTTCAAAGAAAGCTTACAAACATGGTTAATGGGTTGTTTTTTTATTTTTTAGAAGTTGTGGGCACTGAAGAAATTCTGTTAAGAGAAAGGGACACTCGTGTTCAGAGAGACTCAGGTGCTGGCTGAGAAAATTATGGCAAAAGGCAAGATCTATTCTGGATCATTATTTCCTGACCCCTTTTGTAAGGCTGTGTCTTCTGAAAAAGCCAGAGGCACTGGGCTGAAAAAGCAACTGGAATATCCAGCTTGTTTATCTACATAGAACATTGTGATTAAAATTAAAATTTCAAAAATTGTTTAGAGAAATATGTAATGAAAATGCAATTGTAGTTTCATTTATTTTATTGTTAAAAGGAGTGTAGACATTTTGAAAACGTACAGTGAACTTCATCTATAACCAAGAGATGTGCCTCGTGGTTAAACAATTTATGACAAACTTTCCTCAAACTGATCATTAAGAATTCAAGGATGCAGTTGAAGGTAAATCATTAATTTAAGAAAAGGGTTGTGCTTTTGCAAACAAAACGATCTTAATGCATTCTGTAAGTTAGACAAGTCAACATACTTACATTATTAGTCTGAACAAACAACAAGATCTAGAGAAAAAGCGTATATAAATGTGAGCATTTGTTGATAGCAAATTAATATTTAATGTTACGTCATCAATAACACTTCAGTTCCGTTTTGTATTTGAACTCATCAAGTATGTGTGTATGGGTATATACACATATACACATGTATACATACATATATACACACAAGATCCATTAATTTTTTTGTGTACTCTTTAAATACCAGCAGGATAAAAAAGCACTCTAATGATCTTTTCTGTCTCTTTCTTTTTTCCTTTTTTTTTTTTTTTTTTTTTGTTGTTGTTTTAAGAGAACATGTTTCTGCCTGGAGCTAAGCAGCTAAGGGTCACAATAAAACCACAATTCTACAATTGCTAGTCTCACCAGAATATCAAGATGTGAGCCCATCTTACTATTGGTAGGACTCAGGGCCCAAGGGGGAATGCACTGAGCTCAGCTGGGCAGGCCTGATTTCCATAACAGAAAGGGGAAAAAAGAAAGAGGGAAAACTGATTAATTTTGCTCATAATCAGGAAATTCATGTCAACAGTAAAGTAGGAAAAGGAGCATTTGTTTAATCTGAGTTCATTTTTCAAGAGAGGAGAAGGGAGGCCTTCACCCCACAGGGCATCTGATACTTAAAAAGATAATTATCCTTCTTTGGCAGGGCTGCTTTATTATCATGGGTCAATGAACCATTTAGAAATGAAGAATTTCCTTTCATTTCCTTTTAGCAGATTGCCAGTCTCCACTCCCACTGAGTTGCTTTCCTTTGTTAAAAGAGACCTTTCCCCATCTTCTTCTTCCCTGCTTTAATTTACACCCTCCCTTAGGCCCTGACTTCACCAACCACAGCAAGGTGAAAACTTTTCAAGCTTCCAACAATATCCATAATTGCTGTAGTAGGCTATGTCTACATACAGCAACCGGGTGGGGAAGGAACATTTTATTTAAACAATTGCTTACTGTGAAGACTGGTGGAAAAATCTGACAATCTTTGTATCCAATGTAACTTTAGTATTATCAATGACGTCTGAAAAAAACTTTTTTAATGCCATAAAAGCATCTTATTATATCACCTGTCCTTTTTGCTTGTCTGATGCTAAGGATTGGCTTGACCCAACATTTAATGATTCAAAATGTTTATGAAATCAAATCAAAATGTCTGAATTTGTCAGATGTTTTATACCGTGTAGTATATCCAACCTCAGCGTGATACATCACATACATTGATTACTTTAATTAAACATTAGTAATAGTAATACAACATGGCACAAAACAGTTGAACAGGCTAAACACATTCTCATTTAGGTGACTATTTTTCACCAGCCCATTTTGGCAACATTGTCCTGATAGATTCACTCAGTAACTCAACCCTTTGTTAAGAAGTCATCTTATCTACATTACACACACACACACATTCACACATGTGCTTCTATGCAAATAAGATAAAACAGAGATAACTTTCAAGGGTGATTATTTGGGCAGATATTCATGTGGGTGATCATTGTCTTTGTTTTGTTGGGACCCAGAGGAGGGCCAACAGGCATCTCAACCTGCAAGTGGCCGCACAGGTAGGCTCTACACACCTCTGCAGGGAGATAGAAGGGTCTGGAGTTCAACAGGGCGGGGGTGGGGGGGTCGGGTCTGTGGAGCTCTGGGTGCTATGTGAGCAGATGACCTGACCAGTAGCAGATTCACCATCCAAACACACTTCCCAGGCCATTCTAGGCACTAACTGGGCATCAGCAAGTCAAGATCAAACATTTTCCTTCAGGTCCTTTAAAGCCAAAACAGAAAAGAGCCTATGCCTTAACCTCCCCATAGGCTACATCCTGACTGATGCCTACCTACCTCTTCTTTTTCCACCTCTCTCCTGCATACTACACGCATGCCATGTTTGCTTTCTTTCCGTTCCCCAAACACACTAAGCTCCTTCCCAGAGCTGGAGCCTTTTTCCTGGCTATTTGTTCTGCTTGGAATTCAGTTCCCCATGATCTTCACATGTTTGCTCTTATTAAGCAGATTCTAATTCCAATGCCACTCTCTTAAAGGAACATTTAACTGCTAGGTGGTTTAAACGGCTATGTGTGTACTCACTCTTATATCATCCCATTTGATTCTTTCTGTAGCCTTTGCCACCAGCTGGTAGATTTCTTGGTTTGTTACTACCTACTCGGATGAGACTGTGAACTCCGTAAGTGTGAAAACTGTGTCCTGTTTACTGCTATTGCACCACCACCTGTAATACCAGAGACACTAAATGAATATTGCCGGAATGAGTGAATAAATCACAAACCAGACCCTCCTATCTGCCACCTCTGAGTGCTAAAGACCCTGATAAAATGGAGACAACATTCATTTACTTTTCATTTATCTATACAAGATTGGAATAGTCTGCAAGTTTTTTTTTTTTGTCTGTTTGTTTGTTTTAATTTAAAGAGGTTTATCCTTAATGTCTAGCATAGTTAGAACTAATGCTGGATGAGAGCTGGAGAAATGTAAACTCATTTATAATGTAAACTAATTTTCAGATGAGCCCAAAGGAAATACAATTATGAAGGTAAAATCCTTTTTAAAAACTCTTTTCTAACAGAAGGAAGTGGTTTCTAACATATTCAGAAACTCAGATAAACTATATATAGAAAAATGCTGCTTCATATACTGTGGTTACGAGATGTAATTCATTTGTTCATTCAGTGAACAGTGAGTACGTGTCAAGTGTCGACGTTGTGCTACCGTGTTTCCCCGAAAATAAGACCTAACCAGAAAATAAGCCCTAGCATGATTTTTCAGGATGACATCCCCTGAGCATAAGCCCTAATGCGTCTTTTGGAGGAAACCTTAATATAAGACCAGGTTTATTTTCGGGGAAACATGGTAGGTGCGCTGAATAGCAGAGGGGAGAATGAAATTGCTCCTTTCCTTCCAGTACAGGAAACAGACACTGAAACAGACAACTGCAGTTCTGTGGGAGGCACCAATTAAGCATAGAGGGCCACAGAAGCAGAGAGGAGACCCAGTGCAGTGGAAACCTGGGGCACCTCGTAAGGCAAGGGTCC
The DNA here is from genome assembly GCF_964194185.1 of Rhinolophus hipposideros. NCBI lineage: Eukaryota > Metazoa > Chordata > Mammalia > Chiroptera > Rhinolophidae > Rhinolophus > Rhinolophus hipposideros. The sequence continues at coordinate 14,059,111 of NC_138060.1, read as the reverse complement.
CAGGTTAACTGTAAAGTAACTTCTGAGTGCGATGGAGTACCCCATGGCTACCTGAAAATACAAATGGGTTCCTAATGGATTTAAAGCAAGCCAGCACACTTTCTGCAAAGAGCCAGATGTAAATATTTTAGGTTTCGTGGGCCATATACCCAAGCAACCTTAGACAATACAAACACTAGTGGGTGTAGCTATATTCCAGTAAACCTTTATTTACAAAAGGAAGAGGCCAGTCAGGTTTGGTCCATAAGCTTTAGAGTGGCAATCCATAGTTTAGAGGAATCACATTAGAAAGATGTAACTAAAGGAATCCGGAAGTGTTTGGTGGCCTATTCCTCTTTTCTTAAGTTGAGGACTATAATGATATCCTAATAGCATATTAGATAAAGACAATTGTATGATATCTGACAATTAAGTTCATGAACTTGTTGCAATGCTGTTGCTAACGTTTTTTGATATCAGAGGGAGTATTCATTGTGAATTTGTACTAACTGGACAGTTACCCAAGTTTACTATTTGGAAGTGCTGAAAAGGCTGCATGACAACGTTAGACGGCCTGAACTTTTCGCCAAGAATTCATGGCTCTTGCATCACGACAATGCACCAGCTCACATGGCACTGTCTGTGAGGGAGTTTTCAGCTAGGAAACAAATAACTGTTGAAACACCCTCCCCACTCACCTGATCTGGCCCCCAATGGCTTCTTTCTTTACCCAAAGATACAGGAAATATTGAAAGGAAGATATTTTGATGACATTCAGAACATCAAGGGTAATATGATGACAGCTCTGATGGCCATTCCAGAAAGAGTTTCAAAATTGCTTTGAAGGGTGGACTAGGTTCTGGCTTCAGTGCATAGCTTCCCAGGGGGAGTACTTCAAAGGTGACCGTAGTGATATTCAGCAATGAGGTATGGAGCACTTTTCTAGCGTGAGTTTGCAAACCTAATCATCAGACCTTACAAAATTTAACTTTCAAAGAAAAATATCTGAGCATGGCAGAGCATGTTTATGACCTGTACAATGTTTCTGATGCTTTTAAAGGCTAATCACAACCAGAATATGTGTTACAGGATTGACAACACATAATAAATCATGAGAATCACTTCCCAATGCAACTAAAGGACTTTCTGTCATCTCTAATCGAAAAAATGAGGCATATCATCTGCAAACACGTGAGAGCACCAAAACTGTGTTATTCACAAATTCACAAATGAGAATAAAAATATGTATTTTCTCCAAATAAGCGCATAAGCCCTGGAAGAAAACACCACAATGCTTGAAGACGGGAGGTATCATGTGCTACATGTTTCTTTTAGATGAACAACTCAGGGAAAGCAAATTAATTTTGAAGAACAGCAGACAGTTCTTGTAATTCTACTGCCACTGTTTATATGCCAGTTGTTTTAAGGTAATGTCACAGATGCAGTGTAATTTAATTCGGAGACTCTTAGATATTGTTAAAGGCAAAGCCCATATTATACATCGGCTATGAGGACACATTTTCTCTTGGGTCCTCTTTGCTTAATATTAATACCTCTGAAGAGACATTTTAGCCAACATATATGATAATCCTCAAAGAAGTTAATCTACTGAATTAAACTTAATATATGTTTATGCAATATTCATCATGCGAGAAAACCTGTGAAAGAGATAATCAAATGGAAACTGGTCTCTCCCTACAAAGTAAAGTAGAGACATTCATTTACTAATAACATTTTTTTTTAAAGAGAAGAGGGATAATTACAATTTAGTTCCTATAGTTGACAAAGATTCCTTGTAGTAGAGGAGAATCAAAGAAGACTTCTTAGTATAAGTGATTTAAAGTGGATTTTACAGATGGGGGAGTAATTGAACCAATGGGTTGGCTGGTAACCCACCCATCCATCCATTCTGCAGCGAGAGCCTTCTCTCAGTCCAGGGTTTGTACTACAGTTCAGGATGCTAAGATGAATACAACAGAGTTACTGACCTTGACGAGTTCACACTATGATGTCGCAGTGTCATACCGTATAAACAGATCGTTGCAACACAGACAGAGGAGCACTACTGATAGAAATCAGTACAGAATGCTGCAGGAGCACAGAGGGGACAGAATCTAACTCTGCCTATGGGTTAGATAAACTTTTTAGTGGGGGCTTATGTTTCAATTTTCTAAAATCAGCAACTATTTCTCCAAATGAAGGGCCAAACCTGTCCTTAAACATGACCTAGCAATTTATGGTTAGCTTCAAGGAAAGTGGTCAGGCATTTCTCCTTCCGCCAAAATCACTGTTTCATTTATGGATGTACTCTCATTCACTTAATCTTTCCAACCAACCCATAAAATACTACTATAATTTGTATTTTGTAGATGAGGAAATTGCAGCTTATAGAAAATGCAAAACTTGTTTAAGACAGCACACACCCACTATGAGACTAAAACTAGGATTCAACCCAACTCTGTCTGATTCCAAAATCCAGGTTATTAACTGTAGCACTGTGATGTCACACTTTTAATAGCTTCTATCATTAATCTTGCCTGCCCTCTTATTAAAAGTATGCCCTGCATTCCCGGAGTCTGTCTGTTCATGGAAGAGAATCTTGGGTTTTATGAAATAAAAGATATTGTGCGAAATTGGTAAAGGCCTGAGAAAGCAGAGGAGAGATACAATCCCATGGTGAAAGGCGCTCTCAGAGCTGGGCAAAGGAGGGAGTGAGTATGTCCTCATCCTAACAGAAAACTGTGAGTATGTGAGTAAGAGGATCAAGAATCAGAAAACCGTCTTGCTCTAGGAGTTCAGTGGGAGAAAGTAAGGAGAGATGCAGAACCTACATTTTGGCCTTTTCCCTCTTTGAACTTGGGTTGCTTCAAGATAACTTTGGTTCTCCTGGGCTGGCAGACTCCAGAGGAAGATTAAATATTACAGCCAATGTAAATGGATCACACTGTCAAACACAACGAAAAATCCCTTTGATTTTGGACAGTGTAATTATTGGGAGACATGGACTTTCTCATAGCATCATTTACATCACCAAAAACTACCAGAAACTTGGTCATTCCTTTTCTTTCCCTCTCCCTCTTCACTCTTCCCACCAGCCCAGGGGTGACTGTCTCTGTCCTTTTGGATGTAAACACTAGGGTGCGTTTGCCATATTACAGTGGTGTGACAACATGTCAAGGCCTGTGCTGAACTCTTGCTGACACATAGCTAACCCAGAATATGCACAATTAAAGAAAGAAATCAAATGGAATCCTTGCACTAGTCAAGTACCTAAAGTTGTTATGGTAGATTATTAACAAATATGACTACAAGAATTCTTCTCATCCTACATTCCCCTTTGCAAAGTGACTTTGCTCCTCTTTTCATTAAGAGTTGAAGCCTGTTTCCCCTCCCCTTGAATTTGGGCTGGCCTTGTAACTTTCTTTGATCAGTAGAATGTGATAGAAGTATAGCTATGTGATTTTCCAAGTTCAGGCATTAACAGAATTTTCACATTCTGTGTTTTTTCCTCTTGAAACCCTGAGATCAGCAAGCTATGAAAAAGCCCCACTAGTCTGTTGGAGAACAAGAGCCAGATGGAGAGCTAAGGTACCTCAGCTGATAGCCAGCACCAATTGTCAGACCTTCCAGACTCAAGAGAGCCACAGACTGATTTCCAAACTTCAGTATCAGTTATCTATCGCTGCATAGTAAACTACCCTAAAAACATAGGGGCTTAAGACAATATTGCTTTGTTTTCTTATCATAATTCTGCAGGTAGTTTTTGCTGCTGTCTCACCTCATGCAACTGCTCTCAGTTGACAGGTAGGCTCGAGGCTTGGCTCAGCCCCCAGTCTCCATGCTCTTTCATCCCAATCCAGAGGCTGAATCTCTAATGTCTTTTAAGACTTAAGTTCCCCTACCTCTTATTGATCAAAGGAAATCACAAGCCAGCCCAAGTTTAAGGTACAGAAATAAATTCTATCTCCTGATAAGAGGCATGGAAAGACCACATTGAAAAGAGGTATGGGAACCGGAAGTCATGTAGCATTGGGAGTCATTATTATAAGAATATTCCACATTTGGTAACTTGGAAAAGAAGTTCTGGGGATTTTGCAAAACTGCGCAGGAACCCAAGGTCTCTTGGATGTTCTAGTGAGTGAATATGGCCATGACATTTTAGAGCCAGAGTGGATCTTCAACATTATCTACTCTAATACCTTCCCTGTTGGATGAAAAAAAAAAATTGGGTTAGAAAAGTTAATTGATTTGTTCAAAGTTACACAGTTAGAGGCACCACTGGAATTGAAACTCAGCTGTCTGGCTTCCCAAAGCAAAGCTCTTTCCATTACAAGTGAGATGACAAAAGGCTGCACCTCAGCCACTACGTTCCAATACTAAACTTAACAGCAGACATCACTAATCAACTACATAATTCTCTCTTTGAACCACAGAGACTCAGAACCCTTGTCGATCCTGACCTCTTAGCAGTCACCACCAATCAGAATGGCCATGTAACAAAAATGGATGTGTCGTTTCTGTGGCCTCCATACTGTCTCATGAGCCACAAAAACAACTACAAAGACCTGGTGGAACAAGAACAAAGGGAGATTCTGTGCAAGTGAGAATCTCCCCAACTACGTCAAATGTTCATTATGTTGCTACATTTTTATTCAAAGTAAACTTGATAAGTTCAGAATTTGCTCATCAAAGATAATAACTGATGATTAAAAATAATGTTATGAGCAATTCTATGACAAATATGAAATATTTAAATATAGCGTCATGACAGAGAAATAGAAATGTACTAATTTAGATGATTAATTAAAGAAGACAGCAGAATATTATTCTCAGACTTGCTCCCTATTTTTTTTTTTTACTATATCTGATGTATTCTAGGGATTCAGAACATAAAAGTCACTAAAATAAATCAAACTATCAAAATGTCATTGATTCTGATGAGGTTGATGAGCATGTGAACATTTGAATATGGAGTAAGTCTGTGTCAAATAATATGGCAAAGAATTAGTCATTCTTCTAAACTAATAAAAAAGAAGATTCTATATTCATCTCTACTGCAGTTCAGTGACAAGCAAGGAGCTTTCCAGCTTGCATTGCAGCCTTCTGCAGAACCTGGGTGATGAATTATTTGCTCTAACAAAAAATCCTAGTCTTTGCAAATGTTTAAAATAAATCTTAAGGTGATTTCAAAAAACAACAACAGGATAGACTATGAGGAGTTTTTTAAGAGAAAATTCCATTTAGTTGATTTCAATAGCACAGTTTTAGAGCTTTGTATCAAAGTAGGTGGCATCTCAAAAAGTAATCTAGTATTCACAATGTAGGCACGTCTCGAATTTTCTTATCAGAAAGGTAAAGATATTACTCCCAAAATTACAAAAAATTCTGAAGAAGGATCTTGCCAGTTTGGGCCACACCTTTCTTCAGTGGATATTAACGTAACCATTTGAGGAACTCAACAAAGACTTCAAAAGATATCCATCAACCATAAGCATAAATTGCAGGAAAACAATTTTAAGCAAACTTTATTTCCAGAACTTAAATTCCAAACAGTATGACTGAGATCATGATTGCACTCTGCTCGTATCTGAATCTCAAGACAAGCTTCTCAGGAGTATCTGCAAGAATCCTCATGTTTTCCTGGAGAATGCTCTAGGCCAAAGATACCAGAGTCCTCAGTCACGTGGGGGAATGGAAGCTGGTATTCTTCCTTAAGCAGATCTGCCCTGAGCAACCCCCAAAACTGCACTGCTTTGGATATTCAGAAGCCAGAGTCACATCCACGGGGGAAAGTAAGCAGCCAGTTTTCAAAGAAAGCGAAATGAAAGACGAGCCTGCAGCCTGGCAGGACTAGTGCACTTTCTCCAGTTTAAATTGCACATCTTATTCAGTGAATTGTTTCAAGGCCAAGGAATACTATACTGATTATCCTAAGAGAATGAGACAAAGTCATGCTATATTAAACTAAATATGTGGGAAAAGTAAATAATATCAGAAGTTCTGACAATTAAATTTGCAAACTCATCCTAGAAAAAGTGCTTCGTACCTCATTGCTGAATATCACTACGGTCACCTTCAAAGTCCTCCCCTTGGGAAGCTATGCACTGATGCCAGTGCTTAGGTCACCCCTCAAAGCAATTTTGGAACTCTTTTTCTGGAATGGCCATCAGAGCTGTCATCGTATTACCCTTGATGTCCTGAATGTCATCAAAACGTCTTCCTTTAAATATTTCCTTTATCTTCGTGTAAAGAAAGAAGTCATTGGGGGCCAGATTAGGTGAGCATGGAGGGTATTCCGATACAGTCATTTGTTTACTGACTAAAAACTCCCTCACAGACAAGGTTGTGAGAGCTGGTGCATTGTCGTGATGCAAGAGCCACGAATTGTTGGCGAAAAGTTCAGGTCGTCTAACTTTTACACACTGCCTTTTCAGCATTTCCAAATAGTATAATAAACTTGGTTAACATTTGTCCAGTTGGTATAAATTCATAATGAATAATCTCTCTGATATCAAGAAAGGTTAGCAACATTGTTGCAACAAGCTCATGAATTTAATTGTTGGACCTCATATACATGTGTTTTCTGCTTACTATGCCTTAGTGATAATCAGTGGCACTTTGAGGTACATAATATCACCCCCATTTTCCATACTCAGAAGTTGAGGCCAAAAACATTAAAACTGCATATCCAAGGTCACACAGTTATAAAGTAAAACTCCTGGCTAGGGTCATGCTGTAAGATTGTCTATTCTGTTGCAATGCCTCTCAGGGTCATAAAAGTGTCCCTGTGCCTATTGCAGTGTTCACTACAGTGGTTCACCAGAACACTGGTTCCATGAGATGTTATCAGACTTTTACAGAAAAAAAAAAAATCTTGTGGTTAAAGATCCAGAAACTCTGGATGACATGAAAAAAAATTTCTTTACAGCACTACTCATCAGGATATTTAATGTGCTAATGTTCATTCTAAATTCTCAAAAAGAAGAGATATTATGTAGCATTTCTCATATTTGCTTAATTACAAAACTATTAGCATTCTACTTTTTCTTTCTTTGTAGAATATTGCATAGGACAAATGTTCCGGGGGATGTTCTTTGGGAATCTTGAGTATCATTTACCTAAACGTATCAGAAATTTTGTTTGCTCTTTAAACAAAAAGTGGAGTAAAGATCCTATTAGTCATATGAACAAAGCAAGGGGGCATACTGGTAAATGAAGTATGCTGAGAAATTGAGCATTAAAATACATCGGATGGAATATGGCAATCATTAGTGCTACGTGCCTACTAATTTAGAGTCTTGCCATGTCCAGGTGTATACGTCCTGGATAGGATTATATGTCCTGGATCCTTGTTGTTGGATGAAGCTGAAGGAATTCTGGCCAAGGGGTTGTGAGCGAAGGGGATATATATCACTTATGGAACTGCCAGTGTGAGAGTCCAAAGCTCTCTTTCCTTCTCGGTGGCAATGAGCCACGTTGGTTGTACAGTGGGTACCAGACCTTCACCACAGGTCAGCAGGGAACTCTGCTCATCGTTTGTTCTCACAGTGACAAAAGTAACTTTGTTAAATAGGTTTCATCTATTTTATTAATTCCAACTAACTTGCAGTAGTTGCTTAGAGAAGTATGTTGAACAGAACTCTGACGCCTTCATAGAGATCAGGCGGTAAGACTGAAGGGGGTTGGGGGTTTTCGTGGCCACGAGAGAGGAAAGAATATCAGCATACATACCAAGTATATACCATTCGTCAATTAGAAAGCACTAAAAATATTTTTTCCAAGACTCCCTTCCCTCATTCTTAATGATATGGAAGCCATTTTTAGGTCTTACAATGTCTCTGAGTAACCATTATAAAAATTGGTATTTTTATAACCATTATATTATTGGTATTATCCTGGAGATATACAGGAGTATGTGGGATTCAAATAATTCTAGTTAGGAAAGTATTGAAAAAGAAAGATACTGTCACTCAAAAATACCATACATAATATGCAAATATGGGAGTGGGAACACACCAAGATGGCAATATTGTAAACGTGCTCTCAGGTGTTGAGTTGGAGGAGTATTGCAGTAGAAGAAGAGGAATAAAGTACACTCAGCAGCTGAAAGAAATAATTAAGCATCATCCCCAAAAAGGGATTTTTTAAAAACTATATACATACTCTGCTATGAAAATCAATTCAAAAACTCAGTGAAAAGCTTGTTAGTATAGAATAGACCAGAAAGTAATGCTAAAGCTCTGCAATTCTTTGGAGATCCGGTGGAAAACCACAAGCAAGATAAATAATTCACACAATGTATACACTTATATTCTACCAGTCTATGTGTGAGGAGAAAGCTCCTGGAGTGTCTACTCCCACAGGGTGTCTACACCGCACCCCAAACTCCCATATAGATAGCGTCTTTCCAGGGCGAGTTCCATCGAGTCCTGGAAAGTATGGAGTCTAACTTGAGGTTTGTTCATACCACTCAAGAGCCATTGGAAAGTCCAATTTCCATCAGCTCTTCTGTACAGTTGAACAAGCCAAAGAAGCAAACGACACATCACAGTTCAGATACTGTGTGAAGACAAAGAGCCACCAAATAATAAATATTGAGCAGCAGAGACTCATTAATGAAAGAAAATAGATAGAGAGGAAGTGGGCGGTAGAAAGGAAGGAGAAATATATAAAGAGAATATTTAGCAGTGAAATGTTCTTGGAAAATAGGAAATGTTCCCTACCCAACAGGCTCAGCTGGCATTCCTGGTACCACACATTCCTGGTGCTGAATGCAGAGAAGGCCTCGAGGGTGAAAGAGTAAATGGCATGTATACTTATTCATTGCTGAATCTGGGAAACTCAATTCTTTCTCATAACTAATCCTCCAGATGTTTCAGAAATTGTACTTTCTGAGAAACCACTGAATCAGACCAGATTGAACTTACTTATATAAAAATAATTAAGCAAAATGCACTTAACACTGAAAAAAAAGGAAATAGGCATAGGAAAACTTAATGCAAGATGCTGCTTCTCACATCAAAGGCAGTGCTTGCATTTCAAATGGAAAACTTGTAGACCATTAACTTATTGGAGCTTGGAAAGATCTGAGAATAACGTTGTTCTATGCTCTTTTAGTAACAACGATGAAATCTCTTCTGTGACACATACAAATGTTGATAGAAAAATTATTTATTTCAAAAAAGAGAAAGAGAACCATCATTATGCTAATTTGGCATTCTCACAGAATCTGAATTAACTCCCTGTCCTCTCCCCGCCCCCCCCAAAAAAAAAAATCATTTCTCCATGAGTTAGCAATCTAAAAGAAATGGTGTGAGAATGTGTCAGTAAGAGGTGTTCAAGCATTTAATGAATGAACTACATGAATTACTGAAGGAAGACCATCAAGCCAAATTTGCAAGGAAAGAGTAAAGGCAAAACGCCTTTTAGGACTTTGTGTGTTTTAATTTCTTTGTTAAGTGTGTGTAATTTAAGAACCTCCTGCCCGGTAGGTATTGTGTGAGACACTAAGGGTATAGGACCCAGCAGCCATATGTACCCCTGTGCCTCCAAAGGCATGCATTCTAGAGGTGTGAACAAAGGGCAGGAAACAATAAAAACACAGTCTCTATTGTGAAAGAGACAGGGTTGAGATGAGAAAGCAAAGATGCAGTGTTGCCAGGGGAAGGCCATTCCAAGCCAACCCTGCTAAACTGGGTACAAGTTTACCTGGGGGTTCAGCAACGAGCACACGCTCTCTCCAGCCTTGGCTGGCAGTTTCGATTTCTTCTGTGTTCATGGAGAAGCCTCTGAAGCATTTTGGTAGTGGGGATTGGAGGGATGACAGAACCTGAGTTCTCTTTTAGGAAGATCACTCTAAATGCTGTAGAGGAAATACATGCGATCAAAGCAAGGATAGAAGCTGAAGACCTTTGGGGATCTCTTTACCTGAGATTAGGTGAGAGATTTAAAACAAGCCTGGACTATGGTGGCGGCAGTAGAGATGCACAGAATTTGAGGTATATTTCTGAGGTAGGAGCAACAGAACTTACTGATGGTGGGAGGCAAAGGAGAGAGGGGATCAAAGAGGACTCCGGGTTCTGGCTTGAGTAGGTGAGTGGACAGTGATAGGATTTAGGCGACATGGGGGCAGGCAGTGTCATGTGGCTCACTAATTAGAGACCTTTTCTTCTTGAATTTATGCATTTCCTACAACCAACTAAAACAGATTTAGGACTTCTATGAAGCTCCTGAAATTATTTGCAAAATAGGCTGCGTGTGTGTGTGTGTGTGTGTGTGTGAGTGTGTGTGTGTGTGTGTGTGTGTGTGTGTGTGTTACTCTTGTGGTCTTCTGCTTGCAAAAAATTCTTAGTCTCCTGATCCCAACTAAAATAAGAATCACTGACTTAAACTAGCAAAATTATTTGAAATGAGTCCCCAAGAGAATGATTAAAAACAGGCTCTCACTTTTAGCTTAGAATCTAATGGCCTCTCTTCTGAAGAGTGAAAAAAAATTCTTTACTCTGTGTCTGAGCAATGCATTCACAAGGATAAACCCTCCACAAAAGCTAAAGTTTTTGTTGTTGTCTTTTTCTTACAATGGCATACCACTAAAGTCATTTTAATCTGATTCAGCAGTGAACAATTAATTTAAGACATGTCTCTTCCAAAAAAGACAGCTGGACACATAAAGATGAATATGTGATCCATTCAAAATTAAAGAATAAGCTAAATCATTTACAACAATAAAAATGCAGAAAATGTTACCAGAAAAAAAAAATGAAAACACTAAGTACCAAATGATTTCCAAATGTTTCCAAAACAGGAAGCAAAAGACATTTTAATGTGACTCTGGTAGTTTCCAGAATAGAATAAGTTAATCAGGCAGCCTCTAAAAACACAGAAGCAATTCATTTAAAAAAAATAATTAGAAAAGAAACGCAAAACTTCAGCAATGAACTACGTTGCCAGAGTGTCAAGAAAGCAGGCTTTTTTGAGACAGTGATTCGTATGCAAATATAGCTCTGCACCCATCACTAAACCTCCAAAGACTTAAAGGGAAAAGTTTTGTTCTTTCCATCTGCTTAAACTCTTCTCCTCATAAACGGACTACCTACGACAGAAGGGTCTCCGACATCTATAAAACAATAATAATTAAAAATATACATTTACAAATATAGGGTTTCTAACCAGAAAATCCTAAACCACTCTTTCTTCCTCTTAGCCTGGTATCTTTCGTAACACTGGTTTAATTATACTTACTTCATTGGGATGTTATAAGGGTTGTTGTTATTTTTTAATAATAATAATAATAATAATAATAATAATAATAGCATATGTCATACCATAAAGTAAAAGCTAAACAAATGATTGCTTTAAACAAAGTCAATAGCAGTGAATTTCTTAAAAGCCTCCCTCTGTCCAGCACACACCTCTTTGCAACCATAATGTGGATATCTGATTTAAATACTTTCATTCACTAACACCAGCGTTATCATTTGCAACCTAGAACTTCACTTACTACACATTTAAAACTTCACCCCTATTTTTCCACATTCTGCTCATCTATCCACCTCCATTCCCTCATATTATCTCTGACTGTATTTTCCTTCTCCATCAAAATTTAACATCACTGGAGGTAGGGTCTAGGTATAAATTATCTTATTATAATCTCTTCTTCCTCTCCACTTGTAACTTTATAGATTTTTCAAAACATAATTGGTAACAATAAAAGAAAACCTCAAAAACAAACACAAAAAAATATTTAAAATATCTAAGTGCATTTAAGATTTGCAACTTTTCTCAGCCCATCCTTTTTCAAATTCTGTTTGGACAGCAGAGCTCATGATACAGTTTGCCTAATGTTTTAATTATGAGAGCCACCAATTTAAACATATCTACAAAAATACCCACTTTAACACACATTTTCTACATATTTGAATTTCATTTTGTATATAATTGAAAAAAATATTTAAGCATGCCTAAGGAAAGCAAAACTTGTGGAAACAGATGTTTTGGCAACTCCATAATGGTTTTACATTTATATATTATCATTCTTCCTGCAGGATCCTAGCACTCGCTCCCTTTTTCTTTATATGCTCAGATATTAACAACATATCTTTGCTGCCCAACATTCTCTGCTGTGGGAAATCAGACATTGGCCCCAATACCTCTCATTACCAACATCACCATTATCACCACCATCTTTGCCATCATTACTTAGAAGAAGGTAGAAATTGCTTCAGTCGCCACAACTGTTGCTAAAAATAGTGTCTCAACTTTCTTATTGATGACTAAGTGTTCCTCCACTAGGCTGCGACCTCAAATGTTATGTCACAGAGAGAGTATAGCATTCATGTTTCTACATGAACAAAAACACAGGGCTGTCCTGGAAAACAGACTCATTCAGAATCTTATCTGGTTCATCTTCATCTATGCAGAACAAACAAACAAACAACAAACAAAAAGAGTAATTAAAATTGGGAGGGATTCGTACTACTGCTTTGCAATGGTATTGACATCCCTGTATCCATAATAATTTATCTACTATAGATCATTGACTACAGAGCAGTGCTGTCCAATGGAACTTTTGTGATGCTGCAAATCTTCTATATCCCACTCTCTCCAATTATGGTAGCCACTGGCTCCAGGTGGCTGCTGAGTACTTGAAATGGGTGGCTGAAGAACGGAATTCCAACTGCATTTCATTTTCATTTTAAAATTAAAAATTAAAATTAAACTTTATATTTTAATATAAATAGCTACCAGTAGCTAGTAGCCATCTGTAGCGAGCAGCTACTGCAATGCAGCATGCATCCACAGAAGCTTTGAGAGTATTACAACAGAGAGCGGTGGGTACTGGGGCAAAAGAAAACACATGCTTCAAGGTGGGCAGACACTTTTTAGCTGTTTATTCCAAGAAAAACTAGAAATTTGGAGGCTGTGTGTATTTCTCTTGTATTTAATTTCTGGCAACTATAGGCAGCCCCTCACTTCATATGGTTCTAATATGCACAGATTTCAGTTGACCACATTTTAGTTAAATAACATCAATTCCCCAACAATATAGTTCAAATGTCCATGACTGTAGTTGATTACCTCGCAGTCAATGCATAAACTACAAACCCATGACTAGGTCTTCGGTTCACAAATCACTACTATAAATAACAGATGTGTATCATGATCAGTGGCTAACCATGTCACTGCTGTCAAACCCTCTCAGTGATGGGTCACTGTGCTTCTGTCACTCAGTCACAGCCAGCCAGCAAAGGATACAGTCCTGTTGCTTCCTGGTCTTTCAGTGATAAACCCCAGTGACATTTTACAAAAAATGGACAATCAGGAGAGGGAATTGGCCAAAAAAATATGAAAGTGCAACAAAGAAACAAAGAACGGTAATACAGGACTTGAAATGTGAATCAAATGTAAATGAAGTTATAGAAGAAATAGCTGACGATGGGAATCCCGACCAGGCTGCCCCTCAAGGGACTCTCCATGTGCAGACAGAGGAACTTACTGAGGCAAACTTAGCTACAGAAATGCACAAAGTGGTGATGAGCAAAGGAGGAACACATACCAGAGGAAGTGATGCCAGCAATAAAACTTCACATTTTCAAAAACTTCATTATTTCACCACATGGAAAGCACAAAGCATAAAATATTGAATACTGATCCAAACTCAGAAAGGAGTACGACAATTTGCCAAGGCATGGAAAAGATGCTCTGTCCGTATTGTAACTTATATGACCAGAAAAAGCATGTAAGTACTGTTCAAACTACCCTTGATAAGTGTTTTCCAAAGAAACTTTAATTTCAATGATTCTGACGTTTTATATTACAGGATACTAAATAAGTATTAGTCTCTCTCTCTCTCTCTCTCTCTCTATATATATATATATATATATATAGAGAGAGAGAGAGAGAGAGATATCTCTATATATATCATATATATGATATCATATATATATCATATATATCATATATAAATATATCACATATATATATATATATATGTTTCCCAATACACTTTTAAATTATTAAAATGGCTTTGCATGGTTTCAGATACATGGGCATTTCTTTCCACACTGATGCACACAGTGAACATTGTACTTCAAGTTCATGGAAAATACTGCATAGGACAAATACATGGTACGGCTGATGGGCCACAGACTTAAAACCTGTGCCAGGAACCAGTGTCATACTCTACGTGCATCTCGATGACAGCAGGAGAGTGTTAAAGAAATTAAGGAGTATAAATGACTTTAAAAAGAAGTATTTATCCAATACTCTGTCCAGCCAGGGGCACATCGACTGTCATATGCTCCTGAATTTTACCAACTGACTGCGGCAAAAATACAGTTAATAATCTAGTTTTTTTTTTTCCCCCCGAAGACCTCAGTTGAGAACTGCATGTTAACAAAGCTCCTGACCCCTGAAAGCATCGTTAAATATGGCTGTTGCGCATGAAGGTTCCACCATCAAATGTTGTCTTGTAAATAACAATATGAAGGAAAGGGAGGACACAGTGGCTAATATCAACACAATGCATGTCTTGCATTTCATACGGATGATGAACAACAGGCATCATTCCTGCCAAATCTTTGTTTGAGACAACAAAGGGATGCACTGTAGCTGTCCTGTTCCCCTCACAATGCTGTACCATAGGCCCATTCTACAGAGCATCTCGGGCCACCAGTTTGCTATCAGAGGGAAAGGAGTTGTGGGAGGGTGAGGAGGGCAAAGGGGTTAATTATATGGTGATGGAAGGAGACTAGACTGGGTGGTGAGCACACAATGGGATAGACACATAATGTATTATAAAGTTGTACACCTGAAACTCATATAATGTTATTAACCAATGCTACTCAATACATTTAATTAAACACACACACACACACAAAATCAGAAACCATCTCATTCATTCCTTAATTTGAAGGCCTACATTTAAAGCTCTGGTTAGGTCCCAGGCTAAATGTTACTTCATAGGGAACTTGTCTATTCCATCTAATGCACCCCTTTTTCTACAACTCCTCATGTGTTTGTATCCTTCAGAACCTGTTTCAAATTCTGGAACGGTAGTATTCATTTAGGTTCACTTATTTCCCAGCTAGAATGTAAACTGAAGTAAGAGTAGGAGTCAGAAATGTCTGGTGTTCAGCTGTGTCCTAGTCCTCACTACAGTTCCTGGACACGCACAAACAGAAAGTTATCTGGGTCGTCTTTCTTATCCTAAGTTTTCCCCTTTGACAAATCTAAATATGAGAATTCTCCCAGCAGGCGAGCTCCCCAGATCCAGCCTACCATTTTCTCCACTACAACATGGAGGAGTGTACTTCACAGCAGATGTGTGAAAACAGCTTGGGAATTTTTGTGGAGAGTAAGCTCAAGATGAGTTAACAGAGAAATGTTTCTTCTACAAAGCACATTGTATCTCAGATTGTGAATGCAAGTCTGGTATTGAGTTGAGGGAGGCAATTTCTCACTCTGATCTTTTGTTGGCAAGGCTACTTGTGGAGTTTTCTGTCAACATGGGAGCCAGCAGGGAGAGCCTATCGCACATTCACAGAAGGGATAAGTATAGATGAGGAAGATCAAAGAAAATGGAAATGGGAAAACAAGAGCCAATCTTTACATATAGCATTGGGAAGGCTGTCATGTTGGGTAGAAAAGGGTGTAGACACCCAAGCAGTAAAGGGTGGAATAGAATTTGAACGCAGCACCGGGATGTGGACAGACCCATATCTGCATTCATATTCCTTTTCTACCTTTTCAACTATTTGACTTTGGGCAAGTAAACTCTTTGAGTCTCAGTAACTTAATCTGCAAAATGGGTATTATTTATTGTTTGAACTGTATTTCAAGGTAAACAAATAGCTCCAATGATGGAGTTATTTAAAGTAGTCTAGATTCAAAAGTGAAAGAAAAACAGATTTATGCAAACCACAGATGATTTAGGACTTAAGTCATGACTTCTTAACGTGGATGTGTATGCGTGGGGGGATCCCATGAACAATTAGGGGAAGATACATGGGTAGAAGAGAGGGAATGCATAGAGATATATGGCGGGGAGGAGGGAAGGTGCATATTTGTTTTCACTAACTTCTAACTGAAATTTTGCATCACTCTCTCACTTGACTGATAAATTTCAGGACCCTAAGAGTGGGACATCCAGACATTGTACCTCCCTATGAGATGCCACGTGAAGCACAGCGCACTGCCACAAATGCTTGTGTCTGAAAAACATCAATCCTTAGACCGCTGTCTAATAAAACTTTCCGTGATAATGTAAATGCGCTGTTTATGCTTTACCCAGTACTTTACCCAGTACCCAGTATTACCCAGTACTTCAGCCACTAGTTGCACTTGAAATGTGGCCAGAGTAAGAGAGCAACCGACTTTTTTATTTTATTTAATTTGAATTCATCTCGATTTAAATAGTCACCTGTAGCTAGTATCTAGCTAGTATCTACACTGCTTGGCAACCATCCTTGGAGCTTTTACAAAATACAAAAGATAGCAAGACAAGTTAAATAATACCAAGAAAAAGCAAACAAACAAATCCAGATTATAGAATGGTCCATAAAAAACTGACCCAGTTTTAAAAAAAAAATCAATGTCATAAAAATACTGTATTAAAAGAGAACTAAAATAAATAACCCAATATAATGTGAAGATCTTGTTTGGTTCCTGATCCAACCAATTCATGATAAAAAGACATTTTGAGACAATCACACAAAATTGAATACGATATTCTATGAAGAAATCACTACTCATTTTGTTGAGTATAATAATGGTATTATAATTATATTAGGAAATTTTCATAGTTTTTAAAGATGCATGTCAATATATTTAGAGTTGAGGTAAAAGTATTTCTAAGAACTGACTTAAATTATTTCAGCAAAAAAAAGGTGTATAAATTAAGTGTAGCAAAATCTAAATAATGACTTAATCTGGTTAAAAGTATAAAATCCCTTATATTATTTTTACTATGTTTCAGTATTTTGAAACAATCCAGAATGATTATTAAATGTGAGAATGCATTGCCTATAGTGACTGACACATAGTAAGCACTCAATAAATGTTAATTAGCAACTACTAGCCTCATCATTATTCATAAATCCCTAAAGACAAAACTAAGATCGATCAGTAAAAAGTACAAAAGTTAGCTTTGGGTTCAATATAAAAACAAGCTTTTTAACAGTGAGAGCTGTATGAAGATGGAAATACACTGTCTCCTGAGGTGGTGGCCCACAAAATATTCTTAATAACAAAAACAGCAGAGGCTTGCATTTACTGAGCACCCATAACATGGGACACGTAGGTCTCAGCCCTTTCCATATGGTCCCCCATTTAATCTTCACAACAGTGTCTTAAGCGGGGTATTCCTTCTGTCCCCAATGCAGCTGTGTCAGCAGAGATTGATCATTTGGTGAGGATACAGCAAAGACAGGTCAAGGTGGAGGGCTTTGCCAGTTGCCCGTTCCCATTGCTGACAACCCTGAACTCTTCCCATTCAATGAACATGTCTCTCCAATGAGTTCTGCAGCCTAGCCAGCTGGCTGGCTCTCATGCCGCCAGTGAGCAGAGAGCACTTCTCCATTTTCCTTAATGAAAGATCTTTAAACATCGCCTTTTCCTTTCCAGTGGGAGACGAAAATCCCATAAGAATTTAATTATCTGTAGGCAAGGGATGATATGATCAAGAAAATACTATATTTCAACCACTTCATTTATCCATTTGTAACGTTCCCATAAATTAGAGGGATACATCTTCCCCAGGCTGCCATTTGACCAAGAAATGTCTGTGGTATATCTTTGTCAACATGTTTCGGAATATAAATCCAGATTACAAAAACTAAAGTTGATATAAAGGCTGTCTTCATATATTATATCATTTGGAAAGAAATATTGGTGACCTTATCCAGTATGACTGTTATAATAGTAATAAAATTGAATCTTGGCAGATTACACTTCTGGTCAAAGTAGTAAAATGTGACCTTATTCTATTCAACATTGACATTTATTATATTAATTCACATGTAAAAAACTGCATTAAAATGATATTAAAACCATGCTTAGAAATGGTAATGTTTAAGAACTTCAGAAATAAGATTTAATTTTACCAGTCATTCATAGCATTGAGCCTGTTTGATACGAATCAAACTAAATTTTCCTCACCAATGTCTGGTTCAATTCTAACTTTATTATTATTATTACCATCTCATTCATACAGAATGTATGTTTTTCCTGTTGCCTCTTCAAACATTTTATAAACCTTAACTCGTTTTTATCATGCTCTGGGGAAATAGATAACACAGAAAAATGAATACACAAACTTGACTCAGAGGATCAAGCCATCTGCTCATGGTAGATTCTCCTCAAGCCAATAAAATCACGCTTAGCGCTGAGTTCATGTCGGCCACTGCACGAGGCCCAAGGAAAAATACCAGGGTCCAGGGGTGAAAGAGCAGAGTCAGACAGTAGCGTGAAATCCACAGAATGGTCACCAAGTGGAGAAAGGGCATCGTTTTGAATATTACACCAGCAAAATGTGTTTTTTCTTTGTTTTGTTTTTATTTTGAAGACTGGTCAAGTCTTTACAGGAAGGTACCTCCCTTAAATAGGTTTTGTGTATTTTCGCTTTGGGGTGGAACACAGAATAACACAATGAATTAAGGGCAAGGCCAAGATAGTGCAGAGGTTTGTTTTCTCTTAAGCATCCGCCAAAAGTTTCAGGCTCGCCATGACAGGTCTCAACTCTTTCCAGTCTTATTTTTCACCATCCTCACTAATGCTTCCAGGCTCCAACAAAAATTAACTTTTTACTATGCTTTTGCTCATACCTTAGTTAATATTATTTTCTGCTCTGCATATCTTTTCCCTTTATGTTTTCAATTAGGCTAAGTGTTGTCGTGATAACAAAAAGTCCTAAAGTTTCAGCGTCATATAACAACAAAGGCTTACTTCTTCACAGCTGCTGGTGCTTTGTGGGCCCGTAGATCAGCTCTGTCCACTTAAGTTACTCAGGCATCCAAGCTGACAGAGCCACCGGCCGCTCAGGCACTGCTAGGAGCCATGTGAGAGGGAAAAGAAAACTGTAGGGGCCTGCACCAGAAGATAGGGGCTTCGTCCAAAAGTGACACATCCTTGGGCATAACTATTCCACTGAACCACAAGTGCAATTCTACCATAGGCCCGGATAGAGGAGAACTGACAATATGTGGCCAACACCATCAATGACCCCTTATCTCCACATTTCCGAGATCTTCTAATTCTTCCAGATCTAGGCTGGATTCCACCTCCTCAAAAAGACAGCTCTGCTACCTTTTGCTAAAAGGACACTGTTCACACTTTTAATATATACAATATGTCATTTTACCTTCTAAGGCCCTTATGATTCTGTGAGATTAATATCTCCACTGGGATTCTGTGCTTCCCACAATGCCTTGCTACACACATATTGCTTGAATGATTGAACGAGGCTGCAAAATGAGAGTTTCATCTCCAAAGACTTCAAATACTCCGGAGGCCACTAATACTTGGTGAGTAATCAGTCTTTTTATGTTTTGGATCTTATTTATATCATAACGATAATTAAAATGACATTAAAAAGATCATAAAGTTGAAATAAAAATGTGCCCATAATCCCATTACCCTAAACCAACAACTGTTTTCATTTCTTTTCCTTCTAGTGCTGTTTAAAGAGTATGCATTTCCCTTGTGTAGCTACATTCAAGGTGCACACAAAGGTAGGGAGGTGCCCACACAAAAGAGAAGTGAGTGCTTCTTACCCTTCCCCCAAAAAAGCAAGAATGCATTGGGTCATATTTTAGGACTCATCTGCATTTTCCACAAGATGAGTGCCAGCAATTTAAAGGTACCAAGTGATTTCATACAGTCACCATCATTCAGAAATAACAGTATACCCTGCACCACCACTTCTACTTCTTCACCCTGCTCTAAAAGACATTGCCTCTAGTGAAAGGAGTTTGGTTTCCATCATTAGGAGGAGAAAAAAAGTAAGACAGTACTTCTTGGACAATTTTAGAGAATATCAGTGGAAGGAAGAAAATTGCCAATGTTATTAGGTAAGTGCAAAAGTAATTGAGGATTTTGCAATTATTTTTAACCTTTTAAACCGCAATTACTTTTACACCAACCTAATACCATGTTTTGGTCCATCATTAAGACACCATTAACAAGACCTAACAACATGAAAGTTCTAACTTCACTCTTGAATTTACCTTATTTTATTGTCCTTTTTTCCACTTAACTCATCTGCTTATTTGTATTTTATTGTGTACTCTTCCTATTTTTGTAAGCTGAACTGAACCCTTTCTGCAACAAGGTAAAATATACAAATACAATGTATTTTTGTATTACCCATTCTACCAAACTGGCACTAGGAAACCACAGAGTTGATAAACAATCCAGATAGTCATTTAATCCATTTACCTTAAGATCAAGCAACTCTAAAAATTATACACAGAGCTCCTTCGACACTAAGAAGAAAAAATCCCCCGAACACCTTGCAATCTTAGTAACTTTCAGAGTAATGATTTCTTGCCTATTTTATATTTTAATAGCTGATAGATTATTAGGTTTTCAAGCTATAATATTTTAAACTTTTATGTTCAGTTTTTATCCCTTCCACAATCACACATAATTTATACTCTTACATTTTTGAAGAGGTTTATGATTTTATGCACCATAGTTATTGATCTGAATCAAATCTTTCTTGCCTGATCCAACAGAAAATAGTGGAAATAAAATGTGACTATTTATAAATGCTAACCACTGCTATAATTCATACAAAATTTGCCAAACCTACTTTATTATAAATAATATTGTATATTTTCCTAAGAGTCTGATAATACCTAGTTCAAATATAAATACTCTCTGGAAATTTGTCAAAATAAAGTACCCTTCATGAGTGTGTTCAGATATGACAATAGACAGTTGCTAGTACATTTCTCTTCAGTCTTAACACTGTCTCAATATTCATGGAATGCGCGACAGTTCAATAGTTATTCCTGTGAGCTGTGCCTTCATTAAGGTGCAAAACATGAAATGCCCAGAATGCCACTCCAACTATTCCTAAGGGGGAAATTTTAGTAATAAATGAAAGCTATATATGTTTTAGCTGAAAAAGTCATCAATAAAGAATTCACAGCAGAATGTTCCACTACAGCAGAAGAAAGTGATATGAAAAGAAAAATTAATACTCATTGAGAAATAGCTACCGCAATCTGAAGCAAAAATCGCAAAGCCAAAACTGAACAATCATCCAATTTCTGTGCAAAAAATTAAAACACATAGAGTTTATAGGTCCAGCTATCTAATGCAGTGTAACACAATGCCCTAAAACTCAGTGACTTAAATAACAGGCGTCATTTATTACTTCTCATGGTTTCTGGAGGTCAGGAGTTTTGGGGTATTGCCATAAGGAGGTGTGGTCTCTGGATCCCTCCTGAGGCTGCAGAGAGATGATAGCTGGGGCTAGGGTCATATTTAAGCCTTTTTAATATATCCACAGCTGGAACCTGAGCTAGGACACACAAACAGGGGTTTCCCTCTTTAGCTTTATGTCCTATCCCCTTGTGGTCTCGCCAATACAGTGGCTTCCAAGTAGCCAGGTTTCTCACATGTTGCCTCGGGGTTGCCAACATATGTGTCCTAAGAGAGAGAATGAACCACCAAAGATGAAGTTCTTTAAGGACTTAGCCTTAAAATTCATGCAGCCTCACTTCTGCCACATTCTATGGGTCAAGGCATTGTCAAAGGTCCACCAGATTCACATGGACAGGACACCGGCCTCACCTCTTGATGAAGGGTATTATCATCGCGCTGTAATAAGAATGTAGAGGGTAGAACATTTTTGATATACTCACCTGTTTGGAAAATCTAATCTGCCATGTTTAGTTACGAGTCCCCTACATTAGGAAAAGTGATTAGCAAAATAATTTGCAAGGGAAGAATAATCGCCAAATTCCAATGCCTGCTTCAGGTTTACAAATTTAACTGGGAAAAATAAACATCTGTTAACTTAAAACACATGACGTTATCAGAGACTCAGTCCTTGAAAATATTAACATGGCTAGAACTAGCGTGAAAAGTGAAACTGTAAGATCTAAACTTCAATTATAACTCAAACACTTTGTCACCCTCTGTAGAATACCAATGGCAGAGGCACAATGCTTCACTTTGAATAATTAGCCCTGGCAATTTCTGGGTAGAGAGGTGCTTGCTCTTTTTTCCTGGGGGGGAATTCGCTTCCTTTTGCAATTGTACTACAACAAAACTTCAGTAGAAAATGAAAAAGCTTCAAGGCTGAATCGATTCAGGACAGAATGACCATTCATTCAACAAAGATTTACTAGGTACCCACTATGAGCCAAATGCTGTATGAGGCCCTGGGAACACAGCAATGAGCAAGTGGGACAAAATCTCTGCCACTGTAGGTCATATATTCCAACATTTAGCCAGTTCTGTGGTGGCCACGGAACAGCAAACACGTTCATTGGGTCCACTCTGAATAGAAAAGGAAATTTAGAATGGAGCCAGGAGGAGCTGTGAATTTTTTTTTTTTGGGGGGGGGCGCGGTTGAGGACAAGCAGCCTACGAAGAAAACTGAAAAGGAGTTTCTAGGACATAGAAACATAGGAGGCATCTGAAAAGTCAGGAGAAAAGTATGTTTCCAGAATAAGAGAGGGGTCAATTGTGTCAAGTAAACTAAGTACTGAGGACTAGAACATATGCAGCTTAGAAAACTCTACCTTAGGATAATATGGAGTACTTCTGCTATTTCGAACAGCATCTAAACGGGAATAGCAGCACTATTCTCTCAACCTATAGGGAGGCCTGATATGTGCCTGCTGCAAAATTTTAAATCACGTTCTCTGTGGATAAAACAATCTGGGCCTGTGGTTTCTAACCACGATTTCACACCACAACTGAGCAGTGCAGTTCGGTGTAAGGTGTACCTCAAGCTGTTTAGAGAGAGAGGAGGTGTAGGCAGCCAGCTGGCATACCAAGACTAAGAGATCCCCAGGCAATTCCACCTGACCCTGTTATAGCATCTTACATCAACATGTGTGTCAGTGAGGAAGAAGAGAATTCTGGGAACCATCATCCGCAGTCCATGGCAAGTAGCAGGGGTGGGAAGAATACACTAATGACTGTGCTAGTTGTCTAAGTTAATGAGAGAAAATGCATGCTTTTACGTGTGACATCAAGAGTTAGTAAGCAGGGAGGAAAAACAGTGAACAAGAGTGCGGCTCTGGGCTCTGGCCAACCTCTGCTTTCTGGCTCTGTGACTTTACATGTGGAGGGTAATTACTTCGTGTCTGAGTCTCACCATCCACAGAGTGGGGGTATCAACGACACCTCTATCATTGAGTTGTTGCAAAGGTTTACATAGGAAGCACTGTAAAGCTCTTAGCACTGTGCCTGACACATGTGCTGACACACAATAAACGATCAGTAAGGGATTGCTGTTGATATTCTGGTTTTCAGTGGCTCTTAATGGTACAGGATAAAATGTCCTCGCCTGACATCTCAACATCCCTGGATCACTAATAGTTCCAAGATCTTCTTGACAACACAGCTTCCCTGGACCTGGTTTCCTTAACTATAAAAATTATGAACATGCATCTAGTTCAGTGGATGTTAAACTCTGTTCTGACAGGTCTTAGGCAGTCTGAGAATCTGAAGCGATGGGGCGAGCCAGCAGGCCCCTGAGCTCCTCTCTCTCATCATCTGAGCAACTTCACATTTCTAAGTATTATACACTGGGCTTTGGAGTAAGACCCTGTTTGAACAAAGACCGTATCACTGAAAAACTAAACAGCAAATGTGTAAAACCCAGTCTCAATGGTGTCTAGTGTCCCAGTTTCCACAGGTTGAGGCAATGTGGCAAGAGTCACTGGACAATGTAGATAATCAAAACAACAACTATACAGGACACGCAGGAGAGCTGGTTCATCACTGAACCAAGATATTCTGTATATGAAGTTGGCCTAAATACCTCACCTTCAATTAGTCTTGTATTCCAACCCTGCAGGTAAAATAGAAATATTTTAGTAGTTGCAAAAGCAAAAGATTGCCCTAATAAGTGTTTGCTTGGTGAATTCAATTTTCTTACAATGGGCATATGACAGAGGAAGACTACCTCAAGTAGTGTTGTCTAGTGGAAGATCTTTGAACCAAATATATTGAGTTGAAATCATGAGCACTGCCACTTCTGAGCAGTTTTAACTCTGACGAAGTATTTTGCCTTTCAGAGTCTAAGTATCCTCATCTGTGAGGTGAAAGAGATTATAGAGGTTCACAGTTTGCTCTGAGAGTCACTACACCACTCATTAATTCATTCAGTAAATATTTATAGAGAACCAAATTTATGCCAAGCATAGTACAAGATGAAAATACACTGGTAAGCAAAAATGACTACCATAATAAAACACTTCCCAAACAAACATATACCTGCAAGCATCAATTATCTACACTATGACATAAGGAAACATATCTACTGGCTGAAGTTTGTGTCTGAACAATTAGAGGCACCCAGAAAATGCGAAT
This sequence comes from Rhinolophus hipposideros, assembly GCF_964194185.1. NCBI lineage: Eukaryota > Metazoa > Chordata > Mammalia > Chiroptera > Rhinolophidae > Rhinolophus > Rhinolophus hipposideros. The sequence goes on along the minus strand of NC_138060.1, from coordinate 14,034,577 downwards.
TGCCTTCTTTCTTGAATTTCCATTCTTCACAGCATATTTAAATTACAATTAGTATGGGTGAAATAGAGCCACGGTTCATTTACATGTGGCCCTCCCCTGTGCTCTTCACACTTACCCTCTCCATCCTATTCTCCCAAACCTGGTTCCTGGTTCTCTTGTTCTTCAAAATCTGACTGTTTCAGAATTCCTAGACAGAGAAAAGAACTAGGGAGCTAAAGCTCTATTATTAAGATAGGGGAGAGGAAGCAAAGGGGAAGAAAAGCTGGGCTGGGCAAGAACCAGAGGGAGAGAATGGGGAGATGGCATCTGAATGGTTCTGGAACAGCTCCATGGTGCCAAAACGTTGAGGAGTGGAGAAATACAGCTGAGGAAAACCAACTAGCTCTCGTGTCTTTGAGAGATTCAAATGAAGGCTGAATTTTCTTTTAGTTAACATTAATCATCTAAGCTGTACTTCTTGAATGCAAGTCTGGGTAAGGACTAAACTTAAGGCCTCAAAATATATTTGGAATTTGTAATATCTAGCCCATTGCTCTCCTAAAAGTTGGAAAGGGGGGTTTACAAAGGAGACAAACTGGGAGTGGCAAATATGTATGTATTGCAAATAAATCCCTGAGGGATTTCTCTGAGTAGAGAAACTCCTCATGCATTTAAATTTCAGTCACAAAACAAGAACTACCAATGCATGGTACCCTTTTGCATGCACCACCTCCCAACCATGAGCCATCCTATTAGCAACCTCTGCTCTCACACCTGGTAGCACCCCCTGGAAATTCAGTGCTCTCTGGACCCTCGCCCATGCTGAGGGCATTCCTAATGAGTCAGGGGCATTCACTGCCTTGATGATGAGCTCTGAGGAGGAGAGAAAAACCAGCTCAGAAGTACTTTGATCCTCCGTTTATTTTGTCTCATATGTTTTCCTTTGGGGCCAATGACTTATTTCTCACACTAATAATTTACACGTCAGGCAAACATCAAAGTGTGGCAAGGCCCTGAATAGTAATGACTGTCCTGGTGATGGAATCAAGCCTCTCAAAGAAACTAAGTTAATTAACTTCAGACCTATTTACCTTTAGGCCAATGAAGAAAGCAAGGAACACTGGATTAGCACTTGCCTTCAGCATATGGTCTTTACTAATTCTGACATCTCAGTCAGTCCACAAGACCCATTTCTGTCAACCCAGGAAGGATCAGAGTGAGGAAGAACAAGAAAGGCTCACATAGCTGGGGTGGGGGTGGGGTGGGGGGGAAGACACCAACTGAGAACCAGTTAGGACAGCACTGAAGAAACTTGAACTATGTTTTCTGTCATGATTTTGCCAATTATCAAGTAGTTTCATTTATCAGTACATGAAATGGTCTCTTTTAACTTTTTCACAATGCATGTGTTCGGGACAAAGGTTGAGAGCACAGGTTAAGGAAAAAGATTTATTCATTCTTAACCAAAAATCTATTCAAAATCACTTTTCATTAAATATCTCATTCTTATATTTCCTAATCCGTATTCTCATTTCTAAGGAATATTTTATTTAGATTGTTGGGGAAAATCCATATTTTAAGGAAGCATTTGATAAAAATAGCATTTTTTGTTTACGTGCTTCTGTAGTCATGGCTGCTTTCCACATCCCTCTCTGAGGAAGGCCGCCTTTTGGCATCCTACTTAGACGGTACCAAAGGTGTGTATAAACGTGCCTCTTGCAAATAGCTGTGAGATATTTCTTCCAGGTTTACTCTGAACTCTCTATGTTTAATCAATCCCCCAGGAAAACACATTTGAAACTTATCAGTAGCATCACCTTGTTCTCTGTTACTGAGCACTGAAATAGCATGCTACAAATATACCTCCACTGAACTAACATCTTAAATTGAAAACATAACCACAAGTATCTTACTTTATTGCTTTCTTCAATAGTCCTGCTCTCATTATATTCTTTGCAATACTGTGTTAGTTTGTTAGAGATGCCACAACAAAGTAGCAAAAATTAGGTGGCTTAAACAACAGCACATTATTATCTCACAGTTCTGGAGGCTAGAAATCCAAAATCAAGGTGTCAACAGGGTGGGTTGCTTCTGAGTGAAGGTCCTCAACTTGGCTTATAGAAGGTTGTCTTCACCCTGTGTCTCTTCTCGCACATCACTTTCCTTTTGTATGTCTGTGTCTATGTTCAAATTTCCCCTAATAAGGACACCAATCATAATGAATTTAGACCAACCCTGATAAACTCATTTTAACTAGATTCCCTCTGTAAAGATCCTATTTCCAAATACGGTCACTTTCGGAGGTACTAGGAGTTAGGATTTCAACATACCTTTCTTTGGAGGAAATACAATTCAACTCAGAACAGAAACCAAGAAAAAAGTTCTGACTTGTAACTTGTCAAAGAGGAAAGATGCTATCATCACACATTCCTCTCTTTGTTGCCTCGAATAAGCATTTATTCTATGCCAGGCACTATGCTATACACTGGAGAAACAGAGAGAAACAACATGAAATCCCTGTGCTCTTGAATCTACCTTCTACTTATGCCAGCCCCTCCATCCTGTAGAAATGTGGATGCACTAGAACACCAATCTTCCAGTTGTGAAAGCATTTGGGCATCTATTTCCTTTGCCTTTGCCCCAGTGCAAAGCAGCACCTATCACTGTAAGGCTCAATAGATGAGGCACCTAACTCATCAACACAGAACAATGGCTTCGTCAATGAAATTAGCAGAGGAGTGACCAGTCTGCTTTCCTTGGGACATTAAGTCCATGATAATTATTTTAATAGAATTGTGTGTAAATGAGTAATGACGGCAAACCACACATCTTCTTGTCTAGTTGATAATAAGAAAGTGATAATACCACTCCTTTTTTCCAATGCTTTCTGTCTGGCACTGTGTCAGGCATGTATCGTGCATATTTAATGCCATTTTCACACGATGAGACTGTTATTATTAGATCTATTTTATAGAAGAGAAAACTGAGACTTGGAGAGATTAATTATCTTACTACAGCCATCAGCTAATACACAGAGAAGGTAAAATCTGAACTCAGGGTGCCTGAACAAAAACCCTCACTCTTAACCCTTACGCCTCATTCAACTTTAGAGCTTGTGGCAATTGCCCAGTATTGTGCATTATGTGTGTTGTGTACATAGAGATGAAAGATCTATTTTCACCCCCAAAATCTGACTCATGTCAATATGTTAGCAATACCGTACGCTCATTAGAAAAAAACTTGTGGCTTTTTCTTATGTCTATGCCTGTGACATAACCTATTCCACCAAAAAACAAAACAAAACAAAACAAAAATACAAAAAGCCTGAGCCAACTGTTTAGTATTTGTTGTGTTGAAAAGCCTAATGGTTCTTTATGTGAAACATCTGATAATGTGCAACCCACTTAATTACTTGGTTGATTTCATAGCTTCAACATATTAAAACAGAATATAACCCAAATCATTGACCAATGTGGTAAGTGATATTTTAACATCCACTCAACCTTCAAACTATGAAGCCAATGTACTTATCCAAAATCCAATACTTTCAATTTTTCTTTTAACTATTATAAGTCAAAACCAGCTAAATTGATTTTCTTGCCTTTGACTTCTGCTAAAAAGTTCATTCCTGAACAGATTACATTTGCTGTTATGTAGCCCAGAGGAAATTTTACAGCCAAGTAAAACCCTAAAATAATAAAAATATGGGTTTTCTCAAGAAGGTAGAAGGATTTGACAGATCTTTAATTATAACAGAACAAATATGTGTTGATAGAGGAGCTGCCTTTTATGAATTAGACTTAAAAGTTTTAACTCCCCAGTTAACCTTTATCCACTACCCTCATAGAAAGTTTGGGGCCAATGTCTGCAAACTTCTAAGTAGGTGATGGCACTGTCAAAACATACAGAAACCTATGGAACATTATTCAGTGCATTTTTTTCTATTTGTGTGCCCAAGTTTCAGCTCCCCTACGGCACTGCAAAGCAAATGTTATCCCTCTTACCTTTCATACTGCCAGGGCACCTTAATTAAATGTCTTGACAATGATGGGAGGAGAGGGGGTGAAGGAGAGAAAGAGGAAAGAGAGGAAGATAAGAAGAGGAAGATGATGACGAACAACCTGAGGTAGGCCCATAGACACTGATCCACCAGATAAAAACCAGGAGTTCATACGATGCAGGGTTTTGCTGGCAAATGGTCACACGTAAGTAAATGATGAAAATGAGACTCAGATCCAGATCCTACATCTCATTCCAGTACACCAAGCTCTCTTCTATATGATAAATTGGTAAAAACAAAGCAAAGTGCCCATTCTAGGTCACCTTCACTGCTTTTCAGATTGTTGAATTAAGGCACTGTGTGGCACCTGGTGAAAATACTCAGAAAAGTCTCCATGCCAAGTCCTGTGAATACTGTGAGCTTATCAGGCCAGAGACAAATGATCTCACTTAAAATATCATTTAGGAATGTCAAAATATGCAAATGCTAATAGATTAATATTACTTTGACCCAAAGTGTTATCTACCTTCTTTTGCTTGTCCACATCGGCCATTGCAAAAAAAAAAAAAAAAAAAAAAAAAGTGAAAAAAAGATAGATTGCTGTTTAATGGGTATAGAGTTTCAGTTTTGCAAGATGAAGAAAGTTCTGAAGATCCGCTGTACGATGTGAGTATAGTTCACACTACTAAATTGCACACTTAAAAATGGTTAAGATCATAAATTTTACGTTTTTCTAACCACAATTATTATTATTTATTATTATTATTATTATTATTATTATTTTTAAGAACTGAAAGAAAGAAAAACAACTTTCTTTGTCCTCCCATTTCTCCTTCCAGGAAGATACATGTTATGGGCATGGAAAGAAGTGCACATATTTGAAGAATATTTACAAGGCAAAACGAGAAGGCTTTGGTGTATTAGTGAATGGGGGGATGGGGAAGAGGAAGGACATGGGTGGTTTCCAAGTTTCTGAAAAACCTGAAATGGAGAATGGATGAAAAGGAACACTTTGGGAGGAGAGCAGGGTAGGAAAAGCATGTGAAGTTCATCTAAATAGACATCACCAGCAAGAAGCCAGCTCTATGGCGCTAGAGCTCAGGAAGGAGAGGAAGGGTGAATATTCTATGTATTTCTACTGGGAACTCTAATTGTTGGTGATAGTCAAACTGTATGCCCTTCTAAAATCTGTTTCTTCCCTCATTAATAATGATACGCTTGTATTTCCAGCATTACGTATGGATTTCTCTGGTTTCTCACCTGATACTTCCTGTAGGACTGATTCCAGATAGGCATTGGGTTGTTTGTATAAATTAAGAACAAGTATCTAACACAACCCTTTAATAAAGTTGCTTTTCAAAGCTTTCATGTTTCATTTACTAGTTCCCAATGGCTTTGTCTTTTTACAGCTATTTTCATCTCATACATGACCACTTTGACCATTCTACGGGATCAAATTGCTGAATTTAGGCAAACATGGGATGTTCAAGAAACAGGTGGCTTTCTAACAGAACATCAATCAATTCAGCAGGCACGGTCCAGCCAGCTGTGTCCGTCAGTGCAACAGTCAGCGGCTGGCAGCATGTGCACGACCAGCCTGCCACCAGTGTTTACAAGCTGGAATTGGAGAGGGCTCAGCAAGCTGACAGCAAAGGTTTGCCCAGCACCTGTCTGAGGTACACACGGCAGCCTCTGGGCAGTCCCGTTAGTTCTCCACTTTCATGGACACTAGGGCTGGTTCACAAAGTTAGCAGGGGGGATAAAAAAGACAAACAGAGCTAGCCTCTGGCTGAGAAAGGACACTTGAATGAGAAGCACCCTGATATAGGGAAACAGAACAGGGGAGGAGGGAATGAGAAAGACAGGAAACCCCCAAACAAAGCCAGTCCTGTGTTATAGGCCGTAGAATTAGTTGAGCTCTCCAAAAAAACGGTCTTTACACATTTTTTTTTTTAAATCAGAGATGTTCTTGATAAATATGCAAAGAACTCAGACCAGGCTTTCTGATGTGTTTCCATTCCAAGGCATATTGCTATGCAGGGCATATGCACTATGAATGGAACTTTGTGACTTGCTTATCTGACATAGTAACAGCTTTCTCAGTTCCAACCATCCCTTTTATGTATTACAAGATAACAAAAGGTTATGCGATTTTAGGAAACTGAGCATATAAACAGGTATATTCTCAGCCTATCCAGGGAATATTAAGTGCCCACTTTTATCTCTTAGAGCTTGATGTGTGAAAGGAACCGTCTTAAACACATTGAAGAGATTGCATCCACATAGAGACGTTTTGCTAAGAATTTGTTGCATTGTAAAATGCAGGTGTATTATAGTCATGTTCCACAAAATGCAACAGTGGGTGAATAGCAAGGCTCTTCTCACTTGTGGAGGCTAATTTTGTCCTCAGTTCATCCCAGCGGAAAAACAATACTACAGAAGTGACAAAACAGAATCCATGTTGTTATACTGCTGGTGCTTTCTGAGGTTGGTGCTTGCACATAAAACTACAGAGGTGGCTGTTTAGTCTTGTACCTCTGACTGCTCAGGTTTCTCACTGCCACCAAATGCCCATTTTAACTACATACGTCGACCCTGACCATATTAATTCCTAAAAGAAAACTCAATATATATCATGTTCAATTTTAGAACTCTAGCAGTTAATTCAAAGGCACGCTTTTGGAGACTGAACTGTTGAAAATAATGGGAATGGACTACTGAAAATAATGGGAAAACCAGACAACAGCTCGTAAACTAATCTCTGTGCTTTTATGACTCTTAAGATTACACATGGAATGAACTGAAAAATACTAAGTCGCCCTAGTTCTTGGGGGGGTGTATTTGCTATATGTGAGCAGTGAAATTGGGACAACTGGAGCACAGCATTCCATCACAATGATCATAATAATAGCTAACATTTATACAGCAATTACTTCCATTCACTCAATTAATCCTCCAAGAATCCTATGAGGAGGTACAATTACAATTCCTGTTTCACAGCGAGAAAGTAACATGCTAAGAAGAGTCCCACAACTAGTAATTTGCAGACTAGAGTCAAGGCTAATCGCATCTGACTCCAGAGTTTCTGCTCTTAATGCTGTACGGCCTCTCAAGCAATGTGTTCTATTTTAAAATACGGATGTATTCGTTTGCTAGAGTTGCCATATACCACAGACAGGATGGTTTAAATCATGGAAATTTATTTCCTCACAGTTCTAGAGACTAGAAGTCCAAGATCAAGGTGGAGGCAGATTAGTTTCTCCTGAGGATTCTCTCCTTGGCTTGAAGCTGGCTTTTCCTTTGTATGAGCTTCTCCACAGTATCTTGTTGTGTGTCCCAATTTCCTCTTTTTATAAGGACACCAGTCAGATTGGGTTAGGACCCCATTCTAAAGGCCTCACTTTAAATTAATTAAACGCCTTCTCTTCAAATACAGTCACTTTCTGACATACTGGAGGTTAGAGATTCAACATAAATTTTGAGGAAACCCAATTTAGCCCTTAATAACATGCATAGTATACTAATGTTTCACAACACACAACAGTGAGGGGATAGCCATGCTGCCCTCTGGCTTGTGAGGGCGTAAATACACAGGAGCTCATTTTGGATTTTCTACCTGTAACAGGTTTCTGAGAATGTGATGTTTAGAAACTGTTTATCAGAAGAATTAAGGGCCTTTAGAAAAATGTCCTCCTACCCCCCACCCCCGATAGGAACATCCTCTGATGACATTATCTGTGTTTGGAAGTTGCCAGCATCACTTTTTAGAAGGAACTTCAACTGGGATGTTTGAAAACTTCATCATGAAAGCATAATTCTACGTTAAGTTTCCAGTTTTGTCAGTGTTTTGAGCAGAGCTAATTCTCATTTAAAAAATAAAAAATGAAGATGTTATTTTTTTAGACCAGCTTTCGGATTACAACAAAATTGAGAGGAAGACACAGAAATGTCCCATGTGTCCCCTGTCCCACACATACGCAGCCTCCCCCATTACCATCATCACTCACCAGGGTGGCACATTCATTACCAAGGATGAACCTCATCTACACATCGTGATTATCTAAACTCCACAGTTTACTTTAGGGTTCCTCTTAGGGTACATTTTATGGGTTTGGATGAATGTATAATGACGTATATCTGCCATCATGGTATAATACAGAGCATTTTCTTTGCCCTAAAAATCCTCGGTGCTCTGCCTAGTCATCTCTTCCTAACCCCTGGCAACCATTGATCTCTTTGTTGCGTCCATAGTTTCACCGTTTTCAGAATGTCATATAATTGGAATCATATGGTATGTAGCCTTCTCAGATGGCTTCTTTCATTTAGTAATACAATTTAAGGTTCCTCCATGTATTTTCATGGCTGGATAGCTCTTTTTTTTTTTTTTTTTTTAAAGCACTGAATAACAGTCCTTTGTCTAGATATACTTTTTGTTTTCACCCCTGATACTTAGAACTGAGTTAGGCAAACTCTTTGCCCATAGCAGTAGCATTCGAGAACTCTCCTAGATGTCATTTATGTTTTCTCTTTTGATCTCCCTCTCTGATCCCATGCTACCCTATAGATACAGGTGTAGTCTTCCCAAATATTTTCCATATATTTTATTACATAGATGTGTTTTTGTGAAATAAATATTGATGTTTTTGTATATGTTAAATTTATTTAAATGATATTTTACTATAAATCTTGTTCTTATTCTTATATTTTTCTTCGACCATTATAGTATGAAAAATACCTATATAGTTACATATCTACATAGTTATAGCTCTCTACCTATTCTGTCCAATATATCAGCCATGACTCTCATGTGGCTACTGAGCATTTAAATATGGCTAGTGCAGATAAGGAACTGAATTCTTAATTGAACTTCAATTAATTTCAATTTAAAAACTGGTATTTATTCAATTATTAGAACACTTTTAAGTATTTTTACAACACCTTGAGGATGTGAATCTATTTTTTTTCATTTGCACATTTAATGAAATCTACATATGGAAATAAGGACCAAGTATTTCCAATGAAAATTCAGCATTTGTTTAAGACATACTAGATTCACATACTCAAGCTGTAAGTGTAAAGTACATAGCAAAATTCGAAGACTTAGTATGAAACAGGAACGTAAAATATTTCATTAATAATTGTTATATGGATATGTTAACATGATAATACTTTGGATATATGGGCTTGAATAAAATATAATGTTAAAATTCATTTTCACTATTTTTTTGTACTTTTTAATGTGACTACCAGAAACTTAAAATATCACATTAGATTTCTATTGGACAGCACTGCTCTAAGTTTTAATTCCCCTGACTACTACACAGTATTCTACCATAAGCATAAACAAAATTTCACTTCTCAGTTTTCCTATTAGACAGCAGATAGGCTGGCTGCCTCCAATTCGTTGCCTTACCAAACAACCGCCAAATTCCTGTTTTCACGCATCCTCACTGGTACCTGTTATGATCTGACTTTCTAATTTGTTTAACCAACCTCATAGGTATAGAGTAGTGTCTCTCATTTTAATAGGCATCCCTCTGGATACTAATATGACTAAACAGCTCTTCCAAAAACACATTAGACATTCGACTTTCTCTTTCTGAAAAATGCCCATTTGTATCTTTTGCCCACTTAAACTTCTATTAACTAATTAGCAGAAGTAAAAACAGTATGTCCTCAGTATAAATCTCTTATCAGCTATTATTAATATTTCCAATGTTTTCCTTCGATTTGTCCTCTGTTAACTTTTCCATGGCTTCCTTCATTGAACACAAATCTTTAACTATGACTGAATTCCTCAAGTTTTGCTTGTATTATTTTAAGAAATGCTACCCAAGCATGAAATTGTAAAGAAATGTCTCATCTTTTCCACTCATGGTTTTATAGTTTCACCGTTCCCGTTTGGATCTTTAGTACATTGTGAATGTCTGTAGCATGTAGAGTAGATGGTTCTCAGCTCTAGCTGGAGTAAGATACTTCCGCTTGAGAATCTGATCAAAGTTCTGACTCCATCTCCAGAAGAAAACACATGCATTTGACACTGTGCACATAATTCCAGAGAGTTCTCAGACCTCTACCCTAAGCCCTTTCCCATAGCATCCTGTGGTCCAGGGAATCCAGGTTAAAGATCCCTAAGTCTCATCAATTCTACACTTACTCTAACACTGCATTATGTTTCCTATGGCTTTGTTCACTCTCTGTGGTCTGGGTTATTGCATATGTATAACTAGTTTACGAACTCCTTAAGGGCAGAGATCTAGATTCAGATACCTTCAAGCTTTTTCATAGTACCTGAAAAGAAGTGCTCAATAAATAAACCCTTAACAGCTGACATCTCAGAAACGGGTTTTGGAGAAGACTGTGGCGTGTTATCCCAAGCGTCACTCAAAAGAGGGCTCACAGTTAATACACCTATTTAACCAACAGTCATTGAGCTTGTCCACTCTTCCAGGCCCTGGGCTAGATGCCAAAAAATCAATAAGGGAAAAGACATAGTCTGTGCCCTCACAGGGGTCCTAGTCTAGTGGGAAGGACAGAGGAGAGGCAATTATAAAATGTGGCATAAATGCTCTGCCAAAGGAGGGGTGTTTTGGGACTGCAAAGAACGATGGCACGTAATGGTGCTTTTGCAGGTGGGGAAGAGTGGGCTTCTCAGGAGCAACCACATTTAGGCTGCAACCCAGGAGATGAGTAGAAGATCAGCAGCTCATTTAGGAATGGTAGAAGAAAAAGAGGGACTCCTGGAAACCATTCTGCAGTTGACACAGTGAACCCGCTAACGCACCGAGAATCAGAAAAGGAGCAGGTGAAATACTCAGCATGAAAACCAAGCTGGCCTATCTTTCACAAACACAAATCAATCACACCACTCCCGCATTTATAGCCCCCTGGTGCCTTCCCATCTAGAGTTACCAGATAAAATACAGGCCTCCCAGTTAAATTTGACTCAGATAAACAACATTTTTTTAAAACAAATTTTCATATAAGCATGCCCCATGCAATATATGGACCATGCTTATACTAAGAAAGTATTTGTTGTGTATCAGGGAGTCAAATTTAACTGGGTGTACTGTATGTGTTTCTATTGTCTAAATCTGCCTGTCCAATGCAGTTAAAATTGCACTTAAAATACAACCCTCCTGTAATCTGGCTCCACGTTTCCAATCCCATCTTCGTGCACACTCTGCCTTACGACCTTCTGGGAGTGTGAGGACATGTCAAGCTCCTTCCCACCTCTGCACCCTGATCACACTATCCTCTCTCTGTCAGGAATTCTTTCCCCTTCGCTCTTAGCATGGTTGTTGGTTCTTTCTCATCTTTCAGCTCTCAGTTTAGATGGCATCTCTCTAAGGGGCCTTCCCAGCCACAACTTCTAAAGTAGGCTACCCCAATTATTTCTGTTCCTATATGTATATGTATCTACCAGGCCATAATTATTTGTATTGTTTTACTTCTTGCTTAACTGTCTCCCTCATCATAATGTCAGGGACCTCTTCTGCCTTGTGTATCCCAAGCATTTAGTAATCTGCCTGTCACATATTAGGTATCCAACAATTCCTTATCAAATAATAGTACCAAATAGTATCAAATCATAGTACATTAGTATTTCCTTTGTGTTTCCAAATCACGTGTTTTGCCTGCACATTCATTGGCATGTGTGCTGGTCAAGGCAAAACACATTGCCTGCCGGGAGAAAGCCCCACAGGTGTTCAAGAAAGATGAAGAAACTACCAAAAGGAAGGATGGCCAAGGGCCTTCCGACTCTAATGCCTTGGGAAAAAAATCTCTCTAGGCATATAAAAAAATGGAGAGAAACCAGATCTGCAATTTGAGGAAACTTTCCACTTTTTTTTCTTTCCTACTAGTCATAACTAAGTCACTTAGGCTGTGCCTACTCAGCCTTCTTCTTAATCTCTTACTAGTTTATCTCTGTAACTTCACCTTCTCCAAACAGTCCTTTGCTAATGTAACCTTGTATGATGCTCACAGGGTGAAAAAATCCAAATGTTAATTATATAATAAATGTGTTCTTAAAAACATATGTACACACATGTATAAATATACAATTAAATATTCTCTGCCAACGTACTTAGTATAAATCTACCCACAGTCCTACTCAAATTAGGTATTTTAAATATGGGAATCAGAAATCATTCACATGGTATTCTTCCAAAGGTTTATTTTAAGGGGGGAAAAATACTCATATTCATTTATCAAGAGGAGAACAAATTTAATGATTTTAGTCAATCATTTTTTTAAATTAAAATCTATTAGGGTGACAATGGTTAGTAAAATTATATAGGTTTCAAGTGTACAGTTCTGTAATACATCAATCATTGAAAAAGTTGTAATTATGAGCTATTATAAGTAGTAAAATCAGTTTAACTTGATAATAACTCCACATGAGTTATGTATCTTTTTTAATCGTAGAATTTATGAAATTTTGGATTAGATTCAAATTTCTTTTTAGAGCCAAATGACAAGTTTGCAAACAATTATTGGAAAGAAATAGGAACAGACAAAAGCAAAAGAAAGAAGAAAGGATACACAGTGTCAAAACACTTTAAATCACAAATTTAAAAGAAATTCTAACATAGAACTTGGAAAACACTGTATATGCGTGTGAGATAAAATGGAAGTGCCAAGATCAGATTAGAAAAAAATACAAAGTTTCTCCTGATAAATAAAATGGCAGAGGAATGTAAATGTCACCAACGGGCTGCCATACCCCCCACCTCCCACCCCAAACAAACACTTTTCAATGATAACCGTGGTTTTTAAATTATTGGGAATTCTATCATAACGGTGGCGGAAGGAAGTCCATTCAGTATCTGGACAGCTGTACATTACATTCCTGAAGATAACACTGAGAAACAGACATAAGGCTTCTGCCTGATCTGCTTATTAATAATCCCGAAACAGCATTCACTGATCACTTACCAGGTGTCAGGTGCTGGCTGAGCATGGGACAGAGTTCAAAGTGCTCCCCTGTCCTCTTTATGGTTGTGATGGTGATTGTTATCGTTGTTTGTAGAGTGCTTTATACAGTCTTTCTATGAAAAACATTTTAATTCCATCCTTAGCCCCTCCAACAATGACATTTGATCAAAGTCACTGGTGAGCAATGCAGTTTTTTGCAAATTAAGAAACCAGTGAAGTGAGAATGGTTATCTTTGCTGCATGCTCCAAATTCTCACTCAAGGTAAAGCATGTGCACTTGTGTGTGAGGTGTGTGTGTGGGGAGGAGGGTTGTGAGTCTTTAACTATAACGGACAGTTGCCCAATATAGGAAAAACAAAAAATATCATGTCACAATATGATTCTCTACAGAAGTAAAAACAATAGAGTACTCCCATTCCAGAGGACAGTCTCCTATCTTTGTGCCACACCTGAAACACTTTCCTTATGCAAAGAAAGAGGAACCCTTGACTATTGGTGCCGCTCTTTCCTCTGGTACAGACAAATGCCAGGACAACGTCAGGGCTTTTTAGAAGGGATTGCATTGTCAGCTCCAGCTTGCAGCACAGGGAAGTGACATCTCGAGTAGTCCTTCCCTTGTCACTTTCCCCACACTTTGGCACACACAAAAACGCCTGTCAAACACTCTCCAACACACATGGTTTCAAGGATAAGGACAAAAAAAAATAACCGCTTTACTATGAAAAACAGCTAGAAAAGACAAAAGAAAGTGATGCCAACTGACAAATGCACGGTAATAGGCTTTTGTCTTTCGACTTCTCAGATTTATTCTTAAGGTTCTTGGCCAATTTCAATGTCATGAAGATGGTGCTATACAGAGATCAAGTGCTTTAACATTAGCACCAGAAACAATTACATAGCAAAGTAGAAGAAGAAAGAAGAGGAAAAGCCAACATATTCTGGGTACTGGCTACATGGCAAACACTGTGCAAAACATTTAGAGAAAGCTCTTTGCATCTGTTTAACCTTGGACACCCATATGTTGAAGAGGCAGGCTTATCATCATTTTATAGGGATGCAAACTAGCTCAGAGAGGTTAATTAACTTGCCAAAATTCACACAGCTAATAATTAGAGAAATGGGAAGTGTAATGCAGAGCTGATTTCAAAGCTTACACTCACTCCCATGAGACACAAACTCTCTCCAGGAAGCTCTGAAGATACCAAACAAGGGTTCTCATGGATTCAATAAGTATTTAAATCCACTGCCAAACATGAATGTTGGATAATATCCAGATATTTAATAAGAAACACCAGGGTTAAGGTGTGGAAAAAGCTTCTCCAGAAACAATCAAATCTCATTCATGTCCTCCAAAACAACTCATGACTAGCTGCCTTCTTCAGGAAGCTATCTGAACATACCTCTGTAGGTGCCAAAGCATTATCATATTTCCATGCTCAGGGCTCCTGAGGCAGTGTGGGCTGGGACGTCAGCCTACAACATTTCTGCATGACTTCTTCAAGTTCAACTTGGCTATTGCTCTTCAGAGACACACAGATAGAATGGATTCTACACAGGACTTTGTCTACAAATTTTAAAGTAGATTAGAAAGCTCCACGGCTTCTGGTTCTATTACTTTAGATTTATTTGGAACAAAAAGATTTTCTGCCTGAAAGTAATCATTTACTATATAGGGGGGTGGGCAGGGAGGAGAAGAGGATAGGGTGGTCATTTCTTGTTATTCCTACCACCTCGTCACAATTCTATTATTTGCAGGAGTTCTTTAACAGAAATTCTTCTGCACTTCTTACTCTGTTGCAAATTTAGATGTACCCAAAGACACAGTAGCTTGATTCCAAGCATACCCTTCTAATACAAGTGTATTAATAGAGGACGGTATATGTTTCATTCTGTTGTTCTTCCAGCCATCTCCCTGTGCCAGCTGCTGAAATGGTGCCACAATGACCTCAATGTCATGCAGATTTCCCGCCTGATATCAGGAAAGCAGAAGCATTTCTCAGAGAGACTTTGCTGGCTTGGCAGGAAAACAGAAATTGCTTTTTATCAAGATTAAAAGGATGTTTTCATGGGAAGCAGCAAAAGCAGTTTGAAAAAAGAACACATTTTATTTTGGAAAAGATGTTTTCATCATGGCAGACAAAAATGCATGTTTTCCTTTCTCTCCTGAGTTCAACCAGATCCATGAAAACAGCCATCCCTTACTTATGTAACAGATACAATGAGTGATAAAACTCCTGGAGGCCAAACTTCCCGGTCTGAGACACTTGCCATTCCTGCCTCATCATGGACAGTTCTCAAATTCATGTCCTGGGCACTCAGGATCCAGGTTTTTCCCTCTATACCATAAGAGAAATACACCCACTATTATGTACAGCCAAGATCCCTAATCTGAGGGGGATACATTCAAGATCTCCCAATGGATGCCTGAAACCATGGAGAGTGCTGAACCCTGTATATATTTTTCCTATACATACATACCTATGATAAAGTTTAATTCATAAATTACTCACAGTAAGAGATTAACAGCAATAATTAATAAAATAGAACAAATGTAACAATATATTGTAATGAAAATTAAGTGAATGTGGCATTATTAAATAAAATGAGGGTTATTTGAATACAAGTACTGTGATACTGTGACAATTGACCTGATAATCCAGATGACTACAGAATGACTAATGGGTAAGGCATATACACAGCACAGATACACTGGACAAAGGGACGATTCACATCCCTGGTGGAACAGAGTAGAATGGTGTGAGATTTCATCACTCTGCTTCAGAAGAGCGTGCAATTTAAAACTTATGAATTGTTTATTTCTGGAGTTTTCCATTTAATATTTTAGGATCAAGTTTGACTGTGGGTAACAGAAACCACAGAAAGTGAAACAGTGGTCAAAGTGGAACTACAGTCCTTCTTCATTCTTGTCATGGGCAGGAGTTTCTGGGAGTGGGAGAATGGGTGATAAGGGAGAAAGTGGGATTCACTTTCTAAACACCTACTATGTGCCAGGCCAAGCACATCTATTCATTATTTCATGTAAACCTCACAACAAACTTTTAAGAGGTATTATTATGTCCAAATGGCAGATGACAAAGAAGAGGTTTAGGGGAGTAAACTAAAAATGACAAAGGTCATACTACGACTAGTAAGTGGAATACTTAGAAGGATCTGGAATATGATCCCTGCTTAATGTGTTGCTTCTGAGCCTTCTCAGGCCACCAGGCTGCATTGCCATACCTTCCCTGCTATAGAGAGCCTGTTTTAAAATGATATTCCTTGAATAAATAAAATGTGGTACATATATACAATAGAGTATTACTCAGCTTAAAAAAGAAATGAAATTCTGATGCATGTTACAACATGGAAGCTTGAAAGCATTATGCTAAGAAAAATAAGCCAGACACAAAAGGATAAGTATTGTATGGTTCCATTAATACGGGGTACCTAGAATAAATTCATAGACACAGAAAGTACCATAGACGTTACCAGTGGTGTGGGAAAGGAGGGAATGAGGAATTACTGTTTAATGAGTGCACAATTTCAGTTTGGAATGATGTGAAAGTTCCGGAAATGGATAGTGGTGATGGCTGTCCAACCGTGTGAATACTCTCAATGAATGGTACACTTCAAAAGAGGTAAGATGGTAAATTTTATGTTCTGTATGTTTTACCACCATGAAAACAATAACCTTTCCTTCTTCTCCATTTTATGGAAACCACATCTGTCTTTTTTCCATAGCTCTGTCTTAGAGTTACCTCTTGTCAGTGGTGAAGAGACAGAAGATCAGTGACTCTAGGAACAGCAACTCTAATCATTGATAGTGGCTGCTAAGAACATTGCGTTAAGAAGGATGTTGAAGATGTTTCCAGGTACAAGAGGGATCAATCACGTGATCTATTTGTAAAGCGCTTTCACAAGGACACAGAAAAGCCAGATAAAATACAACAAAATATTTTTGATTGCTGTTAGACGTGTGAATTGGAAAACAAACCAACTGGCGAGAACTTAAGTTGGAGCGGTTACGGTACAGACAATGAGGGCCAGGTGCAAGCTGACCTTCTGAGGTCATAGGAACCAGGTAAGCAAGGAAATCTAAGTAGGTGGGAAGTGTAAACTAGAAGAGATTTTCTGTGATCATGAGGGTCACAAGTAAAGGCTGCCTAGAGCTTCCTTACTTCTTGTTGCTTTCTCCTGCCAGTGCAAGACTCCATACAGCCTTGCAATAAATCTTTCTTCCCTTCATAAAATTTTAGTATGTATTCCTTAAATCTAAAATAGCCCAACTTCAACGGGGCCTCGGTAGGTACGGTGGCCATATAATGTGTCATCTACAGAGACCAATTTCAATTCACAGGCATTTTTTTATGTTCCATGAACTTTCTGTGCTTTGACAGACAGCATATTCAGATGCATGGAGAAAAATGGGTAGTTGTGCAAATTCTCATTATTGGTATAAATATAGCAGTATTAAAGTATATAAAAATAAAAATTTAAATTTATATGGTCATATGAAAGAGTGTAAAAAGAGATTTTTAATCCTGGGGAATGCCTAAAACTTGCTTGAAGCATTAACTAAAATAAAGAAGCTACTGGAAATTATAATTAGCATTGAAAAAATAAACCATTGAAATCCATCTTCATATTACATAAAAAAATGTTTCTTTGGAATGAAACAAATTCTTCAATGCAAAAATCAACTTTCTAGCTATCTAAAAATCAAATTAAAATGAAGTCAGATCACAGAATCAATACTTGGGGACTAAGAATCACTAAACCCTGTATGTTATTGATTGCCTGGAAAAAATTGCATCACATAACACTGTCTTTAATATGCATTACATAACACTGACTTTATTTCTAAGACCTTTCCCTAAATCCTGCAAACACATGGTTTATGTAATGATTAATTCTTTGGATTAAGTGCTTTATATGTCAGGAATATTGGAATACATATTAACTGTTCTTGGTAAACTATTTCATATTGTTTATCCTATAAAGTATACTACCTACTTTGAATAAGTAACATGAAAACTGCTGCACATTTGAGTAGAAAGTAACTTATTAGGAGAAAAATGAAATTTTGAATTATAAGGAATCAGTACATGGTTGTCTTAGTGATTTTCAGATTAAAACAAAAAATGTGGTATCATTTTTTGCCCCCAGTGTGATACAGAAATGAAATATGTTTTCTTTCTTTTTCTTTTCTTTTAAACTGGTGAATGCTTGTGAGTTGAATCATAAAGAAGAATCCTTCTTCGATTTCCAGTCAAGATGGCAGAGTAAACACTGTGCTTACTTCCTCTCATAACCACATAAAAATTACAACCAAACTACAGAACAACCATCACTGAGAAGTGCCTGAAGTCTAGAGCTGAACTGAAGCCCTACAATTAAGGACATGCAGAAGAAGCCACCTCGAGACTGGTAAGAGGGACAGAGACATGAAACGGGCTGGTCTCACACCCATGTGTGACTATTAAAAATTGGGAGGGATATCTCAGCTGTAGAGGTCCCCTTCACCCCTAGAGGAATCAGGGGTCCTAACCCCATACAGGGCTCCCCAGCCCATGGTTCCAGCACCAGGAAGAGAAGTTCCCATAACTTCTGGCTCTGTGAAAACCAGTGGAGATTGTGGCTGAGTGAGACAGAGGGTGGCTGCAGTCCCAGTTGCAGTCCTCTTAAAGGGCCCACACATGCACTTAATCACTGAAGGACTCGATTACTCTGAGCTCCAGCATTGGGGAAGCGGCTCAAAAGGCACCAGGGACATAAGGGAGTAATTCAGTTGTCTGGCATAAGGGCTGGATGGGTGGCTTTCTCCCAGATAGAGGGGCTGGCTGAAGCCATTGTTTCTTTGTTGAGCTCTTCCTTCTCCCAGCATGCTGACAGAGGTGGCCACCAAATCTGAGTCTCCATCAACCTGGCTGACACTCTTTGTTCACCCCAATCTAGGTGATTCTGGAGACCCTGCTCCACCTAACTTCTATGCACACTCAAGCTGCTTCCAGTTGCGGTTTTTTTTAGTATAAACAGCCAGTCCCAGCTAATTTTTCAGACTTTCCTAAAATCTCTCAAAGATTCATAAAACCCAAACAAGCAGCATCTGGCTTCAGCATGTCCTGTAGCTCTTGCTAAGCAGGCCTAAGCCCACCACTAGCCATAATGTATCTTGATTTGCATCTGGGCCTCTTGAGGCACTTTCAAGCGCAGCTCAAGTGGCAGCCATCTGTGGACTACTTTGTGGCTCATGCCAGGTGGCTCTGGGCAAGGCACAGGATGTGGCTAAACTTAGCCTGCAACAGGGCCCCTCCAGGAGGCCCTGCTGAGAGGCCAGCTTCGGACTGATCTGGAGCATCACCCAGCTGCCTCTGAGGATGACACACCCAAAGGGCAGACTGGGCATGCACCAGGGCCTTGCTAAACTGAACCCAGCTACTTAGTTAGGGTCAGCGTCTGCACAAGAGTTCATTTACTATAGTCACAGCCAGTCCTCACAACCAATTAGCCTGAGGGTTAATCCTTCCCATTGACATGCAAATAGCAACGAAGACTCAACTACAACAGGAGGGCACATACAACCCACGCAAGGGACATACCTGGAGCACCCAGCTCTGGTGACCAGGGAGACTGTGCCACTGGGCCCCACAGCACACCTACTACCTAAAGCCACTCTACTAAGACTGGGAGACACAGCAGCTCTACCTAATACAGAAACAAACACAAAGAGGCAGTCAAAATGGGGAGAAAAAGAAACATGTCCCAAAGAAAAGAACAGAACAAAGCTCCAGAAAAAGAACTAAACAAAATGGAGACAAGCAATCTAACAGACACAGATTTCCACAAACTGGTTATCACCAAACTGGTCATCACCAAACCACTATTATAAGAAATCTTACAGATACTTCTTTAAAACAAAAATATAAAATAAAAAAATAAATTAAAAATATGAATAATAAAATAATGAAATGGCAATACTACATATCTATCAACAATTATTTTAAATGTAAATGGCTTAAATACTTCAATCAAAAGATAGGGTGGCTCAGCAGATAAGAAAACAAGACCCTTACATACGCTGCCTTCAAAAAACTTACTTCAGATTGGAAGACACACAAACTGAAAGAAAAGGGAGTGAGAAGATATTTTATGAAAAAAAAACAAAAACAAAAACTGTGGTAGCATTACTTATACCAGACAAAATAGACTTTAAAACAAAGGCTATACCAAGAGACATAACATATAAACAAAGGCTATAACAAAAGAAAGACCCCACTTCCTGATTTTTATCCAAAGAAACCCCAAATGCTACTTCATGTAGACATCTGCATCTATATGTTCATTGCAGCATTGTTTACAATGTCCAAGATATGAGGGCAGCCTGGGTGTCCATAGATGGAAGAATGGATAAAGAGGAGGTGGTACATATATACAATGGAATATTACTCGGCCAGGGAAGGGAATGGGTTCTCACCATCTGAGGCATCATGGATGGACCTGGAGGGCACTGTGTTGAGTGGAGTATGTCAGACAGAAAAAGACAGATACAATATGATTTCACTTATATGTGGAATCTAAAGAACAAAACAAATAAAACAGAAAAAAAACTCACAGATACAGAGAACATTTTGATGGTTACCAGATGGCAAGGATGTTGGGGAGTGGGTAAAAACGGAGAAGAGATTTGGAAGTATGCATTGGTTGTTACAAAGTAGTCATAGGATGTAGGATATAGCATAAGGAATATAGTCAATTATATTGTAATAACTATGTATGTGTCAGATGAGTACTATATTTATTGGGGTGATATGGGAGGGGTGTGGGGAGTAGGGTGAAAATGTGAAGGGATGAAGAAGTACAAATTGGTAGTTACAGAATAGTTATGGGGTGTAAAGTAAAGTATAGGGAATATAGTCAATAATATGGTAACTACTATGTATAGTGCCGGGTGAGACTAGACTAGTCAGGGGGATCACTTCCTAAATTATATAAATGTCTTTCCACTATGCTATACATTTGAAGTTAACATAAAATAATACTGAATGTCAAAAAAAAATAAAGAGAGAGAGAGAGAGAGAGAGAGAGAGAGAGAGAGAGAGAGACATCTTGCTTTGATTTCCTCTATCAACTACTCCTTGGAAAAATGCATTATGGCAATCCTAATCAGAAACTCAGAAACAAAAATGCTTTTCATGGAGCATTTCATTAGAATTCCCCCTCTCTGTGGAACTGACGAGAGCTTTCCTCTTGTGATTTTTGTCTTACACTTTTGCAATAAAAATACTTCTGCTTAAACCTGGCCTCTCAGGGTCCACTGTTTCCAATCTTCAGTAGTGGCATGATCACATTCCCGGGAAAATACAGCAGGATTCTAATTCATTAGGAGCATTCAAATAATGCAGAACAGCTAAAAGACTCGTGGAAGGATTACTTGAAGGTGCACAAATTGGGCGAGCAGGGGAAGAAGGAAGGGAGCGGAGTGGAAATGCACCGTCCCACGGTGGAATTGCAGCCGGCCGAGGTGGCAGCGGTGGTGGCGGTGGCGGTGGTGGCGGTGGCGGTGGTAACGCGGCCGGCACCCACAGCTCCAGAGACGCATGGGACCCCAGAGCGGAACAGAGAACACAAAAGCCAGGAAGTGGGCTCTTTCCCTGCATCCCACAGCTGATCGCTCCCGCGGGGGGTGGATGGGGGCAGCTTGGTGGGCCCTAGGGCAGACAAAGAACACAGACTCCTTACCTGCCCCCACCCTCCAATCCTACCCCTGCCCTTCTGGAGATGTAAACTGACCCCTGAACTGAAGAGTAGTGTCAGATTACAGAGGGGCTGTAGTGCTCAGGTTCTGGGAAGACTGACAGGCAGCTGTGACCCAGGGAAGAGGCTAGAAAGAGTGTGATTTTGGCTGGGCTAGGAGAGAAGAGACTCATCCACCCCCAGCCACCACCTTTTCTAGCCTGCGGGAAGAGTGTGACACAGCTGGGCTGGGAGAGAGAAAACACCTCCACCCCCAGCCACCACCTTTTCTAGCCTGCCTAGGGCGGGGCAAGTGCAACTGTGGACGCACTCCCAGAGATCAGCAGTAAGTGGCAGACACAGCTCCCAGCTCTCAGCAGCTTAGAGATCTCCTGCCCCTCACCCCCCACACACATGGAAGAAGTGCCCTAAGACTCAGGAGTACTGGACATAGGGCTGGTGGTGCTACTCTCAGTGAGCATATGTGCAGACAAGGGCAAAAACTGCACTGACTTTGTAAAAACTATCATCCAGACCTCCCAGCCCCACACATTTAAATCTACAGTCCCAAAGTCACTCTGGGCACCAGGTTATTGGTTCTGCCTGTGTAATAGGCAGGGGACTCTTTGGTGCAGCAGAGGACAACCTGGAGATTACCTAGTGGGCTTAACCCAAGACTGGGGCTGCTTTTTGTTTTGCTTTGTTCTGTTCTGTTTTGTTTTGTTTTGTTTTGTCTTTATATCTTTGATATCTTTGCCTGTGTTGAGTGGGGGTTATCGGGTGTTTTTACATGTGAATGTATTTGATTTTTTTTTCTTTGTTGTTGTTGTTGTTGTGCGTGGTGATTTGCTTTCTTCTGAAATTGCCCTACCAGGGCCCAGCTTAAGAGGCACAAGATTCAACTCCAGACCAAACCAGAGGCCAACTCCAGACCAAACCAGAGTACGACCGTGTTTGACCTAAAAGTCACACACCCAGAGGGAATTCTCTGCAGGCACAAGAGCACATAGAGGACAAACCACATTTAAGTGGTCAGTCCTCACACAGCAGAACATCCTGCGGTGGGCAGAACCAAGTCTCACAACTAGTCAGCCTAGGAGTTAACCCCACCTACTCACAAGCAAAAAACAATTAAAGATCTTCTTTAACAGGACAATATACACAACACAAGAGTTACCTTTGGAGCACACGCAGAGGAGAAGAACGAAGTAGTGCAAGTCAAATATAAAGGACACATACTACATACGATAACCCAGCAAGAAATAAGAACTTTAGGGGATCTACCTAATACGTCAAAGCAAACACAAAGTCAGCCAGAATGGGGAAACAAAGAAACATGTCCCAAATAAAAGAACAGAAGAAACCTCCAGAAATGGAACCAAATGAAGCAGAGGTAACCAACCTATTAGAGACAGAGTTCAGAACACTGGTGATAAGAATGTTTAAGGAGCTTAGAGAAGACATAAAGAAGGCTGTAGAAATCATAATGAACAACCAGCTAGAAGTAAAGAACACAATTACCGAAATTAAGAACTCAATTGAAGGAATTACCAGCAGGTTAGATGAAGCAGAGGATCGAATCAGCGACTTAGAAGACAAGTTAGCAGAGGTCACCCAAACAAAACAACAGAAAGAAAAAAGAATAAAAAACAATGAAGATGGTTTAAAAGACCTCTGGGATAACATCAAGAGCAACAACATGCACATCATAGGAGTACCAGAAGATGAAGAGAGGAAGCAAGGGATTGAGAACATATTTGAGGTAATAATGTCTGAAAACTTCCCTAACCTGATGAAGGAAACCAACACACAAGCCCAGGAAGTGCAGAGAGTTCCAACCAGGATAAATCCAAACAGGTCCACACCAAGACACATTATAGTTAAAATGGCAAAGCTTAAAGACAAAGAGAGAATCCTAAAAGCAGCAAGAGAAAGACAGAGGTTACATACAAGGGAACTCCCATAAGACTATCAAATGAACTTTCTACAGAAACATTGAAGGCCAGGAGGGAGTGGCAGGAGATACTCAAAGTGATGGAAAACAAAGGCCTACAACCTAAATTGCTTTATCCAGCAAGACTATCAATTAAAGTTGATGGAGAGATAAAGAGCTTCCCAGAAAAGAATAAGCTAAAGGAATTTATTACCACCAAACCAGCATTGCAAGAAATACTAAAAGGACTTCTGTAAATAGAAGAAAGATGAAAACAATCTAACTACAATTCTAAAAATGGCAATAACTATGTACCTATCAATAATCACTTTAAATGTAAACAGATTAAATGCTCCAATCAAGAGACATACGGTGGCTCAGTGGATAAGGAAGTAAGACCCTTGTATATGCTGTATACAAGAGACTCATCTCAGATCAAAAGACACACACAGGCTGAAAGTGAAGGGTTGGAGTAAGATATTTCAGGCAAATGGAAATGAGAAAAAACTGGAGTTGCAATACTTACATCTGACAAAATAGACTTTACAATGAAGAACATATTAAAAGATAAAGATGGGCATTATATAATAATAAAGGGATTGATCCGACAAGAGGACATAACCCTAGTAAACATCTATGCACCCAACATAGCACCTAAATATATAAAACAGGTAATGACTGACATAAAGACAGAGATCAACAGTAACACTATCATAGTAGGGGACTTCAACACACCTCTGACAACAAAGGACAAGTCTTCCAGACAGAAAATCAATATGGAAACAACAGCCTTAAATGATATATTGGACCACTTGGATTTAATCAATATTTTCAGAGCATTTCACCCCAAAGTTGCAGAATACACGTTCTTCTCAAGCACACATGGAACATTTTCCAAGATAGGCCATATGTTAGGCCACAATACAAGTCTTGATAAATTTAAGAAAATTGAAATCATACCAATTGTCTTCTCTGATCACAGTGCTATGAAATTAGAAATGAACTATAGGAAAAAAACTGGAAGACACACCAATTCATGCAGGCTGAATAACTTATTACTAAATAATGAATGGGTCAAGCAGGAGATCAAGGAAGAAATCAAAAGATATCTCGAGACAAATGAAAATAAAAACACGACGACCCAAAATCTATGGGATGCCGCAAAAGCAGTCCCAAGAGGGAAATTCATAGCATTGCTGGCCTACCTAAAGAAACAAGAAACATCAGTAATCAACATTTCATCTTCACACTTAAGGGATCTGGAAAAAGAACAGCAAAATAAGCCCAACGGAAGCACAAGGAAGGAGATAATAAAGATCAGAACAGAAATAAATAAAATAGAAACCAGAAAAACAATACAAAAGATCAATGAATCCAAGAGTTGGTTCTTAGAGAAGATAAACAATATCGACAAACCTTTAGCTAGACTCATTAAAAAAAAGAGAGAGGACCCAAATTAATAAAATCAGAAATGAAAGAGGAGAAGTGACAACAGACACCACAGAAATACAAAAAATTTTAAGAAATTACTATGAGCAACTATATGCCAACAAATTTGACAATCTGGAAGAAATGGACAATTTCTAGAGGCATACAACATTCCACAGCTAACTCAAGAAGAAACAGAAAACGTGAATGGACTGATTACCACCAGGGAAATTGAATCAGTAATCAACAATCTCCCAACAAACAAAAGCTCTGGACCAGTTGACTTTACAGGTGAATTTTACAAAACGTTCAAATAAGAATTATCACCTATTCTCCTAAAGCTCTTCCAAAAAATCCAGAAGGAGGGAAGACTCCCAAACAATTTTTATGAAGCCACTATCACCCTGATCTCAAAATCAGACAAAGACACCACAAAAAAAGAAAACTACATCTCTAATGAACATAGATGCAAAAATCCTCAACAAAATATTAGCGAACAGAATTCAGCAATACATTAAAAAGATCATACACCATGATCAAGTGGGATTCGTCCCTGGTATGCAAGGGTGGTTCAACATCCACAAATCAATTAATGTGATACACCACATTAACAAAATGAAAAATAAAAATCACATGATCATATCAATAGATGCCGAAAAAGCATTTGATAAAATCCAGCAGCAATTTATGATAAAAACCCTTAAGAAAGTGGGAATAGAGGGATCATATCTCAACATAATAAAGCCCATATATGACAAACCCACAGCCAACTTTATACTCAATGGGGAAAAGCTAAAACCATTCCCCCTAAGATCAGGAATAAGGCAAGGTTGCCCGCTATCTCCTCTTCTATTCAACATAGTGCTGGAAGTTCTAGCCACAGCCATCAGACAAGAAAAAAAAAAATAAAAGGTATCCAAATTGGTAAGGAGGAAGTAAAATTATCATTATATGCAGATGATATGATCCTATATAGAGAGAACCCTAAAGACTCCACCAAGAAACTATTAGAGCTGATAGATGAATTTAGTAAAGTAGCAGGATACAGAATTAATATTGAGAAATCATTTGTATATACCAATGATAAAACATCAGAAGGAGAAATTAAAAAAACAATCCCATTTACAATTGCTCCAAAGAGTATAAAATACCTGGGAATAAATTTAACCAAAGAAGTGAAAGATCTGTACTCAGAAAATTATAAGACACTGAAGAAAGAAATGAAAGAAGATATAAATAGATGGAAACACATATCATGTTCATGGATAGGAAAAATTAATATAGTTAAAATGTCCATACTGCCTAAGGCAATATACATATTCAACGCAATTCCTATCAAACTACCAACGACGTTTTTCACAGAAATAGAACATATAATCCTAAAATTTATATGGGACCATAAAAGACCCTGGATAGCCTCAGCAATCGTGCGAAATAAGAACAAAGTGGGACGTATAATGATACCTGACATCAAATTATACTACAAGGCTACATAATCAAAACAGCATGGTACTGGCATAAAAACAGACACATACATCAATGGAACAGAATAGAGAGTCCAGAAATAAATCCATGCCTATATGGAGATTTAATCTACGATAATGGCAGCAAGAATGTACGGTGGGGTAAAGACAGTCTATTCAATAAATGGTGCTGGGAAACCTGGAGAGACACATGCAAAAAAATGAAGCTGGACCACCTCCTTACACCATATACAAAAACAAATACAAAATGGCTTAACTACTTAAATGCAAGATCTGAAACCATAAAATTCCTAGAAGAAAATGTAGGAAGAAACTTCACAGACATTACCCGGAGTAAGATTTTTACTGATATATCCCGGCGAGGGAAGTAAGAGAAAAAATAAACATGTGGGATCATATCAACCTAAAAAGTTTTTTCACAGCAAAGGAAACCATCAATAAAACAAAAAGGGATCCTACTGAATGGGAAAAGATATTTGCCAATGACATATCTGATAAGGGGTTAATATCACAAATCTAGAAAAAACTCACTCAACTCAACTCCAAAAAAACAAACAACTCAATTAAAAAATGGGCAGAGGACTTGAAGAGACATTTTTCTAAAAAGGACATACAGATGGCAAACAGACATATGAAGAAATGCTCAACCTCACTAAACATCAGAGAAATGCAAATAAAAACCACAATGTGATACCACCTCACCCCAGTCAAAATGGCTATCATCAATAAATCAACAAACAACAAGTGCTGGCACGGATGTGGAGAAAAGGGAACGCTTGTGCACTGTTGGTGGGATTGCAGATTGGTGCAGCCACTATGGAAAACAGCATGGAGGTATCTCAAAAATCTGAAAATGGAACTACCCTATGATCCAGCAATTCCATTCCTAAGTATCTATCTGGAGAAATCCAAAACTCTAATTCAAAAATCTTTATGCATTCCTATGTTTACTGCAGCACTATACACAATAGTCAAGACATGGAAACAACCGAAATGCCCATTGGTAGATGACTGGGTTAAGAAACTGTGGTGCATTTATACAATGGATATTACGCAGCCATAAAGAAGAAAGAAATCTTACCATTTGCAATAACATGGGTGGACCTAGAGAACATTATGTTAAGTGAAATAAGTCAGACAGAGAAAAACAAGTACCTTATGATCTCACTTATATGTGGAATCTAAAGAAGAGAATAAGTGAATGAACTAATCAGAAACAGTTTTGGAGACAAAGAGGAAAAACTGAGGGTTGTTAGATGGGCGGGGGGTGGGGATAAGGGGGAAGGTGAGGGGATTAGAAAATAGTCGGTAACCTCAAGATGGCCACGGGGTTTTGAAAATTAATTTGGAAAACGTAATCAATAATGTAAAGATTCTGTAGGGTATCCGATGGACACATGTCCCATTTGGGAGACCACCTCAGGGATGATGTAGATGCCTAATCATTGCAATGTACACCTGAAGCTGAACTATAATGAATGCCAACTATAATTTTATATATATATGTGTGTATATATGTATACATATGTGTATGTATATATATATACTTACAAGAGGCGGAGTACAGCATTGGGAGTGGAGTCAGTGGAAATGTGATGGCTCGGTGCGATGTCAGAGAGATAGTGCATGGGGGCAGGGGGGTCCACAGTGTGAGGGATATAAATGATAAACATCTAAGTATTACTTTGTCTTGTGCACCTGAAACAAACAAACAAACAAAAAAAGAAAGAAAAAAGAAAGAAAGAAAGAAATGCTTTTCATTTTTCAAAGTGCAAATGAGGGTGGGGTGAATGTGTGAAGGAGGTAAGATATGAACAAGGATCATGTGAGAGTCCCTACCTCTGGGTCTAGGGGAGGTGTTTGCAGTCTGGTGGAAATGAAGGGGCACGCTACTGCTTGGTACACACAATGCCTATCTGTTGGCTGTCATGCTCCACTCAGATCCACTGAAACCTGTCACTTTCAAGAGTGTAAATAATAGGAGGAAAAAAGAGCACCAGAGTTAGACATTCTCCAAGAGCCCAGTGGATTGCTACCTTTCAGCTAAGAAACGTCAATAATTGAAGAGCAGATGAAAGATGCCCTGCAGTGAAAGGACCTAGGCAAAGTCCCAGGGGACTCTGAGTAAGAGATGAAAGGTGATGATCCCAAGCCCTGCCCTCCAACCGTAAGTCCTCAGCATATGGACTCTTTACAAAGCTCTCTGAAAGCCCTATATTCTCCATTCGGGTTTGAGTCCTAGAGCTGAACAGTCAGTTTGTACAGATGGATATCTAACTAAGCTGGGTTTCTTTTTTATGCTCTTTCTCAAGAACTGAAGTTTTTTCACATTCCAAAGTAAAATGCAAACTGAGAGCATTTTGTATTTTTGCATTTTGATTCCATGTTTTGTCAGTGAGTAATTATAGCAAATAAAATATTTCAGCTGAATGTAAATTGTTAGGCAACCAGATCACACCAGGATATTTTTCTTCCACAGGTTTTACATCACAGTGTGTTAAATATTAAAATATTACAAGTCAAGTAAACAGAGAGGGTTCTTTGTTCAAAGCCTTCATTTTAAACAAACATTTCACTGTTACTCAGATCAGATGCTAGAAAACAAACGATGTTTTCTTTCACATAAGGTGAATATATCATGTGGAGGAAAAGTAGTAGACAGGAGAATCACGTAGGAATAAGGGCATTTATGACACCAGGGATGAATTTCTACCAGAAGAACAGGAGAACATTCACACACAGGAGAGGAACAGAATGGAAGACTTATAAAAGGGAATTTGGAAAAGAGCAAGTAACGAAAAAGACTGACTTATCTGTACAAGAGGGAAAAAAATGAAGATAGTCTCAAGTCAGAATACAGAAACCTGACTCAAAGTAAGGCAGGCAAGGAAGAAATCGAACATTTTCTAATATAGTGAATTTCAATTTTCTTAGGTTGTTTCCTACGGAATGTAGAAGGAAGAATTTTCAGATCTCTGAAAGATTACGAATCAATAAAATACTAATCAATAAGTATTGACTGAGTACGTAATGTGTTCTCAACAACTAAACAGAAAATTAGGCATGGTCTTCCCCGGAGACACTTTACCACGGGGTTAAGAAGAGGAAGCGTTGAAACTGTGAACAATGAGAATATGTATGTATCACACACTATGGAATTAACAAAATGAGTGACTCAGAATTCAGTGACCTGATGGTGAGAGTGAGTTCCAGTTCCAGTCATAACACTACCGTTTTCTGAGCACCTCCTATTTTCTAAGCCCTGGGCTACATGCCTGACATTTATGATTTCTAAAGTTTAAAACAGTTCATTAAGAATTACCTCCTTTAGATTACAAAAGAAAAAAAAAACAGTTCATAAGTTATGTTACACATAAAGTGAGTAAATGGAAGGCCCTGAATTTAACCCCAGGGCTCTCTTTCTGCAAGGGCCATGCTCTCTCTTCTATTAAAGGGCTTGATTTTTCCTGAGAAGGTCTTCCCCTAGTAATCGGTACAGCCAAATAGCAACCAATTAAAACAGAGCCAAGAACAAACAGAAAAGCAGCTTGGGGACACTTCTTTGTAAGGGAGGTGCTCCCGGCATTATTAAAGGAATGACATTGCAAGGGTCCAGACGTGGAGGCATGTTTCCCCCTTTGGTTTTAAAACATTTCTTGGGGAGAACATATGTTTGCTTGAAAGACAAGCCTTTGAAACCACCTCAGAGTCGAGAAATGGAGGGTGTGGGTGCTGGTGGCCATTGAGGCTTCACAGAAGGAGGCAAAACTTCTCCACGGAGATGAGGGAAGGAGGGTGGGCGGGAAAGGACAGCCAATCTTTTATCTCATCCAGGTTGCAACTAAACTTAAAAACAAGGTCCACAAAGACAATTATGATGGATAATGTGGACAACTTGCACGTCATGTTAAGTGGGTCAAAACACTGTAAGTTATACTTGGACAGAGAAATTCACAGAAATGGTGTGAGAATTAAACTCTCATGAGCTCTGGAATTGGAGGTTTAAGTCAATTATAATTACATCTCCATAGGGAAAGTGGGCCCCACACTGACATCTGGGATAGAGGAGCAATTCTCTGGCGATATGGTAATTTTGGGGGCAATTATTAGACAAGCTAAAACCAGAAAATAATAGTAATCTTGCTTTTGAAGAAAATGATATACCCTAGATACATCACCACACCATATGAGATTTCTTTAATGAGAAAAATAGTCCAGTGAAATTCACATTGTTTGTGAAGAGCCCTAAAGTTGACTGCCTGTGTTTACCATAGATCACCGGCTTCCCTTCTTTGCGAAAAAAGCATTCTAGGCCAAAGTCCAGAGGGGCGGCTAAATAAAATCCACCTTACAGACACAGCACTCAGCTTTGCTATTGAAAGATAAGCAAGTAAAACTTGGGGAAAAGAATAAACAGGAGATATGTGTCCCACCTGGTCGCTAAAAGGGAAAATTTGGTGCAAGCTTTCCTGAATGTTGGACATTTCGCAATCACTTATCAGAATGGCATATTCACACACGCTTTAACCCAGCAAATTCATAGCTGAGTATTTTCCCTACAAATTGACTTATAAGAATATGCCAAACAATGTCCAAGAATTTTCTTCGTAGTATTATATATATAAAACTAGAAAGAACCCATGTGCCATCAGTTGGGTTAGCTATAATTTGGTTCATCAATGCAAAGCAATTTGTACAGCTATTAAGAACAACGAGGTAAATCCGCTCTTAAGAGGTAGTATGATGTGAAAGAGTAAGGTGTGAGAGGACCTGTAGTATGATGTCATTTCCATCAAGTTTAAAATGGCTCTGTGTTTGTCATTTTGTTTAAATGTCAACAATTGCGTAACTTCTTTTTGTGAAAAGTTAGAGAAGAAACTTGACAATGGTTATACGTGGAGTAGAAGAGGCCAGCAGGTCAAAGCAAGGATGAAAAGAAGGCGTTCGCTTTTCTTCTTATACCTTCTTTCCGTTTGGCGTTTTATTATGTGCACGTGCTATTTGGACTAAGATAAATAAGTAACCTTAATGGAAAATGGAGGTATGGGGGACAAGGTCAGACAGAGCCTGCCAGCTGAACCACCAGTAGGCCAGGGTCGTTGAGCCGCGGCACCTACAGATGACATGAGTTCAAAGTGCACACGGGCAAAGCAAAGCGTGCACACACACACGATAATGCAGGCGGTCCCCACGAGTACACGCCAGTCAAAGGACATTTAGTATTTGCAAAGTGATCCAGTTTTACTTTATATTTGTATTACCTCCCTTGTACTTGATTTCCACAAATAGTTATCAGTTACGTAATATTGTGGCAGACACTTGTATGTTAGGCACTTCACATGCATTACCTCATTTATTTCTCATCAAAATAGCGAGGTTCATGTCGTCATCTTCCCACTGCCTATGCAGAAACTGCCACTTAAAGATAAGTAACTTTCTCAAAGTCACATATGCAGCAAGTGGCAGAACTGATATTCAAGTGTAAACCCAGCAGGCTTCAAAGCCACTACAGTATAATGCATGCACTTTTGGTTCCAGTCTCATCGCCTGACCTGAGACTGTCCAGTAGAACACAGATCAGGCAGAAAACAATCAATTCAAAGATGAGAGGATTCAAAACCCAAAATGGGAAGACCTGAAAAATGAGAACCATGAAAACATTTGTGTTTTATATATACACACATATGTATATAACACACACACACACACACACACACACACACACACACATATACTGGGAGTGCCAAAAAATGTATACAGATAACTTGTATTCATCTTTTGTTAGCAGTATACATTATTACAATTTTAATACAGATTTTTCCTTTCTTAAAATGTGTATACATTTTTTGGCACCCTCTGTGTGTGTGTGTGTGTGTGTGTGTGTGTGTGTGTGTGTGTATGTGGGGGGGGCAGGCTGTAGAGACAGGATACATTGTATTGTGAAGTGGCCTTGCAAGCTATAAAGTTTAGTGGTTAAGAGAAATATCTTTGGGGTCAGCCACGATAGGATGAATTCTGACCCAGCCACCACCTGACTATGTCACCAAGAC
Organism: Rhinolophus hipposideros; assembly: GCF_964194185.1. Lineage (NCBI taxonomy): Eukaryota > Metazoa > Chordata > Mammalia > Chiroptera > Rhinolophidae > Rhinolophus > Rhinolophus hipposideros. The sequence goes on along the minus strand of NC_138060.1, from coordinate 14,002,030 downwards.
ACAGTTATTTAACCTGCCCTAATCTCATTTCTTTCATCTGTAAAATGGACAGCATAATAGTGCCTGCCTCACAGAAGTGTGGTGAGGACTGCATTAGGTCATGCATACTAAGTACACAAGTACCTGGGACACAGGAATCCCTCACTAAGTGTGCTATGTTTGACATTATAAAGTTCTTAATGGTTATAAAAGTATCTGAGAAATTCTAGACTCTTATACCAGGAAAACATTTTAAATATAGATTACCCCAGGCGATAGCTTGTTTTACATGGCAAGAAAGGGAAATTTGATCAGTCAGAGACAATATGCCAGTCAATGTAGACTTCTGAGTTTTTATTTTGTATTGAATGTCTTTACAAAACTTCCTATATTAGGAACTGTTGGTTGTCTTACGGACTATTCATTTCAACCCCCTTCTCTCCTGCCTGTCTCCATCCTATGACTAACTACTCACTCTCCAGCCCGCTTTGAAGCCAAGTGTGGCCACTGCAGTAAAATTCTGGCCAATGACAGGTGAACAAAAATCTTCTAAGGGATATTCTGGGAAAGTATATGCTTTTCCAATAAGAGGAATAGACACCTTTCCTGCCACCCCTCTCCCTTTCTTCCTGCCATGAGTTTGATCAAGATGCCAGAAAACAGGGTGGCATCTTGAAAAAGAACAGATCAGAAGAATAACCAACATGCTCCCTACCTCCAGGAGGACGGCTTCTTACATAAGAAAATACACTTCTATTTGTTTAAGCCACTGGTAGGCAGGTTTTCTATATTACATGCAGCTGAACTCCTAATTTTCCCATACAGTCTGGGCCAAAGTGATGGCAAGAATTAGTACACAATCTCAGGACACTGCACAATGGTCTTAGGAAATCCCTAAGTGAGAGAGAAAGAGAGCTCTATATTTTTTTCCTTTTTTCCTAATTAAAATATGACTCAACTTCCAGCTTATTTTTGAAGCTCATTTCTTACCTAGTTCTTGTTTTTATCTTGATCCTCGGAATAAATTTCCTAGTGATGTCCAAGAGCTTCCCATTCCCAGGCTGGCCCAGTGATTTCAGAGAATTTAGGTTTTATTTACTTAATTATTATGGTTCTACTAATTAGAGCACTTTGTCAATATCTCTATGCATATATTATATTCTCATGCCCACAGTGCGTGTTTGAAACATGGAGATAATGAGACAGAGAATTAAACTGTTTTTGCCCTATCAGTCTCCCTCTCTCTCCAAACGCCTACATACCTTTTGGTCATAAAATCATATGCCACCTTATACTGTCTAACTCTTTGTTATAGATCTGAGTTTTACTCTTTGACCAGATTATAAACCTGTAGGTACTGACAAAGTGTTTTGTAAGTTTTTCCTAGGCACTCTCAGTGCTGTCAATCAAAAGTTCATCAATCCAGTGCCAACAAGAGTCCCCAGTTTGGGGTGTGGTGAGGCGAAAGAGTTATTCAGTGCAAACAGCACAAATGTGAAACAGCATGGCTGGGAAACAGCTCAGTTGTGAAACTGGACAGCAGGGGAACAGCAGGCTGGGAAACAGCTGGAGTGAGGTTGCCCAGGTGAGGTGGCCTGGTGTTACAGTTCTGGTTGGGTGAGGCAGCTCCAGCCCCTGTTTTAACCACTCCAGCTCTGATGTTGCTGCTCTAGCCAGGGAAATGCAGTATTCCAAGGAAACTAAAGTGCACTCCAGTGAGGCAGAAGTGAAGCTGGCTTATATTGAGAATAGTCCCTGATAGGTCTGTGCTCATGCAAATGAGAATTCCAAATCCTCACAGTCTGATTGATCCAAAAAGCACTGTCCTGATTGGTCAGATGCAAATGAGGATATAGCTACACAGCTCTGATTGGACAGGGAAAGTCTCAGTCCTTTTGGATGAATTTTGATCCTAGGAGATTTCTTATAAAGATCGATTCAGAAGGCAGGAGCAGAATGCAGGAGGCTTGACAACCCAGTTTGTGGCTTTTCCCTGCAAAGCAGCATGCATGAGGGATCTCTGTAAACAATGGCTGCTAGACTCTGCTTATGAATTTGAGCCCAATTAAGCACGAGGAGTCATTGTTGGCAGGTAGATTTTTTTCCGGGTCAACAGTGCCTATCACCATTGCAGGCACTTCAAAAATTTTTATTCAGTGCTATCATGTAGCAGGAATTGTTGGTCAGCTTATCCAATAAACCGCCACCAACAAGCACAGCTTAAGAAAAGACCCAGGGGCTAAACCCTGACATAAACCTGTCAATGCCTTTGGGTATCTAATCATCTTTGCAGGGAATTCAGTACTAAGGCTGATGGTAAAGACCAGATTTAGATGAGGGGAAATATCCAATATCCATGATTACATTTTGCTAGATAGACATGGGACTATATTCCAAGGTCTAGGACTATTGCGACCACATAACAGATTCTTAATAAATATTAGTTGAATAAATAGATAAGTTTATACATGCACATGGCAAGACACTCACTGTGAATGAATGTATTTTCTTTTATCTAAAGAAAGATAATCTTACTTACTAAAATAGACGGGCAGTCAAAATCCCATACACTGATTTAACTGGACAAAGCACCCTCTGTTTCCTCTGCTTGTTTCCTTACATGTTATACAATGGAAAGCACCTGTTAGTCACATTTATCAAGTGAGCACACAGGTACTATCAGGCTCATCACAGCTTAACTTATCAATCGCCTTTGTTGTTTGGTGGGTATTGATCGGGAAAGACCTTGTATCTTGCTAAAGTCACTTGTACAGCAACTCCTCACTGTTTTTTTTTTTTTTCTAGTTAACATGAAGGCAGGAGTGTTGGTGGCTTTGGGAATTTCCACCTGACAGCCCCATTCCATCATTAAATACCCAGTTAGAACTTGTTATCTAGATGAATGTCCCAATTAAACCAGATACTCTTACCCACACCTCACAGTGGCAGCAGATCAGGCCAACACTGAAAGGGGCAATAATTGACATAGAAAATAGTCTGAGGAGCCACAAGTTTAGTTTCATTTATTTTACTTTCGTTCATTCATTTTGTTCCTTCAACAAAACATTTATCGACAGGTCCCAATGTTTATTGCCAAGCTTAAAATGTTGTTTGCTTTCCTGAAGGGACATATATCTTACCTAATTTTTCTCAACAGCACAGTGTAACTGATCCTGACTCTGCATCCAAAGTCCCCAGCGTGAAGCCAGAGGTCCTGACAAAAGGGAAACAACAACTACAGAGACAGTGGAAAACTCCAGACATCAAGGTGGCCCTGTATGGTTATGTGAGTTGTGCACTGTTCAAATCCAGGGGGACTATTGCTAGGACGATGATATGAATGGTGGGGGAGTGGTAGGAACGCCACACACATGGCAGTGGAGCATGGCATCCTAGTGCAAAGGGCACTAAAGACATTAAGAAACACATTAAGAAACTATCTGCTTATTTGTATAGATGAAACACGGGCTTCCACAATACATTTAAATTTCACAATTAAAATTAAATTTCCAAAACACATTAAGAAACTATCTGCTTATTTGTATAGATGAAACACGGGCTTCCACAATACATTTAAATTTCACAATTAAAATTTCAAATAAGAAGCTACCAACTAAAAATGGTTTGTGCAAACCAACTTTTTCTATAACTGATTTTTAGTAAAAAGAGGCAAAACAATAACAACAACAACAACAAAACATAGGGAAGTGACTGAATAATAGAAATGCTATGTTTTTAAAAAGTTCAAAAGTCCTAAGAATCTAAACGAAATAGTTACATTCATGCTCATAAAGTTAACATAAAAGGATGTTCATTGTAATACTGTTTCTGAAACGCTAAACCATAGGAGTAGCTAAGTAAATTACGATACTTCCATACATCAAATCCTGTGACATCATTCCAGAGTGGATAGCCTTATAAATGCCCTCACAAGGACATACATCAGGCCTTTTTGTTCAATGTCCTTTTGTTATAATGTTGATGAGATGCTGCAGGAACTTCTCTTGCCTATATCCATTAGCCTATGGTAAAATGGCTTCCTTATCCCTCATTTCACTTTAAGTCACAGTTTCCAAGAACCTATTGACAACACTGAGAAATTACTGTAGCTCCAAAACATACTCTTCAAGGCAAACATGGAAACACAGAACAATACGTATAATGTGATCCCGTTAGTATATTTCTCAAATGTATGCACATGGTACATAAAGGGAGATTAAGGGATAGAGCAGGGCCTGAAAGCATACACACCAGTCTTCTGAGAGTGGCAATTCCTGAAGAGGGACAGGTAACTAGGGGAATTACATGTTTTGTATTATGGAATTTGAACTATCTTTTTTTAAAAAAAATATATAATGAGAATTCCTTATATGTTAATTGTGTTATAAAAAAATATACAAATAGACCCAAATGAGAGCGAAATTTGTCCAGGGTAGTTTATATAGCTTTATCCCAACCTATTACAATTCATGCCAAAACACTGAATCAGTTTAAAGAGAGCATTCCTAATGTCACCCGACCATGTCAATTCCCCATTCTGACATCAAGTACTCATGAGCCTGTCCACTATGTAAAACGCGCCCCTGGCCTGTAAAAAGTCAGGGGAGGCCCTGGCCCGTATTGAGCTTTAGTCCAAGTCAGTACAAAAGGCATAAGCATTTTAGAGAGATTTTCAGATTAACCATTATTTTCCTATTAAATAATTCAATTACCTACAACGAGCCAGGCCCTGTGGCTACGGGAGGGATTTGCTGTGCTTCCACTTAAGTTCCTTCTCGGAGACTTTGTGAGTCGCACAGCTCATTCCCTGCCCATCAAATATTCATCCTCCTCACCCATCAATCAACTTAGGTTCCCTCAAACGGAATCCATAAAATAATAATACTTTACATTTGTCCAGGGGTTTCTACCTTTCCAAACACTTTCACATGCACGGTGTCCTAGGTGGCAGATGATTGTAATGCAGAAGCACGACAATATAAATTTAGGATTTAAAAACCACCTTCTGTCTGGCACACTTTCCCCTCTGCCCTTTACTCACCCAGCTTGTTCTTGTCCTTTAGCTCACCACAGCTTAGGTGTTCCCTCTTCCAGGGAGTGTTCTGGGCTGGCTTAGGGGTCCCTCTTGTATGCTTGCTGTCATCTCCAACCCTCAATCTCCACAAGTGATGACCATGCTATTTTGCAATTGCCAACTTTCCAAATACTGGACCCAGAATCACTTGAGAGAGACCCTGGTTCTAACCCCACATGCAAGGACTGACACACCAGGTAGGGAAGGGTCAGATATTCACATTTCTAAAAGCTCTCCAGGAGTTCTGAAACAGCTAATCCCAATAAATAACCATGTAGGTGTGGACGGTACCAGTCTCCAGATTACTAGACATTGTGGCAACAGCTTCTAACAGTACCCGTATGTTGTTGGTGCCCAATAAAGACTTGTTCCTTCATCTACTGGTTCTTTCAACAAATACTGACTGAGCACCAACAGCAGGCTAGACTTCTTCTGAATCATGACATGAAATGCCAACGTCACGATTATTGCATAGCTTTCACGAAAACTTTCCCTGAAGCAGCTTATAGAGCCCAACTAGCACAGGTATCCCTATGTCCTAGGACTGGTGGGTCAGAGAAGACGAACGATGATCTGGGGCTTCTGCCATGTTCATTAGATGCCAACATTCAAGTACTTCCAGGATGGCAGCAGTGGGCTCCAATGGCTCGGCTGTGTTTAGAGGTGAGATAAAAGCAGAGGCAGCTGGTCTCCGCTCCATATAAGGGTATGATCAATGAGATAGGAGAAATTGTACTAGGGCTACATGGATTTTCCCTCCTAATTTCATCTGTGGGCTTTTTAAGTAAATTCCTTAAAGCTTTCTTCAAGATAGGTAGAAGACGTTGTTCTTATCGTCAAAAGAATCAGCTAACATCCACCGATGTGTGCTATCTCCTAAGCTGGACTGGGGAGTCATTCCCACAGGTCCACTCACATGACAGCATGAAGACTAGGTACAGCTTGCAAATGGCTTTTGTTCTAGGGTTCTCTTTATGAGAAATCTCTTATTACGCTTCATGTAGGCATTGTCATATTCTATAAAGCCCTTTCTCATCTGCTCCTGCCTTTATTTCTAACTTCATCCACACCACTCTATTCCTTGTTTACCAGGCACTTGTTCTGCTTCGTCCAATGGAACAGCCCCACTCCCAGCCACCTGGGGCACCTAAGCACCTGAACTGTGACTCGCCCAAATGCAGAGGTACTGTAAGTGCAACATGCAAACCAGATGTCAAATACTTAGTACAAGGAAAAAAGAACTCCGTTAAAGTTTTTTCATTGATTATATGTTGACATGATACTATTTTGAACATAGTGAGTTCAATAAAATACATTCTTGAATTTAATTTCACATATTTCTTTCATGTATTTTTATTTTGGCTACCAGAAAAATTAAAACTACATGTGTGGCTGGCATGGGACAGCACCGACTCTTTGTAGTGGCTTTATCATTCCTTTACTATGACAAGCATCTCCTTACTCCTGTGGCTTTGAGATGACTCTTGCCTTCATCTAGGTGACTGTTTCCACTCTTGGCATGCCTGATTGCTGTTCACTCTTAACAAACCTAGCTCTTTGGCGTCTCTGGAGTAAGGCTCTTCCTGACCAACCCACGTATAATGTGTCTCCTCCACTGATTTTCTGTCTTAACCTGTTTAAGTTTCTCTTAGCACCAACCAACACCTGTCACTACTGGGTGTACACCTTGCCTACTACGAGCCTGTCTGTACTCAGCAACACATTTCATAATGGCAGGAACCATGTCTGTAGTGTTCTTTTTGGTATCCCCAAAGCGAAGTACATAGCAAGCTTTTGAAATATCTTTATTTAAACTAAATCATCAATAGTGTGAATAACAGATGCACACAAAAAATCAAAATTGAGTTGTTTTGGCTGAAGTGAAAGCAGGCAAGGCTGCAGAATCTAGTTTGCTACGCCATTCTTCTTCCGCCCTGAAATGGCTCTGCAGGCAACAGCCCAGCCATTACTTGTAGAAACTCAGAACTTCGTCACTCCTTAAATACCATCATCCTAGAACATTTCTCAAACTCTACACTCTGCATAGGAGCTGTTGCCAAGGAGATCTGCAGAGAGGTTAGGGCTGGGGAAGACTGAGTCCTTAGTATAACATTTTTGGAGATGTGCTGTGCTCCTTGCACCACCAATATCAATATTTCTCATGGATGTGGTTCTCCACACAGCCCCCAAGTGCCGTGCAAACCCACTGAATCGGGATCTTAGGGGACCTTCGCTATACTGCATTTTAAGGCTCCTCGGCAATTTTCATAGACACCAAAGTTTGAGAACCTCTGATTTTGACAGTGGTTTCCCTGATTCTCTTCAGGGTAAACCATTCTTGAGAGAAAAGTAAGCAGATAGGGGTGTCATGGGGAGATCAGACTTCACTGATTTCTTACATTGAGGAGAGGTTTAAAATGGTTGATCTTGCGGTACATTCCTAATAAGGAAGGTGAAACCATTTCCTACTAGGAAAGTAACGAGTTTGCAGGCAAGGCCCCCAAAGCTGGGAGGGGAGGGTCTATACCAGCCAAAGGTACCTTGGCCTGAAAGTCAGCTCCCATAGCCAGATGGGAAAACAAGATAGAGAGCAGGTTTCCTTTGGTTCTTGGGCCTCCATCCATCAGAAATTTTGATGAGTGTTGTATTTTCTGTTATTTGGGGAGGTTCACATATTTTCTATAAACATTTATGTTGTTGGTCCAGCAACTAAAACCAATCAGACTATGTAACACCAAGTCAGAAAACCCAAAAGACCCAAATGCTAGGGTCTGCTTTGTTCTTCCCTGGTACAGAGCTCAGGGTTACTGAGCACATTTCCATGAAGCGTGCTCCTATCCACTTAGCCACGGGCAGTTGAGACCGGCACGAAAGGATACATTAGCTACAGAACTGCTGAAAATCCCCACTGAGAGGAAAGAAAGTCATTTCTTGCATACCAATGACCATGGCTCAACAGTCAGGGAAAATAAGCAAAGTATTAAAGTCTTAATAAGCTGACCCTAGAAAACAAAGTAAAGCTGGATTCCTCATAACCCTGCCTTTCTCTAAACACTCAGAGAACACTGCCTATATCTTCTGTTTAGCTCATCCTTGTCTGCCTTGCCAGTAAAACTACCACCAGCTCTACAACCAATATAATTCATAGTGACAGCAGCAGAAGCAGCAGCACCTCGCACTACATACCATTTCCTCTGCCCCAGGCACTGTCGCATAGGACGTTACATGACCTTATTGGACCTTCACAACAGCCATATGAGGTAAGTACTACTTTCATCCTGTTCTATAGATTGGGCACTTGAGATATCCTTAAGACAAGTGAAGTGACTTCCCCAAAGTGGCAAAGCCAGTAGGCGGAGTTGTGAACCACCCTTCATTTGCTAAAGGGTGCAGCTTTGGTTACTCATTGTGTGTCAAGGCTTCGAGGCTTCGGCAAGTACACTTCAGGCATTTAATCTTTACCCCAACCCTGTGAAGGAAGTAGAATTATTCCTATTTTATAGAAGTAGAAACTGAAGCATACAAAGGTTAAGTAATTTGTCCAAGGTCACTCAGCTAGGAGGCAGTGGAGTCATGACCTAAACCAGGTCCCCTGGGGCCCATCCCTGAGACTGTGATCCATCAGTGGGCTCTGAAGGAATGAATAAACCCACGCAATCTCATCCTGAGCTTGTGCTCTTAACCATTTCAGTGTATTTCACTCTTCATCTTTGGTACTATCATCCTTTACTGATAGTATCCAGGCTAGCATTCTACGGTAGCAGGATGTAATACTTCTTAATTACTCATGATTTCCTCTGTGCATGCCTTCTCTTCTGCTAGACTGGTTGCTGATTGAGGGGAGAGATACAACCATTCCCCGCCCTCCCACATACCACTCTGTCTTATTTGGACCTCCTACCAACATGGTATATACTCATTGGATAACTGTATTATATCACTAAATGCCATAGAATAACAGGATTTGCAATTACTTATGTATGTATTCATGGAAGAAAATTCCAACTCCAATCATCTATCATTGAAACTAGGTCTTCCTTCCTATTGGAGTAAATTTCTGCAGGTGTGAGCAATTAAAGCAACAAAAAAAAAGAAGAACATTAATTAGCAACTCAAATAACTGTGTTAGTAAGTCGCTTGATAACTACACAGGCAAATATTGTGCCCCCACCTAATGTTTGAAAATAAGTTCCCTTGAGCATATTAAGTGGTGGGGGTGATCTCTAGATTGGAGGATTTCATGCACCCCTTCAATAGATCACATTAACAAGTGTGCATACAGCAAAGCTATTGGAAAGGGGGACCGCCTTACTCACTAACCTTGCTTTATCATTTAAAACAAGTATCTTATATTGAATGACAGATAAGGATGACAGCTCTATTTCTATCATCTATGACTCATTATCCTGGGATGCCAAATAACCCCAGAATCATCCGTCTTTGAATATAAGCCCTCATAGCATGTGTGTGTGTGTGTGTGTGTGTGTGCGTGTGTGTGTGACTTTTACTCTCTCTTATTTCAAAACCTCTCTTTTCCTCTGTCCTTCATGTCTTCAAACGAGATATTATTTGACATTAACTGCCTCTACTTCACTCTCTTTAGCCATTTAGAATCTGGTAGCTGCTTTTTTTCCTTCTACAAAGCTGTTTCTCAGAAGATACCAAAATCATCCTACTAAGTAAATGTTTTTCAACAGGTATTCTTATTTCTCCTCTCCCTTGACCATCCTATGGAAACTGACCTCCCATAAGAATTCACTCCATGCTAGTCTTCTGTAATATTCATATCTCTCTCTTGCAACCTTTATATTCCTTTTAGGACCTAGACCCTGCTACTTTTCAACCAGTTCCCTAGACACACAAAAGAACTCTCTATTCCCCAATGAGGTAAATTAGATTGTTACTCAGAATATATTTGATCTCTTCACTTTCCCTCCCTGGGATAAGTATATTTCCACAATTCTTTTGATATTAGGCTTGATTTGGCCAATGAGATGTTAAGAGATGTGACTTGAGCAGAGGCTTGATATATAATTTGTAATCCTGCCGTTTACCATGAGAAGAATGTATTTTGGTTTCTGCGAGATCTTGGAGGATGAGAGATACATAAACCCAACCTGCATCCTGGAGCCCAGCCTAGCCTAGCTGAAACACCAACACATGAGTTAGAATAAATTATTATTGTTTGAAGACATCATGCTTTGGGGTGGTTTGTTATACAGCAGAAATAGCTAACTGATACACTCATAAACAATATTAATCCTTAATTTTTTTTCTTTTTCCCTGATTATTCCAATGGAAATATTCCTTTGTTACTAATCTTTTACAGTGTTACCTCTCCTACGACACTTTTACCTGTGTGTGTCTTGTCTTCTCTCCTTTATGACATTGTAAATCACTTTGAGGCAAAATATGTCTCATTCATCTTTGCCCACCCCAACATCAAAAACTCTTAACCTTTAGCAGAACCATATTAAAATGTGTTGATTCATTTATCCACTTAGCAAATGCCTACATATTAGAAATAAACCTCCATCTCAAAAGCATTTAATACCTGGCCAGGTGTTATGGCCAAGAGACACTTGCAGCTGATGTAATGATGTTACTGCTTCTGCTATTCCTATTAATTATTTATAAGAAAAAAATGGCATGCACTTTAAGAACATGCCATTCCTGTTGTTAGAAACTACAAAAGTTTATTCTCTTGGCAGTTATTACCCCCACTTCTTTCCTCAGCTTTTCACTTCTGATTTTCCATTACTCTCATTCTTCTTAGCTCTTCCCACTTTCCCAGAAGACCTGTTCCTGGAACACTGTACTGTTCTCACTGGTATTCATTTGGTCCAGCTGGTTTATTTATTAAGGCCACTGACTCTATAGGCTGTTAGGACACTGGACATACCCCCTCCCTTCCACACTGTATCTAGGACATGAAGAAATCAAGCTGAATGAGTATTGGAAAACTTAAATAGATTTTGGTTAAATTTAAGAATTACGTTAACATGCTAGCCAGTTTCAGGCCCTTTGAAATGTAATCATTTGGAACGACAAAAACCTTAACAAGATTCGGAACTGAAGTGCCTATGACTAGAAGAAACAGCTGAAGATGTATTAGTCATACAGGAAATAAAGGCACATTCTTAACTAGAGCTGATGAACTGTCTGTGAAATGGAAGGCTTCCTGTCAAGAGACCCAATGGAGTAACATACCACTACATTTAAAATGGGAGCTTCTTTAATTGCTAGGCCTATGGGGTATGGGTATAAAGTAAACAACTGAGAGCAAACATTTCCTCAGCCCAGATCCACAACTGTAAGCACCAGTACGAACTGCACTGGACCAGGAGTCTGGAAAAAATTGGTGTGACCTCGAACCCGTCACCTACGTTTTGATCCATATCATTTAAAAATAATACAGTAGAATTCCATGGATCCAATTAAACTTAATTCTATATCATTCTGGAGCTTTGTCTAAAAGAATCTTTCTCAGAACGATGGTCAAAGGAGTTTGGGAATCATTAGGTTAAAGAAGGGGAAACAGGTTTCTTTACCATGGACCTTTTCAGAGACTTTAATATTCTAATGTGTTTTGTGCAACTCTAAGAGCTGGTGGATGGGGTGTGGGACATTTCTCAAAGTGATCTTTAAAAGTGATCTTTTAAAGTGATCTTTAAAAGATCTCTTTTACTATGGACCATCTTTTAGGACAGCTGTCCTCTATAACTCCATGGTCATGTATTATACATGACACTGAGCAGCTAAGAAAATGATGCCCTAGTTCCTGGTCCTAAGGGCTGCCTTCACACAAAGCCCAGCTTATCCCCTTCTCTTATGGTTATGGCACACTTCTGAATCCTTATAATGGTGTCTCTTTCTGTTCTTGAGATAACTTAAACTGATGACTATCATGTCCAAGCAACAGTACCTTAACTAAAAAATAAAACGCAAATAGGGGTTTGAGTGAATACTACTGATTTGTTCATATCTACAATGGTCACTTGGGCTGAAACCAAAATGCCAGGTAAACATGACAATCAGTTTGTTGAGGGAGCCTCAATCCTTGCTTGAGCTGAAATAAGTCCTAAGTCAAGACGCAATCATCTCATATTAGGAAAGCAATTAAAAATACAAGTACTACAAGAAAGTAAGACCTTTTGCAGGAGAACAGATATCATGATTTCCATTAAAAGCTCTGCCCTTTTTCATGGTCATCTTGCCCTACTTTAAAATGAAATTGACTTCATTTTCAAATAACCTTTTAAAAAGTCCAATATCATGCACCGTGAGTATTCCAAATATTCAGAATGAAGCCCACACTATAATATTAAGTTGGATATGCCAGAAATTCAGAAAAGCCTACTGCTCTTCCTTTAAATAGCTAACTTAGAAAATGAATCAAATTTTTTCATAAACCCTCATTATGTTACTTGTGGAGGAAGGTTTTAAAAACCACACCATGTGGTAATAGGCCAAACCAAAAGCTTTTGGAGGGATTTTGCATTACTTCCTCTTCCTCCCTTTCCCCCTCCTAGGTCTTCTTCTTCTCCTTCTCCTCTCCTTCCTCTCCTTCCTTTCTCTCTCTCTCTCTCTCTCTCTCTCTCTCTCTCTCTCTCTCTCTCTCTCTCTCCCTTCTTCCCTTCCTCCCTCCCTCCCCAGTGAAGGATATTAGAGGTAGACTGTGATTAACAACTCATGTTTGTGTAGGGAAACAGGCAGAGCAGGGGAGGCGATCACCATGTCACCTAACGGAGATGTGATAACGTTACTTTGGGATAGGGGCACAGTTGTTGAGGATTCCTACAAGTAAAAAACTCATTTTTCAAATTAGTTTTGAAGAGAAAAAAGGAAAGAAACAAAGATTATTTAAGTCACTAAAGAAATCCTGATGAAGAGGGGAAAAAAATCTAACTCTGTGTTTTACTCCTAAGACTCCTAATAAAAAGTGAAACAGTCGCCAAAGTGGCATATGGTCAAAATGTGGAAGGAAAACTTATTTTCCACTCTCCTGGGAAAAAACAGCTGAAGACAGTTTAAGGTAACAATTAAGCTACTCTTTTTGTGGGTTTTTTTAGGCCCAAATGTATACACTGGGAATTTGATTGTAATGAATAATTGGTTAAATAAGATAGATAAAACTTAGCAGACATAGAAATATATCTTCCCATGGGAAAAAAAAATAACACATTTAAAAGAGAAGTGTTGTTGAAAACAATGACAACTAAGAAAATCACTCAAGAACTCAAAAGTATCTATTTCAGACAGGAGGCCAGGCGCCTACAGAAGACTTACTAAACAAACTGAAAGTATCACTATGAATTCAGTTCGATTTTAATCTATGAACTGAAATAAAGATATACGTAGATGTAGTATGTGTATAAGTACACATACATATGTTCCCTAACTCTAGCCACTGAGAGACTGAGAAGCAATGATGCCCGAGTACCAGGGAGCACACCTGGCATCTGTATCGTGGTTTCTAAACACCACTCTTCATTGAAAAGAACCAGAGCTCCTGGGAAATGGCTGATTCCACGGACAGGACAGGGAAGGAAGAAGATGAGTCTAGAATATCTTGGGGAGCCAGAAAGCAAGAAATGACTGAAAGTAATTACAGGGTGCATGGCAAAGGGACTCACAAGCCAGAAGGAAGGGGCTCCTATGGCTAAATCTGGGACAATTTGAGAAAAATAATAGTAATAATAATAATAATAATAATAATAATAATAGTTACTGATCATAACCATAGAATAAAAATAAATCAATGTGCACATACTGATATAAATAAATGAATAAAAAGAGGAGGGAAAACAAGTTCTTTCTTATAGTAGAATTCCAACTAATAAATATAAAAGTAATAACTACTCGTAAGTTAGAAAATCACCCATTGTCAATCACCAGAATAATTGTTCCAGGTAAGAACCATCAGTAAATGCTAAAATGAATTGGTAAAACTATAGGAAAGAAGATATTTAAATTGTCTAACTGTGTCTCCCTATAAGATACTTATTGATTGCAAAGTGAAACATGGTGATTCTGCAGTGGGGAAACCACATCAACCAAGTGAGCAAAGTTAACAAGCGTCACCAAGAAAAGGACAGACACATCCCTGTGCCTCCTGATATAAGGCACTAAGAAAGATACAATATTACTTGTGTGGTGTTCCTGTCAAAAATGCAAAATCTGACTGTCATCATGAAGACACATCGCAGCAGACAAACCCAAATTAAGGCACATTCTAAAAGCAACAGGTCCATACACACCCAAACTGTCAAGGTCATGAAATTCTGAGAGTCTGAGGAATTGTATGAGATTGAAGGATGCTAAGAGGAATGAAAACAAAATGCAATGTGTGATCCTGAAATGAATCATGGACCAGGAGAAAAGGACAGTGGCTAAACCCCCCGAAGGTCTGTGTGACAGAAATAGCGTAATATCAGCGTTAATTTCCTGGCTTGATCATTGCACTGTGTGTCTTGAAGAGAATGTCCTTCTTCTTAGAAACTGCACACTAAAGTATTTAGAAGAAAAGGGGCAACGTGTCTGAACTTACTTTCAAAGATTTCAAGAAAAAAGTTAGAGAGAAGGAGAGAGACAGAAAGAGGATATGATGAAGTAAGTACAGTCAAGTATTAACATCCAGGGAGTCTGAAGGATGAGGGTAGACTAATTCTTGCAACATTTCTGTAAGTCTAAAATTATTCAAAATTAAAAGTTATAAAAAGAGAAAGAGACAGACAGTCACACACACACGGCAACTTGAGTTCAAATCTCAGCTCTACCACTTACAAGAATCCTTGAACTACTTACTTGGCCTCATTGAGGCTCAGTTCCTCTTTTGTTCAGTAGAGATAATATGACTTCATGGGGTCTCGGTGAGGACAAACCAGATGCTGCAAAGCCCACAGCCCAATGCCTGGCTCATAAAGTCTTTAACAAGCACAGCTACTGTTGTTTTTGGTGAATCTAAAACAGAGCAACACTACTGGCGGGCATGACTGTTCCAAAGGCAATTTGGGAGCACATGCGCTCATCTGAGCATTGGCGACACGATGCTGTTGTGTCTGGAACAAGAACACAGGTAACTCACACCTGCTTTTAAACGGGGCCTTCTATTTTTATTATTTTTTAAATGTTTCTTTGTTACTGGAGACATCACTGTTTCAAGAATGGGAGGATGAAAGCAACAGTAGGTAGGGGCTTCCTTAGAAGAGAGATTGTTCTTTGTTTTTGTGTGTGTGGTTTTTTTTGTTTACTTTTAAAACATCCTTAGAATATTTAAAAACAGTGTTCCCTTTTGCCAAGCCTCCGGCGGCTCCCCACTCTCCTCAGCTGTTCTTTTTCTTGGCCTTTTCCTCTCCTTATCCCTGATATATCATCTTTCCCCTCCCTCTTTTTTGCTGGTAGTCACTCATGTGGCACCCTGTCCTGAGAACCTACCTTTCTCCCTCTCATTTTTTGTTTGCATTTGTTTTGAAAAAATATTAATTCCAAACAAACGAGAAAGATGAGTGGGAAGGAAATGAATGGTGAGCTTAGTTATTTCACCAACTGCCGAGTTTTAAGTTCTGCGTCCTACTCACACTAGGTTCCTGAGCAACCAGAAATCTCAGTCCTTGCCAAAGCCCAGATGATGATAACTGAAAAGCAGAAAGAGGATGAGGGGTGTGGGATGCATTCTTATTATTCGTGAGCTCTGCAGAAATGCACAAGAATATCAAGTGGTTTTAAGCTAACTAGTAAGAAGTCACATGAAGATGCACTAATTGTAGATATTTTCATTCCAATGTGTTTTAAACATTGTAAACTATCATTTACTGTCATTATTTTAATGACAGAGAATGTAACTCAATCTGGGTTAATTCCTAAATGTATAACTTTGAAGGATGGGGAAATCTTTTCTATTTTATTTCAATGTGATTTCCCATTATTCAACAGTGCAAAATGTGGATCCAGAGGGGGGAAAAATTACAAAGGTCATAAAGGTTTGAAACATGCCTAGCAGGGTACATAAGTCTCAAAAATCACTTTCTTGAAACACTTTCTATGATTTCAAAAAACTGAAAACAAAAGGAAAACCCATTATTTTGTTTGCTAATATTCCCAATTAAGGACTGTTCTGGGGTGGGGGAGACATCTTCTAGGAGACGAGGGAGCTGCCAGACACACATTCAGATTTGATAGGAACATATTTCAAATCAAATCTCTAAACATAAACCGTTTCTGAGATGGAAAGACCTAGTTTTAGAATAATAAAATGTCTGGAGAAACTTACAACCCTACTTATAATAGCTGCTAGTAATATTTCTGAGATTTACTCTGCTGTTTCATTTCATCTGTGCATTGATTTTGTTTTTCGTTTGTTCATTCTTTATTCACCAAATATTACTGAGCACTTAGTTATTCACCAATGGCTGTGCTAAGTACTGTGACATGATGAACAAGACACGCCTGGCCCAAGGCCCATGGAGCCGCCAGCCTGTCTTAGCTTGTCTGAATTCATAGAATTCCTGGGAAGGGTGAGGATTAGCCATTTCACCTTGATGACAGTTGGGGCCAGAATTGAATCTAGTGATTTTCTTAGATTCAAACATTTGCATGAGAGTGACTGACACAGAGAGAAATATCCTTGTGAATTTGGCAGGACAGAGTGAGGCGTAAAGGAGAGGGCATGTGTTCTAGTTTCCTTCTTGGGTGCAGCCATCATTTGTGTCTGTGCGTACACATGGGTGTGGGAGTACAGATACAGAAAGTTAAGAAGAGAGAGGAAAAACAAGGGGGAAAGTGGGGAAATGCTAAAGGAAGGTAGTGCTTCTCCAAGTTTGGTGCTAGAATGTTCCCATCAGAATCTGGGGTAGAGGGGAAGGTGGTATTTAAAATGCAGACTCCTGTGGCGCCACTCAGTCTACTGAACCTGAATCTCTCGGGCTGGAATCCGGGGCTTACATTTCAAACAAGATTCTGGGTGGTTCTACGCATTAAAATTCACTGTGTTTCCCCGAAAATAAGACCTAGCCGGACCATCAGCTCTAATGTGTATTTTGGAGCAAAAATTAATATAAGACCTGGATTTATTTTAATATAAGACCAGGTCTTTAATATAATACAATATAATATAATATAATATAATATAATTAATATAATACCAGTATAATACAATATATATAATGTAATATAATAATATAATCCCAGATCTAATATACTATAATATAATACAAGACCAAGTCTTATATTAATTTTTGCTCCAAAAGATGCCTTAAAGCTGATGGTCCAGCTAGGTCTTATTTTCAGGGAAACACATTAATATCCACTCTTACAAAAGTGGAAGGGCTCTGTTCTACTGTCGAGTTGGCCAATGCCCACAATAAATGGATGCCTTCAAAGCCTTGTCACCACCAGGTAGGGCTGGAGCTTGCTGCACCCTTTTCTCTGCGTCCCACTGGCTCATGTTACTCTAAGAAAAACAGGGTGATCTTGACATTGACTAAAGGTCAACTCAGACTAGTGCTCCACACTGGGAATAAGGCCCCACTCAAGGAACTACTGGCTGACCATTTGTATTCTTTTCAAGATGCCAGGATATCTTATCCAAATATGAACTGTGGATAGATTCCAACCAGGAAATCCAAGACTGTGTAATTCACACACTGTGCTCCTGAGTGCTGATAACAAATGTGGGCTATTACTTAATTAGACCCTGGTTTATTAACTATCTATCACCATGAATCACCATTTAGGGAGACGCCTTTGAAACAAACAGATGTGGGAATCGTGTGCATTTCTGTGTGATTTTTGAGAAATGCAAATAGGATCTTAATTAGTGAAACTGTGGTAATAACAAGCATACACACCAGGCATCTTCTCTGTCTCCTTTCCAGTTACCTGGATCGCTTGTCAAAACTTGCCAAAAGAAAGAAGAAACTTGAATATCCACAAATACAAAGATAAAAGTTTAGTGTTTTCACAAACTGGCTAAGTCTACCGCATGTTTCTTGATACTGGGTCCTGGCCCTCACAGTCCATTCCAGAAGTCAGGAAACATTTTATATAAAGGGCACAGAATAAATATTTCAGGGTGTGCGTATGTTCTCTGCTGCAACAACTCAACTCTGCCATGAAAGCATGAAAGAGACACAAACAATACGTAAAGAAATGAGTACATCCATGTTCTAATAAAACTTTATTTACAAAAACAAGTGGAGGGCCAGATTTGGCCTGCAGGCTATAGTTGGCTGACTCCAGCCTAAATCATCCTTAGGTGAAAGCTAGGCAGCTGCTAACAATGATGAGGTCATGCTCAGTGGTACTGCTATTAAACTATTATCTCTCAGCATCAAATTCACCCTTCTGTACTTTCCTCTGTGATAAATGGCACATTGATGTATTGACTAGCAAGATGTCTGCCACATATGAAATGAGGGCAAAATCACATTGCTTATAGCAATATCATTTTTAAAACAAATGGAAAACAAGAAACATAATATAATCTTATAATCTTGTATGTATATACACACACACATATAATTTGTATAAAAATAGATGAGCAATCAGGAAGGATAATACTAAAATGTTCAGAGGAGTAACTTCTAGAAAATAGAATCAGCGTGGAAAGAGAAGATGACTGGCTTTTTACTCTACATTTTTGGTAGCCTGCTCATTTATTCGGGTGAACATGTATTACCTTTGGAAGTTGAAAAAAAAAATAAAGGAAAAAGTAAGTTTGAAGTCTAATAGATACTTGAAGACTTTTGTGAATCCAATTCCATTAGTTCCCACCTAAGCTTTACAGGGTGCTACACTCAAACAATCATTCATTCATTCATTCATTCATGCATTCATTCATTCATTCAGTCATGCTTTTATTCATTCCATGAATATATTGAGTACCCACTATGTGCCAAACAGTAGAGAAGGAGTGAGGAATTCATGGACTTTAGTGTTTAGGTGAGCAAATAGACATCAATCAAGTAATTATACAAGTAAAGCAAAGATTTCAATTGAGACAAGGACTATGAAGGACGCATGGCATCATTCATTCCTCTAATGAACTATTTATTGAAAATCATAGCCCATTATTGCTGGAGTATAAAATCTGTGGCAGTGAATACAGAAAGATGAAGGAGAGGAGGAGGTAAGAGTAAACTAGCTGAAGAGTTCAGACTAAGTATTTAGGTGTACCTAGTGTATCATCTACTTACAACTGCCTTGGAATTGCTATGAATATGAAATCATGACAGCTGTTTTAAAAGACTTAAATTGAAATCCAATCATATAAAGCATTTATAAATCTTCCCTGGCTAACTTTCCATACTGATCTTGCCTGTTCTTTTCACATTCTCATTATTTAGGGACGAGCCAGCTGTTCTGACCTTACTGTTACTTTGGCCATCTCCTGTCAGCATTCTCCCTAAGGACAGGCCAAATGTGGGGACCATATCTGCTTCTCCATGTGTGAGAGGGACCATCTTTTCAGTTGTGTGCCCCATGCTTTCTCTGTAAATGGCTTGCCCCTTCTAAAGGGATGGGATCACTGCAGCCATGTCTATGCAATAGGATAAGAAGCTTGGGCACCCAACCTCAGCTAGGCCAGAATCCCTTCCTTTGGTATATTTGGTATATTTAGAACAGGGACAAATGAGGGTGGTCTGGATTTTATAATGTGCTAACTCAAGAGATGTAAGCCACCAAGTGTTCTCTTATGTGGGCTAAACAGAAGTAGACAAAGGAAAAAAAAACAATGTAGACATGCAGAGAGAAGATGACCAAGGGCAGATCATTTCACCCAGGGTTCTGTACTTTTTGAGCTCTGGGTTCTTACAAAGGACCTGCGGCATCCTTCATTTGGTTTCAATGAGACACCACTTGTAGTGATTCAAAGCCAAAGTGAATCATAAGGTTACTTTTTTTTTTCCCTCCAGAAAGTTTCCATCAGTTTGGTGGAAGTGTATGCCAGATGTTGTCATTTCAGAACTTTGTATACTCTTTAAAAGCCAGAAACATAATAATAAGGGAGCAGAGCAGGAGGCATAACTTCTAAGTTCTTTAAACGGCCTCTCTTGTGCCTTTCAGGCAAATATCGTTCACTTATGAAACCTGCCAGTCACTGGCTGTGTGATCTTGGACAAATTGCTTACCCTCTCTGAAATGCAGTCTTTTCATTTGTACACAAGCAATACTATCTGATCTATAGAGCTGTTGGGAGGATAAGTGAAAAACTGTTTGGAACGTGCCTCGGGCATAGTAAGTTGTCAATTAAAGGTGGCTCTTAAGATGACCTTTTACAATTAGAGATGTGATCCTAGAAAGATCATGTGGAAAGTGGAAAGAACACTTGAATGCTAGTCAGGGGAACTCTACTGTAGTACTCCACTCTCACAAACTAGTTACCTGGCCATCCTGGTTACTTCCTCCCATCAAGTCTATAACTCTGTGCATGAAGTGCTATTCCCTCCACCTAAAATGCCATCCCACATTCCCATGTCATAGAAACCCTAACTATAATTTACGAGTCACCTCAGTCCTGACTTCTTCAGAAACCCCTCCCTGGTTTTCACAATCAGAGGTGACCTCACCTTTCCTCTATATGAATGAACACGGTGCATGAGCCTCTCTTATGGGAATAATTAGGATCTTGCCCTACTTTGTAAATGCAACCCTGTTCTATTCCCTTCTATTACTCCATTTAATAATAATGGATCTTCCACAGTTATGTAAGAACTAAGAACTTACCTTTCATTATAGATAGCCAACAAATATGTTTAACAGGATAAAGAACTTGGCTCATAATTAGTACTAGGCGCACCAGTCACTATTATGTGCCACACCTAGAAAAGTGTTTGGTACACAGTTGGTACTCAATAAATACTTGTAGAATGAGTAAATAAATACTCAAATTTGATTAGGAAGGAGTATATAAAGTAACATTTTTAAAGAAATGTGGTTTTAGTTTACCTAAATGTGGGCTTTGAAGTTGAAATGAAGTCTGGGACTTATAAGAACAAATGGCCCCAAATGTGATGGCAAGGCCACCATAAATTATCATTTATGATATGGAATCCATCATTCATTGGGTATGGATGACAGCTGGCAACATAATTCCAAATGGTTCCATAAAAGGTGATTTTGGATATGGGTGAGTTAGTTCAAGCACGCCTTCTTATAAAGAGCTATAATCAGTGGGCTAAGCAAGTATTAATCTTTGTTCTATGACACATTATTTTTTATAGCACATATCAGAGTTTATACAAATTTTATTGATCTGCTCTCTAAATCCCCTCCTTTCTTTTTTTTCTTTTTTGATTGTGTCCCTGGTAGACTGTGAGCTCTATGTAGGAAGAAATCATGACTCTCTGGGTCTGAAGTTGTATGTTCACTGTCTGGCACAGAGTAGATGAAGTTCAATAAATGTTGAATAAATAAATGTGCAGATGGCAGGCTGGATGGCTGACTGAGTGGAAGGATGGAAGGAAGTAGGCCAGCTAGCCAGCCAGATGGTCTTCTGGGTTACAAATCCAAATAATAAAACCAAGTCCCAATGACAAAAAAAAAAAAAAAAAAGAAAAGAAAAAGAAAAAAAAAGAAAAAAGGAAAAAATCAATCTTATTATACTATAGTAAAAGTGAAAGGATTACCCACCTATAGATGACAGGACAATAACAAAAACATATGAATTAAAATGGATGGAATAACAGCAATGCGCTTACTGTGTGTCAGGCACTGTTCTAAATGTTGTACATAAGTGAACTCTTAATTCTCAATGTGACAAAAGTGAGTATTCTTTCTTGATCCAGAGCCAAAATATTATCTATCAAAAGGGGAATCTGACTATGACTGCCCCCCTCCACACACACACACACACACACACACACACACACACAGTGGTCTACCTAAACTTGCAGCACTTCATTCTAGAAGCAAATTTAACCCTTCACTAAATATCTAACCAATGAGACTATATGGTTTTCCAGACTGGAAATCTGAAGAATCAATCTGCAATTTGTTTCCTGAAAAACTGCCATTGCCCCCTTCATATCCATCACTGGAGAAATTACTTTTCAGAGCCTTCTACAGCTTGGGAATACTAAATAAGCCCTAATGAGTTCAAAAGTCAGTAAGACTCTAATTCGGTGGCTCGTTTGGCAGCAAGTCAGTCTCCCTTCTTCAAAGGAAAAATAGGATTATCAATTGAGCTCAGAGCATTTTCTTTACATGATTGATGGGAAGAAAAGTAATCACCTTTGAAGTGTCACAACATATAATACCTCTTCAGTGTTCCCTTTCTTCTTTTGACACCCATGAGTAATTGAAGGCAAGGGAGCCTCTTAGAATGCCCAATGAAGTAAAGATGACAACACTCTTTCTGTTCTCTACCAAAAGAGTGACACGCTGAGGTCTTGGATAGTTGAGAGCTGACATGATGTAAGTGTCTTTGATGGGCTCCTATGATTTGGCTCAGCAAGTACCTGCTACCAATCAGACCACATAGGCTTTGGGTAAAACACAGATCAGAGGAAACAAGAGTTACTGTTTCTTAATACTCCACTGTATACATGTACCATAGTTTCTTAATGCAATCGTCTACTGTTGGGCATTTTGGTTGTTTCCATGTCTTGGCTGTTGTGTATAGTGCTGCAATAAACATAGGGGTGCATAAATTTTTTTCGAATTAGTTTTTTGGATTTCTCTGGATAGATATGTAGGAGTGGAATTGCTGGGTCACAAGGTAGTTCCATTTTCAGATTTTTGAGATACCTCCATACGGTTATCCATAGTGGCTGCACCAATCTGCAATCCCACCAACAATGGAGTATTATGCAGCCGTAAAGACGAAAGAAATCTTACCATTTGCAACAATATGGATGAACCTAGAGAACATTATGTTAAGTGAAGTAAGTCAGAGAAAGACAAATACCATATGATCTCACTTATATGTGGAATCTAAAGAAAATAATAAATGAATGAATTAATCAGAAACAGTCTCAGAGACATAGAGGAAAAACTGAGGGTTGCTAGATGGGGGGGGAGGGGATAAGGGGGAAGGTGAGGGGATTAGAAAGCACAGTCAATAACCACAAGATTGCCACGGGGTTACGAAAATTAATTTGGGGAATGTAATCAATAATGTTGTGAAGATTTTGTAGGGTATCCAATGGACACTTGTCTCATTAGGGAGACCACCTCAGGGAAGTTGTAGATGCCTGATCACTGCACTGTACACCTGAAGCTGAAGCTGAACAATAATGAATGTCAACTACAATTTTATATATATAGTTACAAGAAGCGGAGTACAGCATTAGGAATAGAGGCAGTGGAAATGTAATGGCTGTGTGCGATGTCACAGGAGTAGTAGATGGGGGAGGGGGTTATGGGGAGTTACCACTGTGTGAGGGATATAAATGACAAATGTTTAACTATTACATTGTTTTGTATTCTTGAAACTAATAAAAATAATGTTAAAAGAAAAAAAAAGAGTTACTGCTTCTTAGAAGCCAATGAGCTATGAAGCTATTGTGACAAGATTTGTCTAAGTTTGGGGGTTAGAGTACAATCCTGAATAGACGTAAAGGAAATCAATGAGCAAAGGAAAGATGGAGCAGGTAAGAAACACTGAATCCTATTTCCAGATACTGTCTCATCATACTCATGCTTGAGTGATTAGCCACGATGTTCAGACAGTCAGAAGTCCACTACCCTCTGGGCCCAGCTCACTGACACAGAGGTAGATAGCGCTCCCTAGGAAAAGGTACTGCTTTCCAGTAGCTCAGTTAGCAAATATCTTTGCAAATGTAAACAATTCATCCAAGAAACAAAGTTGACTCACAAACCTTAGGAAGCAGGGATGATCAAGCAGGTAAGACTTTTCATTCTCACAAGCTCATGCTTTCTAAACTCTGCTAAGTCTGGTCTAGGCAGGCTGACCTACAGTAAGAAATAGTCTTTGAGGATAGATTTGTAGGAAGGAAGGGTCCTTAGTGTGTCGATAGGACAGTAAAACACTCTCTGGAGCTGTAACCAAAATGTCACCCAGAATACCCCTACCTCGGTCCTAGAGCCTACTGGCTAGCAGACAGGTGGTTGGGGTAGACGAGAGATGCCATTCATCTGTGCCATTCCTCTGGCACAGAATATTCTTCTTTGGGTCCTCCCCTTTACAGAAGACAATTATTGGTTTTGGGGTACACCATGGTACCTCCCACCTGCTGATCAGCATTAGATGTCTGCCCTTTAGAAGCTGTTACCCACAAGCCCCATCACTTCTGACTCACAAAAAAAAAAGTGTTTTAAGGAACAGTAAAGCAACAATCTCCTCTGCAACCAAATAATGGCCACCCTTCTCAGAAGTTACACCTGCCATACAGCAGGCACACAATATGGATCTGTTAAATGAATAAATCTGAATGAACAAGTGAATGCTTACACAGTCTGCTTGTTTTATAAATGCAATTATTTTACTCTGATTCGACTGTATCTGCTTGGTAACCCATGAGATTCTATTGCATGAAGACCTTTAGTCTTCATATAATGTGGCCTGAGAACATAGTCAAATTCACCTGATTCTCAACTCAGGAAACAGTGAACTGTTCCAAGGATAGAGCTCAGAACAGCCATGGAAGATGTAGAAAGCAGTGTTATGTCTATGTAGTACATTAGGGACGATGCAAATATTCTGAAGGTAATGTTCCTACTGTACATAATTTTTAAATTAAGGCATGACTTTAAACTAAAATCCATGTAAACTATGGTAGCATTTTTTGATTGACTCAATCCAGCGTTGCCTTTCTTTATTCCATACATATATCTCAGACTAAAGATGAGTATAGTAAGAACCAAGCCTACAAGAAACTATCAGGATGAACGAGTGGAGGGAAATAAAAGCAGAACAAATTATGGGCAAAGCCGTCCTAAGTCTAAGGAGATGGGCTAAGATGCCTGAGCTCGATAGAACAGCAAAAAATAATAAAAAATAATAACGACAACATTCACTGTGAGCAAAGAACCTTGTAAGCTAATAAAAAAATATCAGTGCTAAGGGTCTCGATTAATAGGTGATTATAACTAATTTCTTCACATAATCTCAGGGAGCAGGGAAAAGAAAACAGATTGGGCATCTGCTCAAACGAAACATATTTAATGCTAGAACCAGCTTGGTGCCAAAGACATCTCTGTCACAGAAAGGGAAAAATTCCAAATGGAAGAAAAACTCCCCTTTATGCCCAAATATAAACCGAGGAAATCAAATGAGGAAACCATTTCCTCACTTATGTGGTATTAGGTTCCTAAAACTGCTGTATCAAACTACCACAAATTGAATGGCTTTAAACAACATAAGAGTATCATATTACTGTTGTATAGATTGAAAGTCTGACATGGGTTTCACTGGGTTAAAACTAAGGTGCGGGTACAGCTGAACTCCTTTCTGGAGGCTTCTTTTCCAGCTTCCAGAGGCTGCCTAGGTCCCCTCCTCCGTCTTCAAAGACAGCAATAGTAGCTCAAGCCCTTTCCACATGGTGTCACTCTGGCTTCCTCTTCCACCTCCCTCTTCCATTTTTACCACTCCTGGGATGACCCAGGATAATCTCCCTATTTTAAGGTCAGCTATTCAGCAACCTCAATTCCATCTGCAGCCTGAATTCCATTGCCATGTAAGGAAATGTATTCACAATTTCCAGGGATTAGGACAGAGACATTTTAGAGGATAGGGGATATTCTGTACTCTGCCAACGAAAGGCATCATTGTTACAAACCTGTGTCTTCTTCTTATTTTTTTAATCTGTGCAGCTCCAACTATGACTAACGGCCTTTTCCCCATCTCAAATTCTCAATCATTGATTTTGTTATAGCTTGTATATCTGGAGAATCATTTCTAATGAGTTTCATTGCTATCAGCAGTCCAGACATTTATGATAAATTAAAACCCCATTAAGTGTGAAGGTATCAAATCACTAGCAGATTTGCCTTCCACTGAATTATCTGTTAGGATCACAGCTCTGCTTCATGTGACTTCCCCCACAAGTACAGGACCTCAATCTCACAGTTCTAGTGACAGAGCACCAGCAGTACCTACTTTGTAGCACCTAAAAAAAAATGCCAGTGTAGGCAGTACATCTGGTACAGAAATGAAATTAAATACAACAATATTGAGGCATCAAGCACTCAGATCCATTTCTTTGTTTCCTGTCCAGAGACGCCCTAATTGAAGGTGGCATTCCAAGGTTAAATCCCAGTTCTGACGGTATCGTGTATCAGACACCTGTCAAAACGTAATAAGACACCTGTGAAAGGGAAATGGATGCCAAAGCCACATCACATTTCCCTCTTCGTGATTCTTAACTTGGAGGATTCGTGTCATCAAGCAAACAGAGTGGGAAGCTACCCTGTTTCCCCGAAAATAAGACCTAGCCAGACAATCAGCTCTAATGCGTCTTTTGCAGCAAAAAATAATGTAAGACCTGGCCTTATTTTACCATAAGACCTGGTCTTTATAATATAATAATATAATATAATACCTGTCCTTCTATTAATTTTTGCTCCACAAAGCGCATTAGAGCTAATTGTCCAGCTCGGTCTTATTTTCCGGGAAACACAGTAGGTGCCACAGGGGCTGACCATCATTTGCAGGATAGGAAGAGAAAAAAAAAATGACACCTCGGAAGGAGACCCCATTGCTTTAAGTTTAGTAAACGATTATGAGTGGAAAAGGAGAGCTCTGAATGGGCTTAAATTTCAGGATTCAGCCCTAGAGACTTGACCCCGGTTAGAGGCGGGGAATTATGTTTTAATACCTGTTTTACATAATTAAAGGGTAGTGGCTTTCGTGTAGATGATCTCTTTGAATGTTCACAACACCAAACTGGCATCATTAGCCTAGCTGGGCAATTATGAAGCAGGAAGTAAAACGCTGAGATAAAGCTTTATCCACAAAAAGGTTTTTAGCAAGGTTGGCTGATACTCAGGAAGCAGTGAGGACACATTTCGTACATTTATTCACTTGAAGGCAAAACTTCTCTAGCTTCTCAATAGCTTTTGAAAGCAGTGCACACATCCCATTTCAGGCGCAAATGAGACAAACAGGTGGTGTGTTTAAGGCTTTGTAGACAGTCTTGAAGTATTTCCCAAACATTTGCAGGTTTCACCAGGCCTTTCTCTGTTTGTTCTAAATGCCTTTTCTATTGTTTTCCAATTGCTTTCCTCATTTCCCTCCCATGTGCATTTCAAAGGAAATTGGAGAGCTTAAACTGTGGCTAAATATAACACTGCACTCAGCAAAGAGTGAATAAAACCTCAAGAAATTATTTTAGATCCGCATCCCTCCTCTTCTGATTAGGAAATGGCAATGTCACAAATGAGTCTTGTTTAGGAAAAAGGCTGTTTGTTTACAAGACGGCCCAGCACAGAGAGGGAAAGCTCAGGCTGCACCGGCTAAATTCAATTCTCGGCTACTTCAATACAGATGTTTTTCTAGATAATCGTGCACAGACGCATGTTGAAGAATCAGATAAATCAAATCTCTCATGGGTTGAGACAGGCAAAACCGTAGCTTGTTAGCTCTGCAAAGGCTCATTGGAGCTGGCCTAATCTGGTTCACCCGCCTTGTTGTAAAAATGGGACATCAAGTGCTGCAAAAGGTCATGGACCTTGCCCAGAGTACACCACAGGTCAGGACTAAATCCCAGGACCCCTGGGCTCTCTGCATGCCTCCACACCCCCTCCCCAGCAGCCAGCTTCAGGATGAGGGGAGTTCTAGAAACACCAGTGTTTGCATAGGCACCTGGAAGAGATCATCAGTTTGTCAGCCTTTTTCTGTGTATCTTCCTTTCTCCCAGACATTCTGGTGGCAGGTTTCTATGTTTTGAGTGTTCCCCTCCCTTTTACACAGTTTAAACTGAAGCAGATACACAACTCAAAGAAATAAAGTGCTGGCTACATACAGAGGAAAATGTTTCACAGAGTGTTGACAGAGCAAAGAGTGAAAGCTCAGGTTGGGGAAGGGGAGGGGTACACAAGAGGGTGTGGCATGCTTCTAGAGGACAGAAAGAACGAAGAATGTGAGACTTTAAACATAGGCTATCCAGAGGACCAGGTGGCCAGGTGAAAGCGTATATAAATACCAGGCAAGGACCTTCATTGGCCAGGGAGCCCAAACCTCAGTCTACTCACCAGCTCAACCTGAACTGGCTCATCCTCTCGAAGTAACACAACATCCTATGGACCGGGAGACTTACCAGTAACCCCAACTGAGGGTGCAGACCTCATGTGGAATAGTAAGAAAGGCATGCTTTACTTCTTGACCAGGGTGGGTCTGAACAGAAAGAGTGGGCAGCTTCCCTAGGAGCCCAGGGTAGTTGTACTCAGAGTACACGTCCGTCTGATGTACGTCGTGCTTATCTGGCATCTAGCCAGTCCCAGTTTTCCAGGACACGCTCAAGTAAATATGCTGGTAGCTCGACACTTGTTATCACCTCATGTGATTTTACACTTGTCCTGACTTCTGAGATGGAAAGGGCAGCCACGTGATTTTGTGGATTACTTGTATCTGTGTGATGACCCCAATGGTCAAGCCCTCCCCCGCACAGCGGAATCTACCCTCTTCACCTCCTTTCTCACCACGCCCCAAACCCAATATCCCAGCCCAGGGGGAATCATGTGCTTTTTCTGGAACATTCCCCACTCTTGTTTCTACTAGTCTTTGCTCACGCAGGTCTTCCTACCTAAACGGCTCTCGCTTCCCTTCCTCACCTCTTGATAATTTATCCAGCTCCTAATTAAGGACTTTAGACATTTGAGATTATTCACAAATGGAATGGGATGGCAGAGAGGACAGAGCCTCTTTTTGAAGGTATTCAAGGAGAAATATAAGACGATAATATGATAAGACTGTATTAGATAAAGGTTGGGCTAAAACAATAAAAAATTAATGAAAATAATAAGAGCTAAGTAGATTCCAGAAATTGAGCTAAGCACGGAACATACATTATTCTCTCAACCACCTCAGGAGGGAGGTAGAGTAAACCGCATTTGAAGGTGAGGCCAGGAAGGTAAAAGAATATGCCCTAGGTCACTCCTCTGCGATTCAGACCAAAACGGGGACTCGAGAGCCACCTGTTAGCCATAACGCTCTGCCTCTAATGGTCCTTCTGTGACCCTGGCACTTTATAATGTCACTGTTCCTTCCCGGAGTCCTCTCTGAATTCCTCAGTGGGGCACGACCCCTTCCTCCTCTGCACACTCTTAGCTCTTCTCTGGTGATTATCTCCTGGGCCTCGCCTGATATACGTGTACATTTGTCTCATCTCACCAGCCACAGCATAAGCTCCTAGGAAGCAGGCACTCGGGCTGATGGACCCACAGAGCAATCACACTGCCGGAGACACAGCAGATGCTAAGATTTCGTTCTTGAATGAACACCTGCCACAGTGCTTCACACAACACAGCACTCCATTAGCGGTAGTTAGTGTTTGCTGAAGATCACGGCTCAAACAACTGTCAAGAGTCAAGGTTTCTAACAGTAACAGCTTCGAGCCCCCTCCTCCCTTTTTAGGTGCAAGCACCACCTTGACCTTTGCAAACTGACCAACCAGACAGTCTGTTCTCAGCAGGCTCAGGGCAGGACTGAAAAACCTCCAGCCAAGAAGTGCCGTTATTATGTTATTTGTGATCAAAACCATTCAATTCTTCATTGGTGCCAGGGTGCAAACAAAATCATTTGCTTTCAGCATGTGAACAAGTCTAGAATTAGGTTATTTATAAAACTTGATTTTTTTTTTTTTTTTTTAAGTCCTAAGCTTTTTTTCCCCCGCCTGCAGGCACATGCAGGGAAGCCTTCCAGCCTTACCACATTGACTTTGAATGTTTCAAGTCTCATCATTTCAGGGAGTCTCCTCTCTACTCTTGCATCAAAAACATCACTAATCACTGGGATTGTTCTATCTTGGAGTACAGGGGACTGGAAGGACAAAGGGTTGGCTGGACACTGGAATGATTTCATTCCACTCTTACTCGTGGTAAAGTCATGACTTCTTATCCCTAAAACTAGACGGTAAAGTCACGCTAGTGTTACACCATTAGTTATGCAAATCACACAAAATTATAACAATTTGTTTCACTTGTTTTTCCTCCGTTATTGCCTACGAGACATCAAAGAACCGCTTCTCCTTTGGATAAAAGGATATTTTATCCTTTGGATAAAATAGTTATATATAAAACCATTTATAGCGAAGGTCC
The DNA here is from genome assembly GCF_964194185.1 of Rhinolophus hipposideros. Lineage (NCBI taxonomy): Eukaryota > Metazoa > Chordata > Mammalia > Chiroptera > Rhinolophidae > Rhinolophus > Rhinolophus hipposideros. The sequence continues at coordinate 13,971,759 of NC_138060.1, read as the reverse complement.
TGATTCTATAGGCTCAGACTACACACTAGTTCACATTTCTGTTGGTTCTAGTTCTAAAATATACTCTGAAATTATTCACTTCTTTCCGTGTCAAATTTCACCACCCCAGTCCAGACCACTATCTCCTCTTACCAGAGAAATATTGTAGTCCTTTCTCCTAATTGGTCTCCCACTCATCCATTTTCCACACACCAACCAAAGTGGCTTTCTTAGGCAAATGTCGATCCTGGCATTACTGCCTTCGGAAAATAACCATGCTAGCCATGCAGGCCCTGTATGATGTGATGTGGCATTTGTCCAGATAGCCGTGTCCACCTCAGGCCACCCTCCTTCACACCTGTTAGGCTTCAGGCTCGCTGGCCTCTTCTCACATCTGAGCACTCACTGTTCCATGGGCCTGGAGCTCTTTTCTCTCCTCTCCAAGGCGGCTCCTGTCATCCGTGACATCTCAGCTAGATGTCACCTTCTCAGGACATCCTGTCTGACTACCCTTTCTACCAGTGCCTCTGCTTTCTTCACTCCACTCCTGCTATTTTCTATCACATTCTAATTTTTTTTCCTTCCTGGTATTTTTTACAGGAACTGCAAATATATATGTGTGTATACACAGAGGACGCCAAAAAATGTATACACATTTTATAAAAGGAAAACACTATTAACATTGTAATACTCAATATATACTGATAACAAAAGATAAACACAGTCACGTTTGACTTCTGCAATGACAAGAGGTGCTCAAAGTGGTTACCATCAGCATCCAGACTCTTCTGATTACGGCGAACTACTGCTTGAGCAACGTTGACCAAAGTGTCCACTTGTGTACAATTTTTTTGGCACCCCCAGTCCATATATATATATTTTCCCCAGTTTTTCCATACTGGAATGTAAGTTTCATAGTTTCGTGAGGACACAGAACTTGTTAGTATTGCTTGACATTGCATTGCCTATTGTTCTGGAATACATCACAAATATTCAAACAATAACTGTGGACTGAATAAACAAATGAACCCAAGTGTCATCATATTACAGGGTTGCCATGATCTTGGTCCCCAGCACTCCTCCCCACCTCATCAAGCAGTGCTCTCCCACATGGTCCAGTGACACTTGGTGCACCGAGCCACTTACTGATGCCTTTTTAAGTCACTCTGTTTGCCTGTGTAATTTTATATTGACTGTCACCTCTTGATAAGACTTCCTTCTCCCCTACCCAACTCAAGTCGTACTCTGTGCAAGGCTCAGCTCAACTGGTGTTTCATCTAGGATTCCACATGAATATTTGACTGTCCCAAGGCAAAGTTAAATGTAATAATAATTTGGTGAAATAGCCACCTTTCAGTGGGTTAGTCCCAGGAGTGTATGAACCAAGGCTAAATCATACCTTTACCTTGAGCACAATGTCTGGCACATAGTAGGTGCTCAATAACTGTTAGACATATGAATAAGTTCTATTTAACTCTCATTTATTGAGCATCCTCCATATTCCAAGCACTAGGCTCAATGGAGGATAATGCTGAGGGTTTCCAATGTTGGGAACTGTAAAGCCTGGTCAAACAACGACACTGAATTATAGATCATTTAGTGCAAAGTTAGTGTCTTGGGTATGTCAGAGAGATGGATTCCAGGGAGCAAGGGGAAAGGCGATGCTGAGGGAATGAGCCAGCACTTTCTACTTTTACCTCTACTCTATGTCCAAAATGATCTCAGATTTCTTTTTGTGTTCCCAGGACAGTCTCCAGGACCCTGGGCATCTATAATCACAATCCAAAACTCCCCACAAGATACAAAGAATCTTCAAATCCAAAGTTCGACATGTTCAGTAAGCTGTTTTGGGAAATTAATGCTAAATGAGTGAAAACTTAAAAAACAAAACAACAACAAAAAAAACCCACCTTTGTTTTTACATGTAATCAAACATCTCTTAACAATAAAGTTCACCCTGGTCAATAACTTCCCTCTGTGGAGCTTCATCTCTTTTCTGTTCTTAGGTTAATTAAGATCATTGTCATTAAGATCATTACAGAATTCAGGGAGAAAAAAAAATCAAAAGGATGTGTAAGATAATTTTTTTTTAAATGAAGATATAACGAGTGGTTAAATAACACACCTACAGACCAAAGTACATGAGTCCTGTGTTGCATGAAATCAAATTTATAGTCAAGGACATATTTAACCACTCGTTTGAGAAGGCACTCTATGGGGGGACTTTCAGAAGTCGAATAATCCCCAACCTTTTTCTTTCTGAGCACATGTAACAGTTAATATTATTATCTTTGCAGAATGAAAATTATGAAGCTTATGATCCCATTTCGCCTTCTAAAAAAAAACAAAAAGGTAGCACATAGCACACCTCCCGCCTTGATCTGGCACAGTTTGTTTGTTTGTTTGTTTTCCCACGTTTTCCTTTCCAGGTAGCTCTCTCCTCCCACTGTCATATGGAAGGAGATGGTTGTGCTCCTCTAGTGACAGACTTGTTTACACTCGATAAATACATTGTATATATTTGCCTCCTCCCAGTAAATAGTTTTCCTTTGTGCTTTACTTGAATATTAAGTTACAACCAATTTTAATAATATCTTGCATGAGCGCAATACTATCATTCTAAAATGCAGATCATTGTCTGAGTCAGAAGGCAGATCCGGTCCCTTCCTTGCAGATACTTTTAAGGCAGAGAGAGAGCAAATCCTGTGTATAATGAGCCTTTTATCAGATATGTGCTCACCTTCCTGTTTCACATTCACATCCCCTGATCTCTAAATGGTTTTGTTGGGAGCGAGAAAGGTAGATTCTTTTCCAACCATGCCACAGCACAAAAATCAGAACTTCCTTTGGGGGCCAAAAAAAAAAAAGTATTACCAAACCAATACGCAACACATTAAACAATGTGACACAAAAGGTAACTTTTCATTTAGTTTTCACCATCAGGTAGCCTTGAGAAAGTCACCTCGCCAACCCATCATCAACCCCCCAGTATTCATTACATGCCAGCTCCGTGCTGATAGAACCTACGTGATACAAAGAATTCTATTTGGTATTCAATGTCCTCATTCAGTGCCTTGGTTGTACCTCTCTTCGAAATTACCTTCATCATTCCAAATGACCGTAAATGACTTTATACCACCAGTATATAAAGACTGACTTGAACACACGATGTAAAAGTCTTGAAAGGAACGGACGTAAGTGAAACCATATTTTTCACAACAATCAATTGGCTTGTAGAAAAGAGAGAGACCAAGAAGGAGGGAGAGGATGCATTTTTATCAATGAGAAGTGCAGGTTAGCCCGTAGTAACACTAAAAGAACAATCAGCAAAAGAACACGGATGAGAACTTCAGGGTTCATAATTAAACCTAACTGCAGGGTTTGTAAAAACAACACCGAAATACAGCAAACTTCAATTAGTGAACTTTGAGAATGTGAGATCAGAAAGAGAAACAGAGAACTTGTAGATTTCCCTTTAAGCCAGATCACATGTTTCTTTGTTATTCATGTGAAAACCAAAGAAACCAGCAACCTCACCAAAGTTGAATTCAAATTTAGCCATTTACATCACCAAAAACCCATTAAACTCAGTTCTGTCAGGGGAACAGAACCTCCTTTTCAGAGAGCAAGGTGATATTTCTTTCAAACTCCACCAGCTTTATTTAGTCAGCTAAATCCAAGATCAAAGAGGGTTGTTTAATTCCTCGCTTGTAGCTCTTACTGTCTTCATGTGTTTTAAAATAAAATTAAAATCCAACAGTAAAAGAGTTCAATGAAGCCTAATTTGTGTGCTTCAACGTCTGGTTGGGGGACTGCTCCCCATACCTCACACGTGTACAGAAAAGCACCGCACTTTTTAATTAAGACCACTTATTCTGTCTTCCCTGTACCGACCAAAGATGAAGCTGTTGTTTGGGTACAAAACTCTCAAGGAAAAGGCTTAATGTAATATAACATTTTTTACTTTTAAGTGCCATGCAAACACTGTTTCAGAATATAAGCTGCCTGTCATACCTTAAAGTTGATCTCAATGTTATTTTAGAGATCCTAATTGCTACTGTTTAGTACTTAGAAATAAAGGCACACAAGCACACGTGTGCACACACACACACACACACAACATCTCTCAGCAGTATTGCATACAATATATAGCTTTTGTGCTCTATGCTAATATGGAACAAAATACTTGGTAAATCACAAACAGTGAAACACTTATTCCTTGATATTAAGATATCTGTGGCTTCTCTACTTTGCTGGGAATTATATTTAAACTGTAGAGTTTAAATATAGACCTCACCTGACCTTTTTTGCCTGCTTTAGTGATCAGAGTGGAAACGTAGAAGAATATACGACTCCAAAGCTGTGCTTCCTACTCAGCTAACGGTACCTATAAAGAAACATCTCTTGATTAGCTTTACCCTGAGCTACCTTCCTCTGATCTGCCATGTATAATTAAATATGTTAGCAAGACAGAAATGGGAGATGCAGCAGCTTTAACACCCACATTTTCAACTCCAAATTTATAATAAGATAAATGTGGATTTTTTTTATTAATAGTTGAAAGCCCATCTCAAAGTATATTCATTTCATTCTAGAAACTTTCAACATTATGTTTAAAAAGAAGAAAAGGAGTAGTAGAATTAATAGTAAGGGGGTGAATTTTTGAAGAAAAGAGTTCTAAATTAAACAAATAGAATCTCAGTTGCCCAACCAAGGTGCAACAGGTGATACTCAGAAGAGACAACAGCCTTCAATCCAGTCTGCTCGCCCAAAGCTGCATGTGATACCTGTCTCCCTGGTCTCTCACTTCTAGGAGTGAATCTAAATGCCACAACATTGACTGAAGGCAGGAAACACCCAGCAGTTGGGTACTAAAGAAACTTGAAGGCAGCACCCAGTCCCAACCACGCAATGTCTCCGTCTTGCTAAATTAAATAAAATTATATTTTATCATTTGTAATTTGGCACCCTTTAGAAATGTGAAACTTCCTACTAAACATTGCACTTTAATAAGGAAATGAAACCGTTTGGGCATATAGGCCTCTCCTATATTTATATCGAAATATAACTAAGAAATATGAGTGTTAATTCACACTGGGTTTATGATAGGTGAATAAATTTAAAAAACTGACATCTTACATGCATTTGAAAATAAACCTGGGCAATATTTATAAACCTCGGAAAATGCTTATTTGATTAAACAAATTTTGACCTTTGAAGGTCTTGACACTTTTTTTTTTTTAAAGATTCTGTTGTAGTAGTTGAATCCATTTACACATCCAGAGCATATAACAGAGATAGAACTTCACAGTAAACTATCTTGTTACAGATAGGTTTTCTTATAGATAAAAATATAGATATACAATTCATACTCTTATCAGAATAACCTACCAAGAAGGAGATTAAAATAAACTATATATATATGTGTAGAAATTTTTTTCAATACAATCTTTTATAAATACCCGAAAGGGTTTCCTCTATGTTTAAGAATTCTAAGTTTAATTCTAAGTTTAATTCTATGTTACATTCTAAGTTTAAGGTGCCATCTATTTGACTAGACACATCAATTTCAATCATTTAATTAAAACTCTTTCTCTCTCTCTTTCTCTCTCTCTCTCTCTCTCTCTCTCTCTCTCTCTCTCTGTCTCTCTCTCTCTCTCTTCTGGAAAGTTTTGAAAGGGCATTTAGAGTAGCCAAAAAACTCTTTAAACATTTCTCCAAGGCTTCATCTTCATATATATACTAGTTTGATTACTTTGACAGATTGCTCAATTTAACCTTAATTCAGTTTTATGGATTCAGAGATTGGTTTTGCTTGACTTTGACATACGTATGGGCATGGTATTTCCCATACGTACCATGCCAGGGAAATTAGTTAAAAGCTAATTCAGTGAGTCCACTTTGGGGTTGTTTCCATAATAAAGCATTATGTTTTTTATTTGAATTGTTTGAGAGCATCCCTCTGAATTTACTAGACAGAGCTGAGGTTTACACAGAGTAAGATTCTATACTTGCAGGAGCAACTGTTTGAGGGCTGCTTAAAATTAACTGAGTTACCTCAAAAGTTGGTTCTTAGCAAATTAAGTCAAAAAGTCTGTTAAATAACATAGCTCCCTCCAATGAGTTGTTGTTTAGTTTTTCTGTGTACTTGTTTTGTTCTGATTTCCGGCCTCTCTGGTACTCACGCCTCCCCAACCCTGGTCCTATTTGGCTAGAATTCTTGTTGTGTTGACCCTTGGATGGATGTAAGGTGCCCATCTCCCACTACTAGCCAGATAATTCCCTCTTTCCATCTGGAGCACAGAGGACTTCTGGCCCAGTTGATCTTGCTAAAATTTCTTCTCATTCTCATTTCTTGGCCCTCGAATCTCTTGGTTCCTTCTATATTTTAAGCTTTATCGCTCACTGACTCATTGATTTGTGTTCTCTTATTGTCAACCTAGTAATTCTTCCTTTTATTCAAGATAACCATGGCTGGTCTGCACAGCACTAACTGAGCTTCTGAACTCAAAGAGCCTCACACACTGTCAATTCTGCTCTAGATGCAGTAAAAGGGAGGAAGGGGAAGAAGAGAGATAAAAACGACGAAATAGAAATGCTGTTTCAGCCAGGACCTTTCTTCCCCACCACCTCATATATTAAAACAGGCCTGATTTTCTAAGTTCAGCAGAAGAGCCTAGGAAGAAATATTAGCTCTTCAGTTAATGTCATTCACACAAGGAATTTGTCAGCAGACTCTGCATTTGATCTTTTTATGTCACCTCATGCATCTCAGAGGGTATTAAGCTCCATAAAACACAATTTCAAAACTGAAATAATTTCCCATTTTGAATCTATATGTGAGTCTTAGGGAATGAAAAAAAAAATCAATCTCGGGCTTTTTCCTAGAGAGAAAATAAATAGAATAAACAGAGATATTTCTTGGGCCAAATAACTGAAAGGATTACAACCCTTAGGGTTCCTGTTCCAAGACCTCCAAATCCCAGCAGGTCTGGCAGAGCAGAACAGAGAAGGGGCTGGATATAGATTACAAGAAAAAAAGAAGCAAATAGTTAATGGTTTTCTTAAATGCTGCACAAAATGGCTTGTGTGTAAATAAGGATCCTACATTATAGAGACTTAGCAAGGAAAGAAGGTGAAAGTGGAACTCCAGGGAGCTGGAGGCCCTTTTCTCAGCCAGGCTGCTTGTGTCTGCATAAATCTGACATTTCTGTAGGTAAAGCTCTTATTTGCAGCCTGTTTCCTCCCCCTCTTGTCAGATGGCTGCCACCCCCACAGCAGCAGCGGCCAGGGGAAACCAATGACATATATGTTCTACTTCCCCTCCCCCTTCTTTAAATAAGGTTATAATTTCCCAACGTGGCATTTTAAGCAGATTGTTTCAATAGCTGCTTTCTGAAAAACTACTGGGAATGTGAAAGGACTTTTGTTTCAGAGGCTTTGATCATATACTCAATGATTTACACAACTCAATTCTGCCCAAACTGGTCCAGTGTTACGGCTGTCTAAGCAGCAGAAAACCTGTATCTCAAAGACAACCTTCCTGACCTTTTGGTTCTCAATGTCCTCTCTTGTGATGAGGGGGTTGGCTACCTCACAGAATTATGATACAGGTCTGTGATTTGGATTTGGAAAACAGATTTGGATAATGCCGTGTTAAGCATCAGAGCATGTAGTATGTAACATGTTATGTGAATCTGTAGGTAGGGAAGAGAGGCAGAGTAAGTCACAATCCCCTAATTCATTCGATCATCTTGTGAAGCTCTTCCGTGCAACACGAAGATGAATTAAATAATCACTACAGTCCCTTCCAGCTTTGTATAACATTTATATTACTTTCTCTTCAGGACGAAAGAACTGAAAGGAATGACTGAGGAAAGTAAGAGGCTCTTCTTCCTAAGAGAATGGAAAGATCACTCTTGTTAGTGGTTTAGTGATGTAAACAAGGTATGATTCAGAGCCACGCTGACTTGAGTTCAAATCCTGTTCCTGCCTTTTACTTGCTGTGTGTTCTCAGATAACTCACCTAATCTCTCTGAGCCTCAGTTTCTTTATCTGTAAAATAGAGAGATACTAATACTATTTCATAAGGATGTTTGACATATCTACAATAGCAAGCACCATGCTTTCCATATAATATAGTTATTTAATTTCAGTTATTCATTTTTTTAATTCAATAATCATTGAGGTTGAGACCTGGTCACAATCACTGGGTTAAGGAAGGGAGCTTGGCATAAAAATCACTCAAAATTTCTTTCCAATTCAGGACTTTACAATTGGCTTTAAGATTTGCTAAATATTTTATATCTAAATGCATTTCACCAAAATCTTCCGTTCCACATACATCAAAACTTACCCAACCTAATTCCTGCTAAGCTTTCTCTGCTCCGCCTGCCCCATGTGATAATCACCAGAGTCTCAGAGCATCCTCCATATCACAGCTCCTGAAATGTGAGTTGAAAATAACTAGCACATTCACGATATCAGAGGCAAGCTATGCTACATACCAATTACACTAAAGAACTGTCTGCTATCCTGAAGAGAAAAAAAGTATAAATTGTACCTCTACCAAAGAATGCCACTGAATATTGATTTTTCCATTCTTTTGAATATTCTGTGTTTAGAATTTAGATCAGTGTTTGAAGAATTCACTAACAAATGCATGTAAATAAGATAAAAGGCTTAGCTTAAATCTAGACTAAGTAGAAGAGAGTAGTTCAAGTTAAAAAAGGCCCCTGATAAGATGATATACAATATGCTCTTTAACCAAGGCTACAGTTAAAGTGCAGAAATAAAAGTTGGTGGTGACATCTCTCTAAAAATGTGGACATATAATAGACTTCTACTGAGACCCCAGAGAGATGTTGTTAACCTGAGCAGATGAGTTTCTTCCCGCAATGAGGTTAACTATGTCTTTTGAATTATTATTTTTAAATGGGCATTAGGGAAACACCTGTCATTTATATTACATTTTGCACAAATAAAACATATTTGAAATGCTTTTTTTTTTACAAAGAAGCCAAAAAAACTGTCAAACTACACGTATACACAAAAGAAATTAATGAGTGGTCCTTACCTTTGCACTGCCTCTAGACTTATCTTGACCTACCACAGCTTTGTATCTACAGACCCACCCTTTCTGCTTGGGTTTGACTTGTACAGCCAAAAGCCTTCCAGGCATCTCTACCTGGACATCTAAAAAAACATCTCAAATTAAACATCACTCAACTTTGTGCATGAAGCACCATTCCCCAAGATCTTTCCAGTTTGCTCCTTCTCATGTCTATGTCTGCATCTCTTAAAGTCACTTTCAGTTGCAAGAAACAGAATCCCAACCCAAACTAGCTTGAACAATAAGGGAAATTATTGTCTCACATAATAATATAAGTGGCTCGATGAAGTCATCTAGTATGGGGTTGGTTCTTTCTCTTGGCTTACAGAGGCATCAGTGTACCCGTTGGGTTCAAGTACAAGAACCAGAACTCACTTTAGATGTTTCAAGCAGGAGGGATTTCACATGGAGAAGTTGGTGCTTTAATCATCACCGGAAGGGCTAAAGGAACAGGAGTAGGCTGGGTCTCCAGCAAAAATTCCCAAAACAGTGTCCCACTGACCACAGGGAAGTTACAAGGAGGCACTATCTCTGGGGCCACCTCAGAGTCATAATGAAATTGAGAATCTGCCACCAGTACAGCTCCCTCTAGACATGTAGAAAAGTGAAGAAGGCATGTTTGGGACTGCCGTTCAGAGCTCAGGAAGCCAGATCAGAGAGCTGCCACACACAATCTCTCAGTAGTATTGCATACAATATATAGCTTTTGTGCTCTATGCTAATATGGAACAAAATACTTGGTAAATCACAAACAGTGAAACACTTATTCCTTGATATTAAACCTCAGAAATCTGGAGAATGGACATGGAATCATAACTGCAGGGAATCCCCACATTTCCACAGACATGTCTGCCAGCAGAAACAGCAAGAGTGGTGCTACAAGATGGCGTCTACATCAGTTTCACCTGCCAATACCACATGAATGCATCTAATTGGAGGAAGCTTTTCTGTACCCAGAACCTGGCTGCACGAGAATCTAAGGACTGTTGCCTTTAGCTTCCCAACCTTTCTAACTTAAATGAGGATAAACGGAAACTGTGTAAACTCATCCAGAGCATATACAAAAATCAGCTTCCTGGGCTGAATTCCCATGTAGGAGCATGATGGAAACCAGCAGTAACCAAGGCTGCCTGAGCCTTTCATGCCGTCCAATAGCAGAGAGAAAGCCATTTCTTCCCTGGCCAGGCTACATAGGCCTTCCCTTTCTTAGGTCATTCGCTGACTCATGGTCCCATACCAGTGACCAGGCAATGCTATGGGCTGATTGGCTCAGATGGGACATTGGGGGAGAGTCAGCCAGTGCCCCCTATAGGGTTTCTGCTTGCATATCACCTCATGAAAGAGACCTTTCCTGATCACTCTGTCTAAAGCTGCCTCTCCTTCTGCCCCATGAATGCTGTGTCCTCTGACAAATCTTCATGTCACTTATCACGGACTGAAATTATCTTGCCCATTTAACTATTTGCTTATATATTATCTCTTTTCCCTATCACGGTATAATCTTCATTAAGGTAAAGATCTTATCTCTTTTTCACTTCTGTATCCCCATTACTTATAATAATGTGAGATACATACTAGGTACGCAACACATTGTTGAATGTATAAATAAATGGGCTATATAAAGATTATCACTACAGCCCTTATAGTCTTCCCAGTTAGGCCAGTTCAGCAGTTAAGTTAAAAGGAGATGAAAAAAGAGCTGTTCAGTTTGTGTGTGTGACCCATACAACTAGCCTACTAACTGGATTAGTCTTTTGGGATTCAGAGTTTTATCTTGCTACATGCCAGTCACTGTATCTTACTACTAGCCATGCCTGAAGCAGGATCCTTGAACCTAATCTACATGAGGATTGAAAATACACTATGACAACTGCTATGGAAAACATATGATGGTTCCCCAAAAATTCAAAAATAGAATTATCATATGATCCAGCAATTCCATTTCTGGGTATATACTCAAAATAATTGAAAGTAAGGACTTGAAGAGAGATTTGTGCACATATTTTATAATAATAACAGCATTATTCACAATAGCCAAAGGTAGAAACAACCCAGGGGTCGTAGACAGACAAATGTATAAACAAAATGTAGTGTATACATACAATGGACTGTTTTTCAGCCTTGTAAAGAGGAAATTCTGACACATGGTATGTGAAGCTTGAGGACATCATACTAAGTCAAATAAGCCAGTAACAAAAAGACTGATTCTATTTCTATAAGGTACCTGGTGTAGTCTGCTTCATGAAGACAGAAAGTAGAAGGATATTTGCCAGGGGTGAGGGAGAGAGGAAAGCAGAATTCTTTAAAGGGTATAGAGTTTCAGTTTTGCAAGAAGAAAAGGAGTTCTGGACATTGACTGAACAGTAATGTAACTGTACCAAACACAACTGAACTGTACACTTAAAAATAGTTAAGATGGTAAATTTTATGTTATGCATATTTTACCACAATAAAAAATTAAAAAGTAAATAAAGAATATATAATGAGCTAAGCACATTTTATGTAAATTACTTATTTAATCTTCATAATTATACAAGGGAAGCACTATGAATATTCCTATTTTTAAAATTTCAACACAGGAAGATAAATTAGTTTGATTAAGTTTATATAGTGAGTTAGGGCCAGGGCTGGACCAGAATCTGAAATCTCCACTCTAAAGATCATGCACTTAGGTAGCATAGACACACAAGCAAGCAACAAACACTACCTTGTCCTGAAATGGTCTATTACCCTCCTATTTAACTGACAAACTTTCCCCACTGTTTTTTATAGATAGGTGATTACACGCACATAACATACCAATGTGGCTACTAAATTCAGTGAGAACATAAGAAATCTTGTAACTTCACTAACACTTGTCACCCCAATAAAATAAATAAATAAATAAATAAATAAATAAATAAATAAATAAATGAATGAATGAATGAATAAATAAATGAATACAATTAAAAAGAAATCTTGCACTCTTGGGCTAAACTTATTTAAAGAGAAAAACTTCCTTAAGATAAATAAGGAGAGGAAACTGATAGAAGCATAGTGATCTAAAGACTTTTAGGTCAATGGACAGAAGAGAAAGACCAAACAGATCATTATGTATATAAATATGCTTATCTGATTAAGGTGGCAGTACAAATCCTAGGGAAAAAAAGACTGTGAAGAGCAATGGTAGAAACACTGGTTAACTATTTACGGGAAATAAGTTATCTCTCTTCCTCCTGTTAAATACTAAAATACATTACACATTTACTAAAGAAATAAGAGCAGAAAATAGAGTCACAGATAATTAGAAGAAAATATAACTATGTATCTGGGTGAAAATACACATTTTAAGTTTAGACATTAAAATAAAATAACAAAGAAAAAATGATAGATGTCACCACAGAAAATTAAAACCTTCATTCAGTTCCCAAAAACCATTATAAACAAAACAAAGTGAAAAAGCAATATAGGGAAAATGTGTTTGAAAAATGTACTATAGACTAACAGCTAATATCTTTAGATAAATAGCTATTACAAATCGATAAGATGTAAACGCTTCATTAGAAAACTAGATTAAAATCATGAATAATTCACAAAATAAGAAATATAAATGGATAGGCACAATATAAAAAATATTCAACTTCACTATATTCAATTAACTGTAATTTTAAACAAAAAATAGCATTTTTATTTAAAAAAGGCAAAACATTTTTTTCAATAAAAATATTCATAATTGCAGAGGCTATAAGGAAGAAGGCTCATGGATATACACTCTCTGCAAGGGCAAAATGGCATATATATATCAAAATATTCAGACCTTCCAGAAATTTGTGCCAATGTAATTATCAGAAATTCAAACAAAAATTAATTGTAAGACATTTGTCAGTTGCATGTACAACAAAACTATTAAAACAAAAGAACAGTTAATTAAATTCTGATATGCAATAGTTAATATTGAAAGACATTATGAAATCAGAGTTTCAAAGAATACTTAATGTGAAAAACTGTTGACATAGTTAAGTGTAAAAAAAGCAAAACACAAAGTGCGCAAATATATATGTATGTGTTAATGTAAATTTTATGAATATAAAAAAGATATACATGTACACATATACATATTTGCATTTAACTATACATAGAAAAAAGCACTAGCAGGAAATTCACCTGAATGTGAAAAAGCGTTATATATGAAAAATAGAATTAATGTCAACTTGTTTTTTCTTTTGTATTTTCTGTATATTTCAAATGTTCTTTAATAAATTGAAACCATAATTAGGAAATATTCAACGATATCATAAATACTCTAGAGATTAAGTCTGTTAACATTGACTGAAGACCATTGTATTATGCTAAGGGACAATGATGGAAAAAAAGCAGCAGTAGACACAAAAATAACTCTTGACATTATGGAATGTTCTGGGAAAAGAGGTACATGTTGGTATATGTGTTTGTAATATAAGTAAAATAGAAATAGAAGCATAACAGTATGGGAACTGATACTAGAGTTGAAAGCCAGGAAGGCTTCTCAGAGAAGGTGGCATACCTGCTGTACATAAAAAAATGCTGGAACCCCATATGGTGTAACAATGGGAGATGTTTTCTCAACAGTAGGCAGCACCAGTTAGATGGAATGCCAACGCGCAATAAAAACCATAAAGGCCATCTCCAGTGCCTCTCTTTCCTTGCTTCTCCACCAGTTACGTAGTTCCGGTCTTCCTCACCCTCCTTCAGATACTATTTATCTAGGAGTGAGACAATGCATTGTTTAGCGCCCATCAGGGACTACTGCTACTCAACTCCTACTACAACACAGTAAGAATTAAGGCCCAAGAATGAACTCTTCCTTGATATTCATAATTACATACTCAGTACTACCTAGTCTTTAGTTGTGAAATAAAAGGTCCCCAATCTTAGAGTATAATAATTTCAGGCAAGCAGGTATGGAAGTTTAGCCAAGAAGAGAGGACAAAAGAGAGCAACCAAAATCACACCATGTGACAAATGACTGTTTCTCTATTTAATATTTGAAAATCGTTTGCTATTATAGGTAATTTTGATATGCAACCTATTTTTCAGAAATCAAAAAGGTAACTTACTGCTAGCAATCTCCCTCTACGAGAAAAGTTACAACTGAAATTGGTTAGAAAAATATTGCACAAAATGCACCATAAGTTAAATAAAATGAAGATTTAAATACAGGAAACAATCTTTGTTAAATATAGCTTCTAGGGAGATCTACTATGTCCCAATCCTTAAATTAGAAAACCAGCAAAAAGATGAACTGAATCCCAGATGTTACTTGCACAGGCTTAGTGGATTAGAACTAAAGATAATTAATTGCTTAATTTTAATATGCATAGGACTAAATGAATGATGATAAGATTTCTAGTAATCAGTTTTGAGGTCCAGAAGGGAAAGATTATTTCTTTACAGGCCTGGGAGCCCTAGGGGCCAACAACCTTTTAAACGTCTGTATTTAGTGAGTAAGAAGTTGGGTAAATAGTAGAAAAGGTTAGACAATGGGGTAAACTTCTAGAAAGTGAGTATGGAAGTTCGAGTTCAAATTGTCTTTTCCTATTTGAAATTTAGAATATAATTTTGTATGGCAAAGAAGAAGGTTTTATTTTATCTTTTTAATTTTATTGCAGCTTCAGTGATTAGCATTTCTGTGCTTTAATGTCAACATTAAATCCAGACATATCCAAAGTCCATTACTTCCTATCTAAAAAACAACAAAAATGACACTTTTTATAGCTTAGATAATGAAAACTTTTATGTTCTTAAGAATTCAGGAGCATGTTATGGTTAATTGGGAAACTTGGGAATTATGTCTTAAGTTGTACCTTATTATTATTATTATTATTAAACTTGTAACAGAGCAAATGATGAAGAATCAAAGTTTGCCAATGCTGAGTGTCCAGACAAAAATACACCAGAGAATTCACATGAGCAGACTCCATTAAAAAGTTGGCAACAAAGATAGATGTTGTGTTTCCTTGAAAATAAAACCTAACCTAGCTGAACCATCAGCTCTAATGTGTCTTTTGGAGCAAAAATTAATATAAGACCCGGTATTATATTCTATGCTATGCTATGCTATGCTATTCTATTCTATAAGACTCAGTGTTATATAATATATAATATTATAATATAATATAATATAATATAATGTAATGTAATGTAATATAATATAATATTTAAGTAAAATATTGTATCATATTATTATATTATATTTAAATAAAATATTATATAATGAAATATTATATAATTTAATATTATATTAAAATTAGTTTATGCTCCAAAAGATGCATTAGAGCTGATGGCCCCGCTAGGTCTTATTTTCAGGGAAGCTAATGGCGGCTGAGAAGGTGCAGGACTGTAGAGACCACTAGTGAACAGAGCAACATTTCCTGCCACCTCTATACAACTTTAAGGCAGTTCAAACAGGAGGAAAGACTGCCGACTTCAGGGTCATTCCCCTGATTTCTTAGAATCCAAAGACGGCTGCCCAGGACCTTGGGCATCATCTCTGCGTGCCCATCAGAAGCATTTGTGGAGCTTGCTAAAAAGATGGGGTTCTGAGCTCTGTTTTTCAACATCCCTGAATCAAGAGGTAAAGGTGAGACCCAGGATATTACTCTTTTACATCTTTTAACAAACGTCACAGTGCTTGTGGATGTGCAGCTGTTGGATAATTTATATTGATTTTTTAAAATTTAAACTTTTAAAAAACTAAAACATTCAAATATAGGTAGCATTTTGACGATCATTCATTTTAATTTGAGTGCTAGGATATGCTAAGGGGTACATGACATAGTAGAGATATGATGATATCAAGAGTGCTTTTTTTCCACTGTACTTCAGAATCTTTGATCACCACCCCCCAGAGGTGAAGTGACTTTCCCACGTTCACAGACTGCTAGTATACAGAGGTAAGAATTGAATTCTAATATTAGAATGTATACACCTGCTATAATTATTGTCCAATAAGCTAGCAGTTAGTAAATATTAATAACTGAAGTCACTGCCATGTTTCCTAAATTTGAAGACGCCTGTTTTTACATTTTTAACATAAGTAGAGACGCATCTTATGATTGATGTGTGTGTTTAACATGGTGGCATTCTTGTTTTCCAAAATTTTATAAAATCAATGGATTCCTTACAACTAACATCACAAAATCAAGGAGGTATGATGTGTGTGTGTGTGTGTGTATGTGTGTGTGTGTGTCCACAGGTTTATACACATGTATCATTTCTCTGAAATAAGGCTTCCTATTAATTACTTCTGTCTCTGTGTGGCTTATTATCAATATCTCTATTATCAATATCTCATTTAAGGAAATCAGTACTAACCTGGGCTAGAAACCTGGAAATAAACATTGGTGTATAACTGCCTCCTACTGTCAGCATCTAACCACTCGCTGAGTACTAGAGGCTCCATTTCTCCTTTCCCGTCTTTTTTCTCCTTCCCAGTTTTACTGCTTCCACCGTTCCCTCTATTGCAGCACTGACCCAATCAACCACAGAGCCGCCATATATATCCTCAGGAAACAAATATTTGATCCAGCTATTTTCTCTTCTAAAACCTCTGGTGGCTTCCCAGTGCTTTCAGAATCAAGTCCAAAGCCCATCAATGGCATTTGGAGTCCTCTGAAATCTGTCCCTGCCCTTCCCTTCCAGTCTCATAGCTGCCAGCTGCCTCTTCCCTGGTTAATCAGTCCAATCATTATTTCTAGAACTTATAGACCTTTTGCCACATTTCTACAAGTTGAAGCTTTCAAGGTCTAGCTCAAATGTCACGTTGTCCATCAAATTTCTTCATTCCTCCCATCAAAATTAATTTCTCCCACCTCAGCATTCTGATAGCAGGGAGGACGACCAAGCCCATGTAACAGCCCAAAGCCACATGTGTGCCCATCTGTCTATCCAAATAGATGATAAGCTTCTGGACAATAGAAACCGGCTCGATCATTTTTGTTTCCTCCACAGAGCTCAGCATGGTGCGCTGAATACAACAGGTAGTTAGCACAAAATCATTACTAAAGCCAGAACTGATTCTGAAGCCAGGTGACCACAGGTTAAAGAAAGAAAACTTCATTGAACTGAAATTCTTAGTCCCATGTGGGGCACTTGCAGATTTTTATTAGGTTCCACCGCGGATGGCATAATTTTAGATAATATTATGCTGATGATGCACAATCTTATCTCTCAATCTTGGGCACACCCAACGGAAGCAATTTCCTATTTGATTAAGAGTATGACAGCAGCGAGGACTGGATTATAAAACTTCACCATATGGTCTAATTGTGGGTCAAATGGGAAACATTCTAGATGGCATTTTTAAAAGGAGGTATTTGAATAGCCTGTTTCAGAATACTCAATATCATCTTCGGCATTACGTCAAGCTTTGCTAATGATCTAATTTTAAGACATGCACACATTCTCCCTTCTGTAAGATCTAGAAAGGGGGTGGAGGTGACTATTTGCTGCTCAAATAAATGTCTCAGCTTATCAATTCTTGCATTTATCATGTCTCAACTTGGTGAGTCTTACCATTTGTTTACATAGCAGTGAACAAGCTTTACAACTCATCCGGCTTCACACAGAAGTTCCCAAATTGTGCCTTTAGATTTACATTATGTTTAATGATGCATTTTCAATGAAGTTACCTTCTCTTTGACACAGCAATAGTCAAAGGCTTTCTACCTAACATCCTCGGAGATCCTTCAGGCTTTCCTCCTCTACCTCACCTCTAGAAATCATCAAAGTTATTCAAGAATCTTGAAACTTTTTGTGGTTGCATTAGTTTTTCGATCATGTCTTCAGTGCACTGAACCTCTTAAAAAGTGAATGATTTCAATTAGCCATAGCGGTTCACTAGCCTCAGCAATCATGTTTGTAAGAAGGCAAAACCCTTATGTACAACATTATTATTTTAGTCATTTGTTATATATTAATGCTACTAAATAAAATATAATAATGTGAAGTATATTACTCACTAATATAACTATAATATATAACAACATGTATTAATATGTATTTTATGCTTATAAAAATAATAGTAGTTTACGTCCTAGATCTCTATACAACATTATTCGAAACACTTGAAATGAATTTTTTTTTATATCCCCACAACCTTCCTGGGCATAAGCTTTATCGCCACTTTACAGATCAGGAAATTGAGACCAAGGTAACATAGGGAAGAAGATAAAAATATTAATGAAGCCCTGACTCAGCCTGCCAGTTTACCCCCCAGGTTAATCCATTCCTTGCCAAGGGATTCATGACATAGTGTGAATGAAAAGAGTTCATTTCATAGCCTCATTTCACCTGAGTTACTTCCATCCTGATAAAAGAAAGCATTTCCCCTACAACCCACACCTCCGGTGTGAAGTCCCCCATCCCTGCATTTACATACAAGTGGCCCTGTGAGTTCCACCCCTTCTCCCTGCCTCCACTCCTGAAACTCTACTTCATGGTGCTAATTCTATAAAGTGCCTCACAAGAGAAATGCCCTTTAAATTGGACTTACCCCACCAAACCCCAATTCTTTCTTCCCAGTACTCCTCCAAAGTCTGGTCAGATTTTAGTGTCTACAGTCAACCAAGAAATGTTGTTTTTTTTTAATGATTTGATTTTATGTTACTATTCACACAATGCCTGCTAAGTGTAAGTTGTTTTCCTAAGCAATATGAAAAACATAAAACGGAGTACCTACAGGACCATAAGTTCTGAGAGGAGAAAAAAAATGACAGAAATACACACACACAAAAAATTGATTTTTTCTTTTTCTTTTTAACGGCAGCTAAAAAATGATTTAACACATACAGATAATAAAAGAGATGACACATGGAAGTACATGATTGTCAACTGGATTGTACTGCTAATTATTCTAGAAAGAAACATTCATTTCAAACAGGAATAATTCCCCCCTCCCAGGGTTGGTACGATGATTACAGGTAATATACATAAAACACCCACCATGTAGAAGGAACTCGGTAAATGATCACTTTTATTATTATTATCCTAATAAAAACTAATACATTACATTAGTGTGATGTTTACCATTTACAAAGAAATGTTGCTCACAACAACCTCATTCGATAAGATTTTATATGTGTCATCTTATTTAAAGCAGGAATTTGGGAGAATACGGAACAAGTTTGTGTTGAATCTCTGCCCTCAAGAAACATCTGAGTTCATGAAATAAATCTGGGAATCACAAAGAGTGAGCAAAATTTGTTTTGCCAAGAATGCAGGATGGATTCAAGAAAAACACGTCTTAGAATTCAACCAGAAGGTTGGGGTAGAAATCTACAGGTGGGGTAAAAAGAGCCAACTAACAAGATCATAGGAGAGGTTTAAACATCTAAGAGAAAGTTTTATAGGAAAAAAGCAGCCATGCCTGAAAACATCCAATTTAGGACATAAAGGAGAGTTATAGGCCCTTATTTGGAGCCTGATGGAGTGGACAATATGGAACCTCTTCTAGAAATGGGAGCTTAGGAGAAGATCCAGGTTTGGAAGTTGTTGAGTTAAGGATACCCACAGTAAAGTCTTACAAAAAGATAGAGGCAATTCCTTACAATGTATACCAACAGAAAGCACGCAGAAAGGAAGAATAAATGTTAGTTAAACTTTAAGGATTAGATTACAGATTTACTCAAGTGATTTAAACTTTTACTGCACAAGTAGCAATTTTAAGTCTTAAGGGATCTGAAATGTTTCCAGAGTTTTAAACTCGACTATTTTACTCTAGTGAAAAAAGATCTTTGCTCCCAGAACTGAGCACATAGCAAATCCTCTGCCTTGTAATGGTCTGCTATAATTACACAGTTTTATTGAAATCATTTTGTTGCTAACTTACTAGTTTTCTGTTAATTATCTTTTCAGAATAAGAAAAACTATTACTTTTAAAACCCACATTAAAGTGGGCTTAAGCAAGCATGGAAAAGGAAGGCAGCAAGAGAAAATGTAAAAAGACGCTATTAATATTAACGGTTATAGTTGGACACTTGTTCATTTAATAAATCTTTGCTCTATTAGCAAGATGGATGAGAAGTAGTACAAATGAGAAGAACATGAGATAAGGGATCATTTGTTATCATTACTGAGATATAAAGTATGATTCAGTGTTTCATAATGGATGTTAAATTTGATTTAACATATGGTTGGCTCATTTGCTGAAAACTATCCTTAAAGACATAAACTCATTCTAAAGTCAAAGCCATTGTCTTAATAACAAGCTTCGAATTATCTCCATAAGAGACTGAATAAACTCAGTAAATACAAACATGGGAAGAAAACGTGCAAAAGCAGTTTCTTTAAAAAAAAAATGAACGACATACTTAGATTCATTGAACATGTTATAGAAGATATTGTTGCCTAGATTGAAAGAGTAAAGAATCAATGTATTTTAACAATACAGATAGTTTGTTGAAATAGATGTTTAAATGATCAGTAGAGAAACACTGTCCTCTAACTGCTCCAGCAGCTACCTAAGAAATTCTCCTTTGTCAACTTTATCTCTATAATCATGATAGAACATCAGTACCCACTTTAAGTTTAGTGGATTAAGCAGCTCAGTGCAAGAGCTGTTAAAATAATTTATAATCTATCATTATTCTTCAGGAATGCTCCTACCTGGGATGAGAGACACTTAGAAATAGTTGTTACATGAGTATACTCCTGTAGCCACTCAATTTTGTCTGAGTCCTCACATCTATTAAGAGAAATTCATTAAAAAAAATTTACAACAAGTTATCTACTCCCTAGAGACACAAGACACGTTTGAAGACTGGAGATCTTTAGTAGCCCCGTTAATCCTGTAGTTGGAGTCTTATTTCCTGAGCTAGCAAGTATCTGCCCTAAAATCAGGTTCATTAACAAAATGTATACCTTACAAACAAAAACTGCGTTCTCTGTTTCTTCCTAAGGGCTGTGCCTTTCCACATTTTTGGATACCTATTCATGTAATCCAACCTACACTCATCTGAAATAAAAGATTAGTAGGCAGCTCCATTACCCTGCCTTTGAAAGTGTTCTAGATCTAGGGAGCAGAATTTCACCTTGTTGTAAGCATTAAATCAATATCTGTTGCTAGATTGAATCTTCTCTGATCAAATTGTCATCTAATTCACATTTAACTATCAGAAACAACTCTACAAAAGAACACGTAGGCAAAGCAAACTTCACACACCCATTCTTAGGTTATACTCCTTGATGAATATTACTCTGTTTTATTGTTCAATTTATTTATTGACAACATGAATATCCATGATTGACACCAGCTAGCTTTGTGCCCATGAGCCAGTCACTCTGACTCTCTGGGCTTCATTTCCCTCATTTGTAAAATGAGGCGATTGATCTACATCAGCGATTCACAAGAGTAGAGTCCACTACCAAGTCAGCTACACTATAGCCCCTGAAAACCTTGCTATGGGTACAACCCAACAGAACGGACCAAATTCTGCATTTTAGTAACTTCCCAGATGACTTACACAGGTATCCCCTGTGGGAATAGTGGATTAGATATCACTAAAATATCTACAATATTATATACTGAGTTCATTCAACTATTAAGTGAAAAGAAAAAACTGAAGCATGCTGAACCAGATCAATAATCCCTCCTATGGAGACATCTAGTACCACTCCAAGAAGCTAACCTCTAACGGTCATGGAACAGGGATGAGGGACTGACAGAGACAAGGAAATGGGCAGCCAAGTCTGGGGTTCCCACTCCACTTTCTGTATGACTTTGGACATGTCTGTTACCTCTCAAAACTTAGGGCTCTTTCTCTGTAAAATGGGGATAATAAATCCTACTTTAGAGGGAGATTGTGTACATTCATTAAAATATATAAAGTCCTTTCAAAATGGAAATATTACGGATACTTGGGAGGACTACAGTTGAGCTTTATTCATTGTTTCATTCTTTATAGCACTTAACACATACTAGATGTTAAGAAAACAGTGGTTTGAAGGAACAGTGTTTAATCCAACTACCTGTGAGATGCTATCCATTCAATGCATTTTTATTGAGAGCCTGTATGTGTGAGGCACTGTGATAGTCAGGGTGCCCATTTAGATCCATCCCCCCACTTCCTGCCCTGCTGTGTACCCCAGAAAGCTGACTTGCATGGACTACACTGATAGGCCCTCTTGCCTTCTGGCTTTCTCTGCAATCTAGCAGGAGATCAGATAGGGAGAAAAAATGGAGGTCAAGTCCTATTCACAGAGATCCATGGTTCCTCCCAAGACAGCCTGCTCTTCCCAAATCTCTCTCCTACTATGTAGCAGGATTGCTCTGTTCCCTCGTCTCCTAGGGCTTTAGTTGTGACAATTCCACTGCTGCTCCCCCTGGTTCCTGTGGTTCCCATATACCCCACCCACACCTCTCTAAAAGGTACCTTTGTAAAGAATCCTTCCTGAGTTCACCCTCATTTGAGTGTGTCCTCTGTTCCAGTTGGGAGTCTAACGCAAGCACTGTGTTAAGACTTGGGCAATAAGGTAATTAATAATAATAAAAAAAAGGTCATCATCTGTTGCCCTGATGAAGTTCTAACAGTTACCACTATCATAACAAAATCATTACAAGCAGCTCATTTATTGGACTCATGACACATGCCAAACTCTACAGAAATTGTACCTCTCAGGTTGGTACAATTATGATGTCTATTTTGCAATGAATAAGGCCTGAAGTTCAGAAATACAAAGCTCATATAAATATTAAGCAACAGAATTTGGATTCCAGCCAGGGTCAACCCAATCCAGAGCATACCCTCTTAAACATTGGGCTGTCACCGGATTTACCTCACAATGTCCCTGCCAAGTGGAGCTTCAGTGTGAGAAATTCCCTACCAGCCACCTCCCCATGCCATATGTGGCCATACTTACAAAGCCCAATTTGTGTGTTTGGGAGAATTGAAATTTATCCTCTTATCACTTCCTCACATCCAGTTGATCATGTGTCCCCTCCCATGTGAGATCTCACTCTCCTCCATAGATATGAATTCTCCCATAATGAGCAGCCTTTGTTCAAACCTCCAAACCTTCCATTTTCTTGCACAACTCAAGACAAATGCATGCAAGCAATGCAAAGGAGCCCTGGACGCTCTTCTCCTGGGGGAGTATCCTGAAACTTTGCAGGCCTGTGTGGTGTGCTCAGGCACGCTCATATCTTCCCTCTGATTGTGCAATCTTCCACTTGCCTGAGCTCTCTGTTCTGGATTTACACGTGGTCATCCGCTCTGACTTGGAGGCCAGAGAATTCATCTCCTCTAATGTTTGCAAAATAGACAGCCCAACCCAGGCTGTGCTGACAGGCACACAGCTGCACTAACTTTATTACTTAGTACCCAGACCTTTTGAGAATTGATTTCCACTTTGATCCTGGCCTGTTTATTTCTATGCCAGATCTAAACAGCAAATCATGTTATCTTATAATTAAGTGATAATCTCCATACAAGAAAGATGACAGGACTATAAATGACTTATGCAAATGCTTAAAATGACTTCCTCTTCCTTCCCACCCAGCTCTGGAAATGTTCTCTAACTTCACCCAGCTATTAGTTGTTAATAAAGTCTCCATGACATGAGCCTCATTCCTGTTCAACAAGATCCCGTATCCACTAAGTTACTCCCAGAAACCATAAACACTTTGTATGTTAAAAAAAAGTACATACACCCTGTTAGCCTTAGGAAGCTACACAAATTCAGCAAAACAACCAACTTTAATATTCAGGCTGTTAAATTTTACAGACATATATATACATATATATAGTTACTGTATACTGGGTACTATGATATATACTCAGGATATTATAGTAAACAAGACACAATCTCTGCCTTGAAGGCCCAGCAGGGCCAACTGCCAGGAGGGTAAATAAGAATCATTAGGGGACCAAAGGGTTACCATAGTGATTGATGATCCAGTGGAAAGAGTGCAGGTATTGATTAGCAATGTCTACCATTAGTGTTAGACATGGGAATGACAGCCCATTTCATGGATGTTCAATGAAGCTGCAAAAATGAACAGACAGAGGCATGAATGCCATTGTTCTGATGAACTGTGAGCTCTGGGGGTGGTGGTGGAGGGGTAAGCCCCACATTCCTCAAAACTCATAACAGTTCTTTGTACATAGTAGACATTCGTTTTGCTGGATAGATGTCCAGATGGATTGCTTCAGTTAGTTTCCGACAACATAATTCTGTTCCCATTTTGGAAACTTCATTGATTTTTCCTCCCCTTCTTTTTTCTAAATACAGGCACACCTGATTTTACGGCACTTCACTTTACTGAGCTTCACAGATGCTGTGTTTTCATAAATGGAAGGCAAGACCCTCCACCAGCAAAAAGATTATGACTTGCTTTATTGCGATACTTGCTTTATTACTGTGGTCTGGAACCAAACTCACATTATCTCTGAGGTGTGTGCCTAGACAACATAAATTTCTGTTTCTAGATCCTCAGCTTCCTACAAGGAGAGTCTCCTTTGAACAAATTCAATGGAAGTGTTATATACATAGGGATATGTATGACCTTTGCTACACACGGTAAAGGCTTTTGAAGCCAACTTGAGAACTTTCCCAGACTACATATCTCAGGTAACATTCCAGGCCTCTTAAGTTTCATCTAATTCTTTTTTGTTGTTGTTTTTTTCCAAGTAATACAATGAGTATATAAAGTACTGGGAGATGCCGTAATTGTACTCTAAGTAGTAAATTTAGTTTTATACTGGAATAAATAATCATATTTTCCTAAATTACTCTAAATCCATGCCATGTTTCTCATTCATGTTTCTTGATATTTAGGACATTTCAAATGTATAACAATCTAATTGTTTTCTACTATGCCTCATTCATCCTTGCCCTTTCTTCACACCCCAAACTTTTCAAGATTTATTTTATTATCAAATTTAAAATAAGGAGATATAAGACCCTCTCAGATTAACATCCAGCCCATTCTTGAATTTTGGGTCTTAGAAACATATAATGTATAATTATATCTTTTACAGGCTCTACTGAACTTTTAGTTTTTATCAGATTTGTCTTATGAATGATGCTTAGATTTCCATTTAAAAGACATACCTCTTTTTATACACTCCACACTCTGTGTCTCTGCTTTTCTGTCTCTGGGGTTCTGCAATTTTTTATGGGATTCTCTCTTTTACCATAGTTCGCTCTTTCTCTTTCTCTCACACATATTCAATATCCAAATTCATAGCCTTAGTATTTTTGTAATATGCCATTCCTCTTCTACCTTTGTTAAAGTTCTTTTTACCCATGGAATCAATTCTAAGGGAAAAGTGAAAAAGAAATCTTCCACATCAATCACTGAGGGTTCAAAAATAAAAGTATCCAGTTGAGGGACTGCCCCTAATCAGCTGTATGATATTGGCCATGCCATATTTGACTTTGGTTTTCTCATCTGCAAAACTGGAGGGTAAAACAAGACTACGTCTAGAGCCCTTTCTAATCCTGAAGTTACCATAATTATGAGTTTACATTTATTCTGTTCTGATGTGTGTCAGGCATCAAGCTAAATGCTAGACAGGATTATCACATTTAATGGTTACGACAGCTCTATAAAGTGAGTGTGACTGTTATCCCTGTTATATCACTGAGGAAACTGAGGCTCAGAGAAGTAACTTCACAACTGATAAGACATGGGTCTGAGGCTGGAGCTCAGGTGCTGTGACTCTCAAGTTAAATGTCTGCATCACATTCTTATATCAGTTGATCTCCTATATTTTTATACAATTTAAAGAATGAAAATATTCGGTATGTGACTTATAAATAACGAAATCATATACAGAAATAATATCTGCACTCTTGAATAATTATTTCCTCTCCCAAAATGACTTAAAGGGACCAATAAACGCTAGCATGTTTTTCAAATTACAGGCTTACTGAATACATGTGTACATTTTTATATATTTTTAATCTGATTTACACATATATGTATAATCTCATACTTAATTATAATATAAGCATTATTCTACCACGTTGCATTCTCCACTTGTCAAGAGAACTGCCTATGCTTTGTTCCTTTCCAAAATAAGGTTTCTACCCAGTAAGGGCAGCTACAACCTAGTCCCCACAAGCTGCCACCTACAGATGAGTCTCCTCTCTTGCACTAAGAAGGCTTCTCCCTTTGGCCTTTCAATCTTGTCCCGAACTAACCCCCTCAGCATTCCCTACTGATGCCATTCTCAGTGAGAACCTGGACATCTCTCCCCAGCACTGAGACAATAGCCTTGAACCTGGGAGCCTATGTCCTCCTCACCATGTAGCGGCCCTGCGATCTTCTCTCCAAGCAAACTGCATAGGCCAGCCCTGCTTAAAACCAATTAATGACTCCCCATTGCATCAGAAATTATATCCAAATACCCTTCCGTTGTCTCAGATGTCAATTGCCCCAATCTCCCCATATGTAACGTGCCAACTGGTCTTTCTGTCATTCTTCAAAGAGAATAACTTTTTCTCCAACTCAAGACCTTTGCATATAATGGCCTCTTGACCTAGAATATCTTCCTTCCCACCTACATTCTACAGCCAGTCCTTCTCATCTTTTAGGACTGAAATATCACCCCTCTTCCACGGAGCTTTTCCCGTCCTTATTTAAGTTGGTCCCAGCCCGTCATTCCCTCTCTTCATCCTTCACTTGTTTCCTTCTAATATTTACAACTGAAAATGCTTGATTTGATTTATGTGTGTGTGTATGTGTGTGTGTGTACTGTTTTCCCTGACTACATCACAAGCCTCAAGAGGATGAGAAGTAGATTGGCCTTGCTCATGTATAGATTACCAGCATTTAACTCAGAGCCCGACACAGGTCAATAATTATTTGTATGAATGAACATATGACCCCAGATCTTTTCACTATAAGAGAAAGAAAAATAAACCATGTGAAAAGGGAAATAATGAAGAGGTTAGCAAAAGTTAATGGTGTTGGCGAACAATATTTTAGACCCTCGATGTCAAAAGAATGGAGACAGCCATTAACTTATTCGATGTATCATCCCTACTTAGAAGGTACTTATGAAATTGTGTCTATGCCCCTTAGTTAATAAATGAGTGAGAATGTTCTGTGTGACTATCAAATTTGTAAGTATCCATAAGAATCACTGGGTGGGTGGAAATCTATGGGCATTTCGCCTGGTCTTGCCTTCTTTTCCACTGGCTCATTTTCACACTAGTTTTTATGGATCTGCATTCAATAGCAAAGGTAAATGAAATGAAATTCTGGAGAATAATCAACAATAACACAAGAAGCAGAAAATTTTTTAAAAATCAAAATTTCCATTGCTAAGCTCACCATCTAACACATTTTATTATATGTAAATGCTATTTAGAAGAACATCATACTTAAATCTGTTCCTGAGTTGGATTTCTGAAGAGAAGTAAGATTCTGAAATAGCAACTAAAGGAGTTAATATAAAACATCTATCCAAAAGAGAAATTAAAAACATAGAGGTGCTTTTATACCTACTGAAATATGAAAGATTATTAGGAAACAGGGATTTAATGTGGGCTGATATAAAGAATCTGACGGAAAACTGGTAGTGTGTATTACTGGAATGGACCATGTTTTATGGCTCTGAACACATCTGCACTTTTCACTGACAAGCTGGATAGTGAAGGTATGAGGGCCAGAACTGATTTAGGAGGGCACACCCCAGGCCTGTGAATCTTGAAATCAGATGTGCACAGGCAAAGAAACTCTAAAAGTCTTCATGCGTCTGCCCCACCCCACCCCACAAACTTCCATTCTTCCCTTGCTGATGAAATATCAGAAGAGAAGTAATAAAAGGCAAATTTCCTTGTAATGCTGTCTTCCACCTCCCTGCCAGGACATCTCCTGTCCAGAGGGCTGATCCAGGCTGTGAGTAAAGGCAAGCAGAGAACTCGCTCTGCATTAGAAGTTGCGAATGATAGAGTATATAGCTCAGTGTCTTAAGCATCTGGTCTACTGAATAATGTGATGAATAAATAAAGAAGGGAAACGGGTTACGTGAAGTTGGTAGGTTCTTTTGGCTTATTTCACTAGCTCTTCCCCGTATCTGAAAGTCGGTCTTAATGGCCTGAAGGGCGGGAGTCAGAGTCACTGACGCAGCCATGGCAGAAGCAAAACCGGTTCACACACTGGGCAGAGCCCTCCCAACGCTAACCACTATTGTAGCTACATCTGCCATTTTTTAATCTTAAAAGAGGAAGCATTCCAAATGGCTTAAATCTAAAAATAGGGTACAGTTTATGTTCATGACTATTTTAAATAGCATTGAAAAAAAATCCCCATGTTTCCCATTTTGTGACTTTTCTCCCATCTCTTGAAAAACAGCAAATACTGTAGCTTGATTGTCATTCAATCTAAAATCAGATGTTGTGCCAGCTGGAATCCTATTTATTATTGTGCTCAGTTTCTACATTAACTATTTGTTAAATAATGATTTTTATCACCATATATAACTAAAGGTCTTTCCATGTTGTGCCAGAACAATTGATTCAAGTGTGACTATTCTGAAAGAAATGTTATTTAAAAGACAGGTGTAGAGGTACTACTCAGTAACTGATCCAACTGTATTTGGGAGAAATCACATTTAAACATAAGTAACTGCCTAAATGGATTTGGACCAAGAGGGAGAAAGGCAAATATCCATGACATTTGTGTAATACATTCATAAATAAATTCACAACATTTTAAATATTCTCGAGTTGTTTGAATCATTTAGAGCAGATGGAGACACACTGTGGCTTTTTCTGAAAAGTGTGCAGGGTGTCCAAGAGGCCGACAGAATGGAAAAACTGATGTTCAGAGTGACTGCTAGTGAGAATCAGG
Source organism: Rhinolophus hipposideros (assembly GCF_964194185.1). Classification (NCBI taxonomy): domain Eukaryota; kingdom Metazoa; phylum Chordata; class Mammalia; order Chiroptera; family Rhinolophidae; genus Rhinolophus; species Rhinolophus hipposideros. Next base: position 13,942,849 of record NC_138060.1, on the reverse strand, counting down.
CCCTGAAACAAGAATGGCTGAATCCTATCAAGATTCTGGGAACTGCTGTTAAGTAACTATTGTAAAAAGATTCCAAGAAACAGCATAACCTGTGTAACATATCACATAAATGTGGTTTAAGAAGATGAGACTACAAAAAATAATCTTGATTGGTTTGTACAGTGTGGGTGGGCAAGGGATTATCAATAAACTTGACTGTTTAGCTGATGAATTAAAATTCGTCCCACTCATTGGAATGGCCATGTCTTTGATATGGCCATTGGGATGGCCATATCAAGCAGATGATGAAGAAAAAGGAGCAACATCTGATTTCTCAGGAAAAGCCTTTTGTTTTCTTCCTTTATCTCCAGGCAAGGAGAGTAAAACGGGCCCCCCGGTTCTCATCAGTGGATTCTTTGCCCTGACTAACAACTGCAGAAGCATAAAGTGGAGAGAGCTGAATCAGTGGAGAGATCCAGCAGCCTTATGGAATGAATTTCTTGTCGTGAATATCATCCATAAAACCTATGCTACTCTGATCTTAGATTCAATAAAAGCCCTGAAATCACAAAGGAGCCCTGATTTTACCTTGCCAGTTGACATCATATAAACAAAGGCAACGAGCACTGTGAACTGGTGTTAGAGCCTCTGTCCAATGAGCTGTTCCAGAATGCAGAGATTTATTTAGTTAGCAGCCTCTGAGCAAAGTTGGGGCAGGCGTACTTCTCAGAAATCAATGAAAGTTTGGAACACACAAAAACTACGCTCAACTACCTCCATAGCTCAGGGAATGAGACAATCGAGGTACCAGAGGATCTAGCTGCCGCCATTGAGCTCAGCGCCTCCAGGGAGAAACCTGAGAGGAAAGTGATGCCCAATGTGCGTGCAGCAGGTGCTAAGGAAGTCTGAAGAAGAGCTTCACCTTTACTATCCGTGATTTCTGACCAAGCCTACAGTGAAATGCTTGGGTTGGAGCTGCTACCTTTACAAAATGGAAATTTTGTTCCCTTCTCCTCATCTGTATCAGATCAAAATGTTATTTATATTACCTTAGAAGACTATCCAAGGTCCTTTTTCCCAGGTCTTGAAGAAAGATTTATTTTGGATAGCTTGAATCCTCACCTTCTAGGTGCTTTAACGGAAGCTGCCCAAACCTGAGGAAGACCATGCACTCAGCTGCAGCTGCTAAATCCAGAATGATTGGCACATCTTATAAAAGAAATAATGAACACATTCTGCCCCCCTCAGAGTTGATTGTTCAGTGGTATTCATTTGATGAAAACAAAAACCACTCATCTGTTTTTATGGCTTAAAATCATTTGGAAGAATCTCTATATACATGTTGCAGAGAATGTGATATTGTTTAATGACATGACACACATCCCCAGAACTACACTAGAAGAACGCTTCCTCTTTCATGAAGATAGCATATGGAAAACTGAAAATGGTGGCAGTTCGTAACACCAGATGTTAATATTGCTTCCAAAAATGGCTTACCAAAACAACATTATCAACAATGGGAACATTTGCTTTAGGGTTTTCTGGTCAAGATGGCAGAGTAAGTAAACACTGTGCTTGCTTCCTCTCACAATCACATCAAAATTACAAGTAAACTACAGAACCACCATCATTGAAAATTGCCTGAAATCTAGCTGAACAGAAGTCATACACCTAAGATATACAGAAGAAGTCATGTCGAAACTGGTAGGAAGGGAGGAGACATGGAACAGGCTGGTCCAAACCCATGTGTAGCACTTAAAATTTGGGAGGGCTATCCCAGCTGTGGATTTCCTACCTGAGGAGTAAGGGGATCCCAGCTTAATACCTGATTCCCCATCCCAGGGTTCCAGTGCCAGGAAGAGACATCCCCACAACTTCTGTGAAAACCAGTGGAGATGGTGGCTGAGTGAGACTATGGTGGCTGCAGTCCCTGATGCTCCTTCTAAAGGACCCATACACAAACTTACTCATTGACAAACTCATGCACTGTGAGCTCCAGTGCTGGGGCAACAGCTCAAAAGACACCAGAGACATATGGAGAAGAAATGAATTATCTGCCTTAAGATTGAAGGCTGGAGGGGCAACTTTCTCCCAGATGGAAGTGCTGGCAGAAGCCATTATTACTCTGTTGAGCCCTCTTCCCACACTGTGTGCAGACACAGGTGGCCCTAATAATCTGAGTCTCCATCAACCTGTCTAACACCATTTGCCCCACCCTGATGATTCCTTGAAACTCCTTCCTGACCCAAATTGTGGGACCACACAAACTGCTTCCAGTGGCTTTTCCATACAAATGGACTGTCTTGGCTCATGCTACAAACTCTCCTAAAATCTATCAAAGGTTCACAAACTCCAAATAAGCAACATCTGGACTCAGTGTGCACTGTACCTCTTATAAGCCGCCCCAATCACAGCACTGGCAGCAGTTGGCCTCAATTTGCAGCTTAGCTTTTCCCAGGCACCTCCAAACCCAGCACAGATAGTAACCATTTGCAAATCACTTTGTAGCTCATACCAAGAGGCCCTGGGTAGGGCACAGGCAGCAGCTGATCTTGGCTTTCACCAGAAACCCCTCCTCCAAGATGTCTCAGAACTAACACACCTGGTAGCCAGCTTCAGACCACATCAGCGCACCACACAACACCTCCACAAAAGACACACCCAAAGGAAAGACTAGGCAAGCACAAGAGCCACGCTAAAGCAAATAGTTCTGTAAGGCCAGCCCCTGCACCACAGCTCCTCCACTATAGTCATGGCCAGTCTTCACAGCCAATCAGCCAGAGGGTCAATCCCTCTTATTAACATGCCAACAGTAACCAAGGTTCAATTACAACAGGAAGGCACACACAACCCATACAAGGGACACACCTGGAGCACCTGGCTCTGGTGACCAGGGAGACTGCATCACTGGGTCCCACAGGACATCAACTACATAAGGCCACTCTACTAAGACTGGGAGGCATATCAGCTCTCCCTAATACATAGAAACAAACACAGGGAGGCAGCCAGAATTGGGAGACAAAGAAACATGTACCAAATAAATAACAAAACAAAGCTCCAGAAACAAACAAACAAACAAACAACAACAACAAAAACACTAAACAAAATGGAGACACGCAATCTACCAGATTGGTTATAAGGATGCTCAATGAAAAGAAAAAATGGATGCTCAATAATCACAATGAAAACTTACAGAGAAAGAAAACATAAAAATGAAGATAGAAAACATAAAACAGAACTAGTCAGAAATGAAGAATACAATAACTGAAACACAGAATATGTTAGAGGGAATCAATAGTAGAGTAAATGAAGCAGAAGATCTAATCAGTAATTTTGAAGATAAGGTAGCAGAAAACACCCAATCGAAACAGCAATAAAGAAAAAAGAATAAAAACAAAACAAAACATGAGGATAGTTTAAGGGGCCTCTGGGAGAACATCAAGCGTACAAACATTTGCATCATAGAGATACCTGGAAAAGAGAGAGAGCAAGGAATTGAAAACCTATTTGAAGAAATAATGACTGAAAACTTCCCTAACCTGGCAAAAGAAATTGACATACAAGTCAAGGAATCCAGAAAGTCCCAAACAAGATGAACCCAAAGAAGCCCACATCAAAGCACATCATAATTAAAATGCCCAAGATTAAAGACAAAGAGATAATCTTAAAAACAACAAGAGAAAAGCATTTAATTATTTACAAGGAAGTTCCCATAAGACTGTCAGCTGATTTCTCAATAGAAACTTTGAAGGCCAGAAGGGATTGGCAGGCAATATTCAAAATAATGAAAAGCAATGGAATACTATTCGGAGGTAAGAAAAGATGAAATAGAACCATTTGTGACAACATGGATGGATCTTGAGAATATAATGCTAAGCGAAATAAGTCAGATAGAAAAAGCAGAGAACCATATGATTTCACTGATATGTGGTATATGAACCAAAAACAACAAAAGAACAAGACAAACAAATGAGAAACAAAAACTCATAGACACAGACAATAGTTTAGTGGTTACCAGAGGGTAAGTGGGGTGGGGGGAGGGAGATGAGGGTAAGGGGGATCAAATATGTGGTGATGGAAGGAGAACTGACTCTGGGTGGTGAACACACAATGGGATTTATAGATGATGTAATACAGAATTGTACACCTGAAATCTATGTAACTTTACTAACATTTGTCACCCCGATAAACTTTAATTATAAAGAAAAAAAAAAGAAAAGAAAAACAAGGACCTACAACCATGATTTCTCTATCCAGCAAAGCTATCACTTAGAATTGAAAGACAGATAAAGAGCTTCCCAGACAAGAAAAAGCTAAAGGAATTCATCACCACCAAACCATTATTATAAGAATTGTTATAGAGACATTTTTAGGAAAAAGAAGAAAAAGATAAAAAATATGAATAATAAAATGGCAATAACTACATATCTAGCAGCAATCACTTTGAATGTAAATAGATTAAATGCTCCAATAAAAAAGAAATAGGGTGCCTGAAAGGACGAGAAAATAAAACCCTTACACATGCTGCCTACAAGAGACTCACTTCAGATTGAAAGACACACAGACTGAAAGTAAAGGAATAAAAAAAATAAATCTCATAAAAATGGGGGGGGGGGAAATCTGGGGTAGCAATACTTATACCTGAAAAAATGGACTTAAAAAAAAAAAAAAGGCTATAGCAAAAAACAAAGAAGGACTCAGTAATTCTACTTCTGGATTTTTACCAAAGAAACCTAAAACACTACTTCAAAGAGACACGTGTATCCATATGTTCATGGTGGCATTATTCACAAACGCCAAGATATGGAGGCAACCTGGTATGAATGAATGGATGAATGGGTGATCACTTTGTAAGTTATATAAATGTCTAATCACTATGTTTTATACCAGAAACTAATGTAATATTGTATGTCGATAAAATTGAAAAAAATAACTTTTGCTTTGTATTTGTTTTTATATATTTTCCACAAATGTCATAGTTTATATAGTATGATTGAATAGGATGCTATCTTTTGTTTTCTAAAGGTGCTGCAGTTAAAAAAAAAATTGTCTTTCATCATGGCACTTAGTGGAATTTTATGGATTCTATTTTGAAAATATTTTTTAATGGTAAAATTATTGTGACAATATCCAGCGTTTTATAAAAGAGGAATTATCAGCTTGTATGTCCCCCATGAATGGTTCCGAACTGACATTTAATTTTCATTGTGTTCAAATGTCCTACCGTAGGTATTTATTTTAACATATTTCTTTTGCAGAATGTAAAGAAAAGTAATGATAATTAGCTTATGTAAGTATGTGGGGTGCAAATGATGCTAACTGTAATATTTTATGAAAGTAAGGGCTTACTGATCATTTTAAAACTTTGTTATTTTTATTGGTAACAAGGAATGTTCATACCTCCACTATTCAATTGTTTCTGGATGTAAAGCCGTGTAATTATTTCTGCTATTATATTAAGTGCCACAAGTTTAACAAAGCAAATGTACATATGAAAAGAATTCACAACATTTTATGTTCTGTAACATGCTTTGTCACTTACTTTTATACATACCTAGAAAAGGTAATCTAATAAAAACACTATTTTATTCTCTCCTTTAAAGAATTGTGCACATTTGTTCCCTAGGAGAGTTCCAAAGGCAGTGGTTCTCACATCAGCTCGTAATTTATCCACAAGCTTTTACAACTTTTAAAAAAGTAGAATCAGAGTTTTGTGAGCTGGGGCCATATACTTTTACAAAATATCATAGGTTTGTACTGTCACAGCTCAGACTGAGCTCAATAGATAGCCCAATGGCCAAGTTCACATATACACACTCACACATACATACACATGCAACTGAGCTTAACCCAAATTTATAGATCTTATAAGGTTTCACTTCTGCAAGAGTGGGTTCCTGCTCAACCTCTCTTGTCAGTGAATCAAGAGGGAGAGAGACTTCCAATCTCCAACCATAGGGTATTTGTCAAGTAGGCACACAACAAAGGTGAAGTGAAATGGAGAGGAGTGAATGGGAAGAGAAGGGAAGGGAATGACAGACAGGAAAAAAAGAGGGAGGCAAGGAAGAAAGGGAAGCTGTCAGAAGAGCTGTAAGAGAGACAAAGGGGGAGGAAACACAGTGCCACAGCAGCCAAAAGGTGAAATATTTTCAGAAGAGACAAACAGATTCCAAAGATAGTGCCCACTGAAGAAATCTTCTCCTTGCTAGGAGCACGTGCAAACAAATGAAGTCAGCATCTTGGGCTGCATTGGTAAAGGGTCACATCCTCAAAATATCTACAGGGACCAGGCAAATAACATAAATGTAGGATTATAGGTGAGAAGAAGCTTAAGCATCAAGCACAGACACTATTTATAGGGGGGAAATGGTCCAGATCAAGCAGCTAAGCCCAGATTCTGCCCCAACAGACTAGCAAATCAATTCAAATATTTCTGGAACACCCATAATAGGGTTTGAATCACAAACTTTTACCTAAATAGCTGCAACCTCTAGGCTTTCCAAGCTTCTTCCCTCATCACAAGGAGATGATCACAGACATTTCAATATTTGGTAAGAGGAGGAAAGGTTTTATATGAAGTAATCCAACTTTGATTTCTTTGTACTGGAAAGGGAAAATCAATCACCCCTCACTTGCCAAAGTTTCTCCATTCAGGCATTAGCAGTGGGCAGAGGTCTCCATGGCAGGCACCTACACAGCCCACCAGATGTGACAGAGAAACCACCACGTTGGCCAAAGGAACTTCTGTGAAGTGAAGATGCTAATTTTACTTGGTGTTGGAAAACTTTAGATTTTTCAAATAAAAGGATTAAAGGGCAAAAAAAGTGCTTGCTTCCTACGTTTTCTTCTTAGTGGTAGTCTGGCTCACAATCTAAACCCATCCAAATTAGCCACCACCCCCACTCCAATAATTAATGCTCTTATTGTATTCTGTCTGTACTTTTTTCACAAAACTTCTCAACATTCATAATACATGTATTTACCTCGCTTACTGTCCATTTCCTCCACTAAACTGTAAACTTCACAAGGTCAAGGACAGAATCAATATTTGCTCATCTCTGAATATCCTGTACTGGGCACACACACAGTCAGTGTGGGATATACGGGGACCCTCCTATATAAAACGGCACCTCTATAACACGGTTTCGCTCTAACATGGGTCAAGAATTGGGGGAAAACCTCCTACGACGGCATCTTAGAACACGGCTTCACTCTGACACGGTTTGAGAATTAGAGAAATCCCCGGACAACACGAGTGTAATAAGAGCTTTTAAGAGCCAAAGATATCTCATTTGAAATTAGGGAAACCCCAAATAACACAGAACGTAATAAAAGCTTTTAAGAGCAAACGATATACCATTTGAAATTTTTCATTCAGCGTGAATGTCGTATCAGATTTGACTGCAGAATTTTAAAATTTATTAGAATTTCAAATCCATTTTGCTTGTGGAGTATTAAGTTCAGACGATGAAGATATCTTGTCAAAAAGAAAACGCCCTCTGTTAATGGTGCTTAGTAGTGATGACGAAGAAATCATTATTTAATACATGTTAATGCTACAATTTTGGCGCAAATTGCTTTAATAAATATATTTATCTTAATTATAAAAAATATAATAGCATGCTTTTTAAATTTTTGGAACCTAGCTCCCTTTTTTGTACTAGTTCTTTGTTTCGTATAACACAGATTCACATATCACAGCATTTTTTTGGAACCTAACAACCATGTTATGCGGGGGTCACCTGTATATTTACTTTGATGGTTTGCCTGGCAAACAGCAGGGGCCCAACAAACGTTACCTCTTACTGCTACGTTTTGTTACATCAGCACACCTCCATCGGTGCAAGATGGGAGGAGGAACGAGAGGGAGACAGCTAGAGAGCCCAATGTTAAGGTTATTCCTGGAACTGCCATGTCTTACACTTCCTGACTGTTGGAGGTATACTAACATCCTTCCTAGCAGATCTAAGGACTCTGTATTCTTCACCATGCCATAATCAAGAAAATAAAAGCATCTATGGTATTAGGCAAGCCCACTGTGATTTCAGATTCCAGAACCACTTCACGAATACTGGCACCCCATCTCATTCTCTGCCTCACATGTACATCTTGGTACTGAATGACCTCCCCTTTCCAAATCTACCCACAATTCTGTTTCATCAGGGCTGAGTCTTATCCAGTTTCTACCCTTATGGAGGCTTAGGTTTCAGGGTATCCCCACACAACCCAAATGCCAAACAAGTGCAGGAATTATGTTCCTGTATAACTTACACCTGATTTTGAACTCCTCTGTTACCCAGAGCTGTACCATGTAGCTGTGCGGACTGCACAGAACCAACCCATGAGATGAGTGGTGAGGTGATAGCCAGCTGGGCCCCTCTCTTGAGGCCATGTACCTTGTAGTTGGGCTGTGTCTCCCCTGAAGGGGGCTTTTTCTATTTTGCACAAACATGCCCTAAGGACTAGTAACAGTCTTGATATTAGAGAAATGAAAGGGCAAAACTCGATAGGGTGTGGCAAACCCAGTGCCTTGATAAGATGCATCATACAACCTATGGTTCAATATTTCATCTGTTCTAATTAGAAAAAAAAATATTAAACTGGAAACTTTGTTTTTTCAATAACATATTTTTGGCATTAACATGGATACCTCCAGGGAGCAGCATTATTCAAACAATTTTCTATTTCAAAATACCCAGGCAGTGAGAACTAACAAATTATTACATTTCCACTAAATGCACGGAAACAACCAAGTTAATTAAGAAAACACTGAAGTAGCTTTTCCCAAATGGTACTCTGCCTCCCCAGGGCAGAATGGTTTCCTTTTAAGGAATCACCACCTGATGGCAGAGGCACCTTGTAGGGGTAAGTAATGATATTTTAAAAACTGAACTCATCTCTCACTTCCTTTCTCAGTGCAAAGTGAACATGATGAGGGGCAAGGGTCCACTTGGAATGCAAAATCATTTTTTACAAGAGCTTCTAATAGCCCATCTCAGCTATGAGAGAAAGGCATCTTTACGCTTAAACAAAACTTTAAAAATAGTAAATAATTAAAATATGAGTTAAACTGAAAAAAACACCTTACACCTGTGATTCCCACTCTGGAAGGGATACCATTGGATAGCTACCACAGATGTCAATCACCCTTGTCTTTGCAATAGTGTAACTATGAGAGGAGAGCTGTCATTATTTAAATGGAGCTCAATCAGGATACTGATACTGATGGAGATAAAGCGAGGCATGAGTGGTAGGAGTGCCTCATGTACCAAGGAGGAATCGTAATTTTATTTTTGTCAGACACAGTCTCCTTGTAGCCAGCAATACCTGAAACTCTTTCAGGAAATCTAAGGGCTTTGGATCTGTATTCAATGGGAAGAAGCTGGGAATTAGAGTCACGCAGTCAATATGACTTCAGACAAATCAATTACCCTTGAGTCATCTTCACTTACAAAATAGGGATAGGAATATCTACCTAAAAGGGTGTTGTAAAGTGATGTAATGGACATAAATATTTCAACAATGTCTGCACGTGAGAGGCCCTGAGTAAATACCAATGGGAATAAAAGCAGTGGCTACCTGTTTGTCATATCTTGTGGCCCACTGACCTAGTCCAGCATTATCCTGACCATTTCATTATCCTCCATTTCATTATGAATTACATGTGAGTAGGGGTTTCCAGTTGTGAAGCTTGATGCTCATAACAACTTGATGAAGTAGCAATGATTATACCCATTTTAAAGATAAGAAGACTGAAACTCAGGTCCCACACTTAGTGGCTTCAATCAAAAGCTTTTCGCTGTAAAACACAGTTCTCTGCTTACTTAGCCCACCGGGGTACAGAGAGGTTTTTGGCTCGACGGAAATTCCTTTCTTAAATTGGTGCAAAAGAAGTCAAAAGTTACAGTTGTCCAATCTAGCATCCTGTACTGTGAAAAGTGATTGACGGCAAGCCTTTGTAGACAACACATGAGCCACGAGAGTGAATGACTAGAGCCCATAGAAGGAGAATTTGGCATTATCTGGCCATGGCTGAGAAAGGGTGGACTACATGAAATCTAAGTAACAAAAAATAAATAAATTAATAAATAAAAATGAAACAGACATCTCTCTCCTCCAAGATGAGGGAAATCATTTTTCTTGAAGTCAAAGATGTTTCCTGTAGGCCTATTTTTTCTCATCCAATGGACAAACTAGCCAGTTCAAACTAGTGAACAACACTTTGCCCACAGGTGCCATTCACTGAACAACTCCCAAATGACCTAAGGTCCCTACTTGTCTCTGCTTGTGGCATCCTCAAGAAAACTTCAGGGCTTAGGCTCTGCAATCTCCATGTTTTGGGTAAGGACTGAGTTTGAGAGGGGGTGAGTAGTTAAATTGGCCAGAGCTTAGCTGCTCAAAATGAAGGTAAAACAGGGCTATGGAGTACATCAAAGTCACTGGAAGAGCCAGAGGTGTGTGCTTTAAGAAGACATCAGAGTGATTCAAGAGGAGTGCAGCTACTTCTGCCACAACCAGGAAGGCGGAAGACCAGGAAGCCACCAATAGAGCCATTGCTATTGCCGAATTGTGAACGGTGTACAAAAAGCTGTTGTCACTGACACCTCTGGATTTTTAAGAAAGTCACACCAGCAGAGAAATAGATGCTGCATGCTTTGCTTTTCAATGACCCTAAAGTTAGGGGCTGGGTGCTACAACATTGCTGGCAGAGAACCCAATGTTTCCTCCAATGTTCTAGCCAGCAGAAACTGCAGAGAATAAAAAAAAAAAAAAAAAAAGAAAGAAAAAAGTTAGCCTCTTCATACCACAAACAAATACTTGTAACTGGCAATAAAAAAAAAAAAGGATCATATCCAAAACCTCAGCTGTAAAGGAGTTTGGGGAATGTAACATTTGACTTTCCTGCTTTTCCACAGAGGAAGACACATGAGAAGGAGGTTAGAAATTAGAAAGGCTCCTCAGAGCCCACTCACCATATTGATTCCAGCAGGTGTGCCATCCACTAGTCAGCTCAAAATTAAAGGATGTAAGAACCAATAAGAACCAAAACACAGGTAAGGCCAAGCACATGAGTACATGTGTGAAAATGGGCAATATAACCCATTAACCCATAATTAATGGGTTAATTAGAGAATGGAAAAGGATTCAGTACGACTAAAGTGAAGGGTACTTTTGGGAACAAGGCAAGGGATGAAACTGGAGAGGCATAAAAAGGGCGAGATGATGAAGAGTCTATCACGACAGCTTAGAAGCATTCTCAGTCTAGGGGAGATATCCCTCTTGAGATTCCAAGGAGTCTTGAACAATCCTTAACTACAGCATTTATCACACAGAACTGCAACCATTCATTTTCTTGTCCTATGTACTATTCCTCTTGAGTGAGTGTGGGAGGTCAAGGGCGTGGAGGGGCTATTTAATTTTTGTATCTCCAGAACATCGCATAGTCCTTGGCACAAGACAAAAGCTCGGTATTGTGTTGTATGGAATTACATCCAAACTGAAGTTTTTTCCAGAATGGTTAAATTGCGATCAGTCGTTTACTTCAAACAAACAAACAAAAATGTTCCCCCCACCTTAAGAACATTTCATTATAAAAACTGGATAACTGCAGGTTACAGATGGATAAAACAGTTAAGGATGTGTCCCTATAGTTTATTTCTATGCAATTTACATATAGTAGTAGAAAATGGTTTTTTGTTAACTGAGCATCATTCCTGCATTCTCAGAATAGCACCTCAATTTTCCTTTGGGGAAGTGCAGCTTCTGCCCTCACAGGAAGGGTTGTAGGTGAGGTACTTGGCCTCATCTCTAAGGTGTTAGGGGGGCACGTGATCTGGATGGACCAACGCCAGTTCTCTGTGGGCCTCTTCTATGAGTGAGTGGGAAAAGTTCTTTTTCTGCTGAGGTTGCTCCTACTGGTAAGATGGCTGCCTCACGTTAGTCGGGGGACAGCACAAGAAACAAGAAAGAAGCCAACCTAGCGGAATCAGAGTCCAAAGATAGAGAGATAAAGGGTCTTAACATCGTTGCTTTGTGTACCTGGATCTGGGTGCCAAAGTTACCACTGGTCAACATGATCTTCTTTTTCGGGGGGTGGGGATTAAGAGGCCATGCACAGTTACTGTCTTGTGCCACCAAAAGGAACTCAAATGTTTTTATTTACTATAGACATACTATTTGTTGAAGAAGTGGTAATCACTAAAAGCAGGAGAAGAATGAAACTTGGTTTGGGGGACATTGATCAGTCAGGGATCTGCCATGCGACCATTTCAAGAGGAGACTCAGGCATCGCTTGACCCTTCTTGAGGAAAAATACAAGTCTGTTACTTGTCTATTTTCACAGAGAATTAATAGAAAACGATCATTACTAAAATGGCTTCACAGACCTTCAGGGTCATGGGAATTACAAATGATTAGTAGGAAAAGTGATTACTTCAAGTTTCTCCCAAAGATGTTAGTTGCACAGTAATTAATGATACTGAGCAGCAATGATACCCATTAAATAAATCATTAAAGACTTTCCAAATAATTTAGCTAAATGTGATACTGAAAGACCAAAGTAAGAAAGCCTCATCACTAAAAGTATATAAATACAAGAGGATGAGTCAGTGAAACACAGGAAAAGCCACTCATTTAAAATGGCCTTTGCTTGTCATTCAAACTCATGTAAAATGCCTAAAATCTGTCAGTTGTAGTAGCTTCTAAGTGATATGTCAACAAATATATTCACTGAGAATACTTATTCTGCCTAGAGCCAATGTTTTTATAAAAACATTCTAAAGAGTCAACTGTTAAATCAATAAAATGAATGTTCTGAGCAGGTGTTTGGAATTGCGCTGATTTATGCATATTTTCCGCTTTAATTTCCACGGTTACCACCAAACTTTTGCAAGAAAACATAAAATGTACCTGGAAGTATTATGCTCATCATAAACATGAGGACAGTTGTGCTAAACTATCTTTACCGGTAAGAGGGATTCACAAATCATTTTCATTTGCCCAAATCCTTAAAGTTTTCCATTTGACCTGCAGTGATTGGAATACCAAGTGTCACTCAGTTTAAATGGTATTTTTAAGCTATTAGCAGCTGACATTTAATTGGGTATATTTATGAGGGACACAAGGAATAAACAGCACGAGCAAGAAATGAAAGCTGAATCAAGGACTCACAAAAAAGAAGTACCACCCATGCCTTTTATCCTTTTCTTTCAGCACATCCATCGGAAGCAGCATAACTCAGTGGTCAGTTTAGTGATCTAGAGGCAGCTTTCACCAGTCAATGCACAGCCTTGGCACTTACCAGCTGGGAGGCCTTGGATGAATTCCATGAGCTACATATGCTTCAGCAGAGATAATGCTAGTACCTACCTCATAAGCTTGCTGTGGGATCAGAATTTGGGATTACTCAAAAACATTTTGCATAGGGGCCAAGAGGAAAGAAGAGTTCAATGAATGCCAGTTGTTATTATAGTATTTGTAACCTTGCCTACTGGGTAGGAAATTATTTCAAATTTATTTAAGTACTTATATTTCTTCTTGCACCAGAAATGATGGAAAGCATTTTTTAAAAATGTACAAGAGACAACAAAATAGCCCAACTTAAGAATCAAGGTTAAATAAACAAGTCAAACAAAGGTTATAGACAAAAATAGAGTCAGGAACAAGACAAAGAATAAGGATCATAGCAATATGGCTGCTCTATCCAACAATATAAGAACACACACACATATGCACACACGTTCCAGGCACAGAACTCCTGAAACCCTTGTCATTGCCTAGGTGAAAGAAGTGTTCTTTATTCTAATGAAGTGAATGGGTGGGGTCCTGGCTGTTTCCTGGATGAGGGTTGGTCACTGGAAAGACCAAGCCATGATTAAAAGTTTGACATTTTTACCCACCCTCCACCCCAATCTCTTGTGAAGGGCTAAATATGGGGTTAAGGATCGATCATGCCTACGTGAGCAAGCCTCCATAAAATCCCACAGTATTGGATTCAGAGAGATTCCAGTTGGGTGAGCATACCCAGATACTTGGAGGGCAATGCATCCCAACTCCATAGGGGCAGAATCTCCTGCACTCGGGACCCTCCCAGACCTCTCCCCAGGAACTCCGTCATCTGCTTGTTCTTCTCTCTCTGTTGTCCTATCTTTTAAAAAACTGATAAAAGTAAGTAGGTGTTTCCGTGAGTTCTATGAGATGTTCTAGCAAATTAATCCAATCCAAAGCAGAGGTGGACAGTTCACAGGAACCTTCAATTTGTAACCAAGTCAGACAGAAGTGGTGAGTAACCTGGGGACCTACTACATGTGATGGGCATCTGACGGGGGTGGGCGGGAGAGGACTCCTAAGACCGAGCCCTTAACCTGTGGGGTCTGATGCTATCTCCAAGTAGGTAGTGTGAGAATTGAGTGAAAGTGTAGGGCCCCCAAATGGTGTCATGGAGAATTACTTGGTGGGGGGAAACCCTCATACATTCTGTGACCAGAAGTATCAGAATGAAGTGTTAGATGGTTAATAGTATGAGGAGTAAAGGAGACACCTAGGAAGGAAGACTGGGTTTCTCTAACACGCAACATAAGGAAGACAACTGGGTCTGCTGCATGACTTTCAGTTTCCATGATATTAAAATGTACTAAATACACAGGAAGATTTCAGTGATTTTGTAGAAAATGGCAAACATACAGAACTAATGCCAACAAATTTAAGTCACCTTTAGGAGAGCACATAATTAATAACCATGGAAATAGCATTACTGGCTTCAATTCTTTACCTCTCCTCGCATCTACACTTGCACCATGGCCTCTGGGTCCACATGTATTCCCTGGCCCCTTAACTTTGAACTTGGTCCTAGGATTTTCTTTGGCCTTTACTCACGGGTGGAAATGATAGTGTGTCCTATGTTGTGGCCCTTGGCCTTAAAAGGTGTCACGCTTTCTGCTTGCCCTGCTATATCTCTACCACAATATGAAAAGTACATGACATGGCCCGTCTGTCTGCTAGCCTAAGGGGAATGAAACACAGGAAGTAGAATCAGATCCTGCAGTGTGGAGACGAGACACCCAGTGGACAGGTCAGCCAAAACCCAGATGATTCACAGACACATAAACATAATGATTGTCATTTTACACCTCTGAATTGTGGGGTGTTATGTAGCAATGACAAACTAATACAATCACCAAACAATGACAGTTCTTTAAACAGTATACATATGCCCCCCCAAAATATATTCTAAATGGCATATCATGACCCAGATAAAAAGCAGTAGAAAGAGTATCAGTACATATCCTCATAACTTCATTTTATGAACTTATTAACCTCACTACTATGCTTTCTGACACTCATAATAATTAATATAAATAAAATTAAATTTGTTTGTATCTCATCATACTAAATAAAAGTGTCGTGATACATAGTCACCAAAACTGAACGATAGGCTTGAGGTAATCGCTCTCCAAATTCATAAGCATAATTCACTGGAGTGTGGGATGTAACGGGGGGTGGGGTGAGGTTATACCTTAGAGAAACAGACCAACAGCTTCCAAAGCAGCATAAGGCATGAAAAGTGGCCCATGTGCCTCAGGAGACATGCCATGTGTATGAAGATGCAATGGACAGAGAAATCAAGATCTTCAAATGTGTGTCTTATTTAAAAGTCACACAAGGGCAAATGGTCCAATGAATGTGTTGATCTGAGATTAGGTGGCTTCTCATGTAGGCTACTCAACGCGTGGTGCACAGAAGATGCTGCAGGGATTTACTTACTTGTACATAGTTAATGAATGTCATGAGCAAGGCTAGTAACAATGATAACAGTAATAATAGCTCACACCCATTCATCAGTATGGATGGGCAAGGCACCATACTAAGCATGAGGCACGGATTATTCCACTCAATGCACGTAGCTTTCGTGACAAACCTAGGAGGCAGGTCATTTTATTCCCTTCTCCAATCCACTTTGCCCTTTGCTTTCACAGTTTTTACAGACAGGTATTCTGAAGCTTGGAGAGGTAAGTGACTTGTCTATGGTTACGTAGGCTCTCCCTGTTTAAAGGAGGTAGCAGGCAAAATTACTATAGATATACTTGATTATTATTTGCTTTAGATTTGTCTTGAACATTTTCTTGGTTGACTGAAGCTTTCATTTTTTTTCATAAATGTAAAGCTTCCCTAATTTCAACTGGTCTGTGGAAATATTTTGCCAAATAGAAAGCACTTTGTAAACGAAAAGGAGTGTCATGTACTGTGAACATATCCCAACTAGGTTAAAGAGAAAATATCAATTCTAATAATATTATTTCAGAGTCTCCCACTGGTGTAGGTTTATTCAAAGGACTGTAGCCTAATCCCTCAAATGCTACCCTTTATCTAACTCTGACCCACCTGAAATGCTATCCCTATGTTCTCACTGCCAGATGACAACTTCCGATGTTTTTCTCTTTTGAATTATTTTCTACTGAAAAAAATACACCACTCTATCCAGTGTTACAGAAAATGGCATTGCTGAACATGCAAGATTTTTGTCTAATTTCTCTTAAATTGTATTTGTCTCTCACCACCTCAAACAGATGGTGGCTTTTGTACCCATATTACATGTAAATTATGTACACATTTCACCACATGGGCTTGCATATTATCTAACGGTTTTCAAACAATGGCATGTGAGGCACATGATAATAATCAGCCATAAATCACTAGAAATTAAATTCAAACCCGGGAAACACCAGAAATGAGCATTTCTAATGCATTTTGCTTCAAACTTAGTTCAGATGATGAAAAACAGACCTGTGGGACTGTGTCAAGACAAGAAATCCCTGCAAAACCATGAAGTTCTATGAGATGAGCATTCTGGCCCAGAATATTCATCAGTTTGCAGCAACTGAAGCAAACTTAGAATTCACACATGCAAAATGATAAAATAGATGGACCGACTTGATGCAGCAGCTTGACCCAACTGATTATTACTGGCACAGTGAGCAAATCCTTACCCACACTCATTCTGATACATTTCATCTATTTCGGAAACAATTCACCACCACTACTATCTTGGAACTCCATGCTGCCCAGACTTTTTTCTCGAAGGTTAGGAATCTTACACTATAACCAGTGATTCACAAAGCAAATTTTTGGTGTCCTTTAAAGGCTCCCCAAGAACAGTGAATAATCTGTCAGGTTGTTACAATAAGCCATCAAAAAGTTATATTACTTCCTTCAGATATTTTCTAACACCCAACAGGAACATGAAGCTTTTTAATCAGAAAAGCTATATTGGTTCCCTTATTTTATCTTCTACATAACGTAAAACAAAGATGTTTATCATAGTGCCAAAGTACATAATTTAGCCAAGCCATAACTTGGCTGGCTACATGTCATAGGAAACCAACTCAAACTAACGTACGTGGAATAAAGTGTGTGTGTGTGCCGGGGCGAGGGGTTGGTGGAATAAGGAGTTAATTGGCTCATATGACAAGAGGTCAAGTTATTTTATTTAGGATGGGTCCAGGCAGTGGTGTTTTGGAAATGTTTAACAATATACTCATTGTCTTTTCATGGAGGTGGCTGATTGGTGGCATTTGCTAATTTCAAGCTACCAGCATTTTATCAACCAGCTCACAAAATTCCTGAAAAGAGGCTCTCGCAGGCACTGGTGGTCTGAGCTATCGGCAGCACACCACTGGATCCAGACATTCAAATGACACTGTAACTATTCCCATCTCCCCCTCTCCTTTCTGCTTCATTCCATCTGATTTCATTCCCAGACATGTTCATGTGTATGGTGGCAATAATACCTGCAGGGGACTATGCTCAGAAGGGCTCTAAAGAGCTTGGCTTCTGATCTCTCCTCTTATAACCAAACACTACGGAGAGGGAATGAGTTTGGAAGCTAAAGGGAACGGGGGCAGCGACCTTCAAACCATTTGGATTAAGCAGAATGCATCTAAAATGAGGAAAGGTCAGTTCTCCTAAGAAACTCTGTGCACATGAATTATCGTGAAGAGTTTCAACACTCAGAGATTAAATCTACAGCAAAACCCACAGCTGCAAAACAGCTAGAATTCCCTACCACGGGTCCACTTTCAATGAAAATTTGAGGCAAAAGCTTAAGATCCAAGAAAATAAAATGTGTTTTGAAGAAAAATATGCTCATGAAACACAAAGAAGCTGTCTTCAGTCATGGACAGATACAAAATGTAAGATACATAATTGCTGCATAAATTCATTAATAGAAGTGCTAATGCCATAAATCGTACATCTCTATTTTGACACAATCTTTTATTTTCCTTTCAATGAGGAAGAAAAAATAAAGGAGCGGAACTGGCAATATTGCTTGCAACTAAATTGGATTTTCCGCGAGAGAAAGCTGTTTAGAAAAAGCTATTAGAAAACACAAAATAGTACTCACAAAGGGTATTAATGAGCCTAACCAGAAGGGAAAAAAAAACACACCTCCAGCAATACAAACAAAGGTTTGCAAAACCTCTTTCAGGCCTGGGAGCCAAAGGGATACTCTGAACTCTCTACTTTTGCAGAAAAGATCTCATCTGCCAGTAGAGCATGAGAGAGAGTTGAAATTTTAAAACAAGAACTCTTAACTCAGACTATACATCAAGTCTTACCTATGATTCAAGAGACAAGACTTCAGCAGCTCTGGGTTTAGAAGGAAACCCATCTATCCTGCCCTCAAACTGGGAGGCATTGTAGAAACAAGACTTAGACTACACTCTGTCACTTTGTGTGTGTGCTCCTGCCTTGGCTGCCAGGAATGTCATAATACAGAGGTGACAGTCAAATCCAAGACAAGGAAGGATCAAGTGTACGCAGTGGCTTTCACCCGAAAAGCTCTTTTACTGCTTGTCCACAGAGGGTTTTTTTGTATTGTTTTGTTGTGTTTTGTTTAATCTTATTTATTTTTAATTGATTAACCAAAGAACAAGAAACTGGCAGGGAAATCATACAGAAAACTTGAGCTTTTTTCCCCCTTCAGAACAAAGAAGTGGAGTCAGGCCACCTTGCCACTGTGGGATGAAGCAATTGGGAAATGACATCTGGAATGTTCTTTATCAGTTAAACAAATCTAGGTTCATATGCATTTTTTTCAGGGCTATCACCACAGGTCCAGAGTGCTTAGCCCGGCCACCATTAGGGCAGCAGAAAAGCCAGGCAGAAGGCTCTGATTAAATCAGCTGTCACTAGGTGTTTTTGCTGGTGAAGGGGCTTCCTGGCAGGGCGTTAATACTGAAGCTATCCCTTCCATGTGGTGTATCAGATTAACAGAGGAAGCAAAACAGACAAATGGTGCTTGCTGTGACCAAAAGGAGGGTCCTAAAATATTGACATTTCCCTGCCTGTGATGTTCATGTTCACAAGAAAAGTAATTTTTACCTTCAATTCCAATAGCAAACCACAAGGAATGCTAAATGCCAGTTCTTTCATTAACATGGTATTATATTATTATGTGTATGAATAAACCCCATGGTCTCATACTATACATGCCACATGGATATATAAATGGCAAACATGGTAAGTAGTATTTTAAATAGAATAATAGTAGTTTCTACAGTTCAGGGATGAGGCATTTGTTTGAAGATTAAAAAAGATAAACATTTTCTAGCATTACCTCGTGAAAAATAAATATGGTATCTACATACAGTTAGGAAGGATCTGTAGAGTATTTCATTTTTATCCTTTTAATTTACACTTTACTTTTCTTACAAAATTTCATCTTTGGACAGTTTGCTAATATTGTATGTAGTCTCAGTAGCATCTTTTACTTAAAACTACAAATATTAGGTAGAAACAATGTTAAGGGAGATTTACCAGATTGCTTACATGGGCAAGGTAATCAGACATGCATCTGAATTGACTGACAGGTCATACCACATTGGAGTTAAGGTCCCCAAGAAGGAGAGATGACAAAGATCAAAGGTTACCTTTGTGGAATTAAGACCTTCTGATTCTTTTAGAGCCCGAGTTTACAACCCCTGCTCAGAAGAGAAAGGTGCATTATCTAAGTATATTTTCATTTATTCTCGAGCATGGACTGTTATTCAAAGTAAAGCTTCTCACTTAAAAATAAATGTAGCCTTAACAAAGTAAGTGCTAACATGATCCTAATTTTTATTCTGCCACCTCTTCTTTCCCTCTCTGTTCTTTGACCTTCAACATATTCTTAGAACAAGCTCTCTTCTACCACCAAAAAGAGGTTCCCTCCACTCTGTTTTTGTTGTAGCTGTTTATATGCAGGTAAAATAATTCCCTTTGCACAATAAAACCCTTCTCAAAACAAGTTCCTTCGAACCACTCCTAATAGGGTCTTAAAGGTATTAAATTCCTGCTGTGATAATTTGAATACAGTTAAGTTGTTGTTTCTTTGTCCTGTTCAAAATTTCTTCCCTTCATTTTCTGGCATCAATACAATAGAGTTTAGAAAGAACAGCTATAAAAATAGGCATCATCAATTTCAACTTCCAAGAGAAAATTCTGTATGTGGATCACAATAGGCCACTAGACATAGAGTAGTATTGGATATACACTTCAACATACTTTTTGTTAGGATCAACACTTATGGGCTCTGTTGAAAACAAAAATGCATTTCTTCTATTGAGCTGTCTTGAGAACGCCTGTCTCAGAGATTCATTTTCTTTGTCCCTTATAAGGACAAAGCAAATGGAAAAAAGAGCATGTGGTATTTTAATCAAAATAGATTTGCTACTCAAGCCAGGGGCCCAGAGCTCCACGGATATCTGGACGATGGCTCCTATTGGGCAGGTAGCCTGAAGGAGCTATGGTGCTATCACAGGGCAGTGAACATCTGTTGCTCCCCATAGTCTTTCCCACTTTCCTGCAGCAACAACCCAGGCATCAACTGAGGACTCAATTCTACTCTAATCCCATATGTAGGGCTCCATCCTGAGGGATAGAGAATGGGTCTGTGGCCAAGCACTCTTCTGTCCGTGGGAACTTGTTAAGAGATAGACCCATGGCCTAATCCATTCCAATCCAAGTCACTCTAAGGAAGTCTACAGGAGCTATCATAAAAGAGGTATATCCTTTTCTGCTGGAACTTCTGCAGCCATAATTCCTTCACTGGTTAGACCAGATGATGTTTGAGGGTCTTTAAGCATTTCATGGGATTTCCGGAATGCAGCACGGGGATCTCTCTTTGGGGATAAAATATATCGGAATCAATCTCTGTTGGTCTGACCCTCGCCAGAACATGGCAATGTTTTAATCCCTCAGGGCAAACCCAAGAAACCTATACCTCAGAATTCCATCTGGCTTTGGTCATTCTTTGGTACAAATGTAATGCTTAACTTAATAATAATAATAATAATAATAATAATAATAATAATAAATTGATATTTACTACACAATAGAGATAAAGATTTCAATGAGGCATAATTAACTTAATAAGGAAATATGATATTTTGCCATGTAAAAAGTTAGATGGATTTGTATTGGCATCTTTTCACTGTTTTAGAGGGAGAATACTGTATCCAAAGAACTTTGATGCAACAGGTTGGACATGAGAGTTACCCCAGCTTTGTAATTCCATCTATTCCCTACCATTTAGTGAGACTTAAGAATGGTATGGTCCTTCCTAACTAAAAATTAGGTTCTAAAGTCAGCATGTAGGTTATATAATCATGTGATATAACTTGATCATATTAGTGCACATTCCTGTATTATATAATATGGTCTGATGTCTTCAAAATATGTCAAGATTCTGATCATCTCTCACCAGTATTATGAAATTTAAGCCACTACTATTCTCTTTCTAAATTATTCCCAAAGCCTCCCAGGCAGTCATGTTCCTTCCAAAATTATTCCTATATAATATGGTTTCCACAGATCACCAGAAAATTCTTTAAAAAAAAGATCAGATCATAGCACTACTCAACATTCTCTACGTCTTCCCATTGAAAACTCTGTATCAAAGCATACAAGGCCCTCTTCAGATAATTTGGCCATGCCTAGCTATCCAACCTCAATTCCTACCACTCTCACAGATCCCCAGCTCCACTGGTATTCTTACTGCTCCTTCAATACTTGAAGCTCTTTTACACCTCTAGGACTTCATACTTCAGTCTGCAACTCTTTTCCTCTCAACCTTTCCAAGGCTTGCCCCTTTGCTTCATTCGGGTCACTGCTCAAATGTCATATCTTCAAAAAACGTTCCCTGAACACCCTATCAAAAATAGAATCCCTTCTCAACATTCACTACCCCCTTGTTTTATTTACTTCATAGGACATACCACTGCCTGCAACTACATTATTTTCTTGTCAAATTGCCGATTGTCTTCTCCACTGAAACGTAATCTCCATGGAATGAGGATGTTTGTTTGTCTTATTTGCTGCTGAATCACACACAGGAAACAAAGCCTGGCACATACAAGTTACTCTATAAATATTGGTGAATGAATGAATGAATGAAGTTCACTATAACAAGATCCAAAGATAACCCATGTTCAGATCCTACAAAATCAAATAACATGGTTAAAGAAGAACCTATTCTCGGTTTTGCTTGGTTAACATCTAATCACCAGTGAAATGCAAGCATATTTGCATACTTAAAAGTTTGTCTGCAAGGTGATTTTGTTTTCAGGCGATGTAATAGGAATAAGCATCTCTAAATTCCTAGGGAGTGTATACACACAGACACACACACACACACAGACACACACACACACACACACAAATGACAATACTGTTTGACATCTTAAATAATTTGACATACATTTTTACCTGAAAATATTATTTGGTGCATTAGTAATGCCATTTCTCAACCAGAGGAAAATAAAACCTTACCGGTAAGAGCTTATTTTTAAGTTGGGAGAGCAGGTCATAGTCACTTCTAGGTCAAAAGATAAAGGAATGTATATGTAAGATATGTGTGTGGATTTTTCTGCCCACAGGCAGTTTTCACACAACATGAAAATAAAATATAAACTAACATTCGCTCAATCAAGAGAAGAACCAAGAACTTTCAAAGAAATGCTCTGAACCTAAATGCAATGCAGCAAAAGGAGATTTGAAAAGCTATAAAAGGCAATTCCTTTAAAAATCTGCCAGTATTCCCCACCAAATGGTCCTTTACACATTGTTTTGCCTACAATCTGCACTGTATGTGCTTTCTATATCCCATTATAAGGGTGTAAGAATGCCCATGATGTTTCACCCTCACCTATAAAGAGGTGTTATGACTTTAAAAAATCATTTCCAAATGAGTAGTTTAAAACACTAGATCGCCCTGCTTTACTTTGGATGTCTCTACAGTTGCTTAAAGTACAACTTCAGTATTTACTCATGCCCACTTTCAAATTAAAACAAAAAAAGCAAAATCTTGTATATCTGTCATAACAAAGAAATAAGAGCTGCTACTTCCTAATTAACCAAGAGTCAAATGATGGCCTCTGTGTAGTTCTCTCTTACTGCTTTTATTTCTTTTCTTCCTGAGCCAACAAATGAAAAATAGCAATATCTTGCATTTGCCTTATGATTTAGCAAGCCCATTTATTTATCTTCCTCAACTACCTTTACAAAAAATCTTTAAGATGTACAAGACAAATGTCTCTATTTTCCAGTTCAGAAAACTGACTTTCCCTTGGTCTCCCTGTTATTAAGTAGTAAAGCCCAGAGTAGGACCTGTGCTTCCCCATGGCCTGTTGAAAGCTCTTTTTACCATGCCTCAGTCCCTCAAGATACACCAAATGAGAGGACACAATTCATCAGCAAAAAATAAAATAATAAGAAGGCACAGTTCCCCAATGCTAATCCTCTAGCTCCCACCCTCAAGGGCTCTAAGCTCCAACTAAAATTACCTTTTTGTAATCTCAATGCTATTCCCAGATGAGGCTGTCTGTTTGGTTTCTATCAGTTCTAATAAAAGTATTAATTATTACATTGGAATTCTACTTCAAGCTTTATAATGAATATTGGTTTCTACAAAATTCTTAATTAAGAAATATTAGAAAACACAGCTCTCACTCGACTGTCATGGGACATAATTAGAAGGGACTCTTCCTAGTCTGGTTTTTTCCAGTTTCACGGATAGCAATCCAGACTGAATTAAATTCAAGAGTATCCTAAGGCCAAATTTCTGGACTAGAAACACCAAGGGCACAGAATGATTTCGGGGTAAATTTTAGGTGTGACATGTTTCACTCTGTCCTAGACCCAGGGATTAAACTCTGTACAGAAACATTTTCGTAATTTTCAATGGGAACTCACTCTCCCCAGGTTCTTCCAACCCAACAGGATACAGTCATCCATTCGACAACTATTTACTGCCCATCTACATTGTGCTGGTGATGGAGATACAATGAAACAAAACAGACACCATTCCTTCTCTCTAGAGATGACATACTAGTGACTGCGACAGACAAAAGACAAGTCAACAGAGTTATGATTGATCATAAGTGCTGGAAAGGAGATAAAGAGGGATGCTAATGGAGCCTATTGAAGGTACCTTCTTTGGTTGGGGTGGCCAGGCCAGGCCCCCTGGAGAGGTGAGTCAGTAACAGGACAGCCGTCGATAAGCATTCCTTCTGTGACTCACACTTGCCTCATTCCATATTATTTCACTTAGTAGTTGGCTGGTGAACAGGTCAAAAATCAAGCGGGCTGTGGTGGGGATGGTTCCGTGCATACCAGAAAGGTCTCCTTTAGAAATCAGTCAGGAAGGGTTATTCCAGTTAAAATTAAAATCAACACATAAGAGCCAGGAAATCCAATTGGTGAAAAAATGGTCTCTTTATATTCCATCAAGGAATCATTTCTCTGTAATGACAAGAGGTATATTGCCAATAAATCCACAATTCTGTTTCCAATTAATGCAAATTTATAATATGCCAAGCTGTTATTAGATTTCAATTAATAATCTGTGACGCCTCATTAATGCAAATATGTTCCTGGTAGTGCTAAACCTTTAGTGAAACGGGTCCAATGACATGACTGTTTCATATGATAATAGAACTATGATTAGAAAGCCAAATTAATCGTTTTTCTGCTATTAAATGATCTCTATGACAATTTATTTATGCCTACATGAAACATATATGCTTCTTGCAAAATGCCAATTGATATTTAAACTATCCAATGACAAAAAAAAACACACACAAAAATAAACCCACCCAGAAACATCACGCAGAAATACCTCTAATAGTGGCACAAAATCCCCAAAGCAAGTCATGTGCTTCAAGAATAAAAAAGGCCACAGAGTCGGTACCATTTGCTGTTTCAGGTACTATGAAGTGTAAAGCTGCAAATCTCAGGCATACAGCTGAGTGACAGTGCTTTTCAGCTCTCTTGTCTGTGTACTTTCCCATTCCTTACCCCCTGATTGCTCCACCCGCAGATTCTGCAAAGCTATGGAACCTGAGCCAAGAACAACAAAAGCAGGATCCTGTCCCCACCCCCACCACCACACTATGCAGAGAAGTTAGGCAGGAAACCAAACTGCCCAGAACAGTTTCTGCTACTGCTTCCTGCCCAGCATTCTTCCCCAATTCTGACAATACCACTCTCTTTTTCCTTTGCACAACTGTTCCTTTCTTGTATCTGTGTGGTCCTGTTTAGGTGGACAGAGGGGAGGGTGAGGAGCCAAGTGGGGCCATCAAAATACTCCAATATTCAGTACAGTGATTGATCCAGGTGTGGGCTCTGGAACCCAGCAGTCTCTTGGGTCTTTCCAGGATTCCTTTACCACTAATGAAGAGTACCATTTTGACTCAATGCTTTAGCTTTAGTTTGTTGTGATTTTTGTAGAACTTTACAAATGAAAGGTAAGCAATTTCACAGTACCTCCTGCAGCATCCCAACAACCACCCAGGTAAAGTCCATCCCACTCTTATTCTCTCTGTCAACCCCCACAGTCAATTATTGTCAAGAGACATAAAGCATGCAAAGGCCAAACATTTCTTTCTCCTCTTAAGTAAAAAGTAGCTTTAAAAATCGATAGAAATTTCTTCTTAATTGTTGCTTAGCAACCAGCACAAGATTAAAATTACTTTGTAGCTAAGAAATAACAGTATAAAAAAGTGTATTTAGATATTTAAAATTAAGTAACTGTCTTAAAATGGAGTTGTTTACAAACTCAGTTATTGTAGCCTGACATTAGACATACAATCCTAAATATTAAAAATAACACAAGAACTTTAGGGATTCTGTGAAAGGGTACAAGTCCATTCCTCTTCAGTAGTATGTACAATAACGTACAAATTGTGACTCTACCCTTTTCGCACCAAAAGTAATATTGAGTCTCAATTAATATGCTAGAAAAAAATCCTTTCATATATAGTTTTAGATGAGGTGTTGTAAGACATAAGCATTAGATATGGCACTCATGCTTAAAAATCTGTCTGCATTTAAATAGTTATCTCTTATTAAAAAATACATATTGATTTATAAAATGCATATGGTATAATAACAGTTTCAGTGCTTATGCCAACAATGATCAGTGGGTACAGGTTGCTGGACAAATGGTAGAAAAGAGCTCAATGAATGATTAGTTAGGTCTGCCAACGGTAGAGGATTCAGAAGTGGCAGTCTGCACACCAAACATCTTTTTAATTCTTTGCAGCATGGAAAAGCCCAGTTTTTCTGCCAGAGGTTGCTTGACCTTTGCAAGGTTACAGTTCTCTGTGTCTCCGTCTACTCATCTTTAAAACGAGGGTTTTACTTAGATAGCCTCTGAGGTCCCTTCCGGTTTCAACATTCTAGAATATTCTGAGGAAAGAATCATAATAATAGTCCTTGTGATTAGCAGCCAGAGCAGACTGGTGTGTGGTCAGCTAAATACAGGCTGCGAAGTGAACCTGCAGGTGAAGCTCTGAAGAACGGGGGTACTGAAGGAGGCAAACCCTCACTGAGCTGTCCCACAGTCAGTCTGGCCTGGAGTTTGATGCCTAGAAAGCAAAACATCATCCAAGGAATAAGTGGCCCAATATCTTCCCACTTGCATATTTAAAAAGTTCCTTATACAATTATTTTGCAAAAGGAATGAGATGTCCATGATTTAAAGAAATAGACAATTTTCTTTACATGCACCATTTCATGCATGTGTACACCTCACAGACAGAAATGTGCAGGAGTCTTAGTCCGGATGTTTCCAGCCACAGACCATGAAAGCTGGTTACTATCTCACAAAACAGGAAGTGAGGAGGTCAGGCAGGCTCAGTGACTGGCAATGTCATTGGGGGCCCCAAATCTTTTGAGCTCTGTGCTCTACAGAGCCTCGGAAAGCTTTGTCCTAGGGTCAGTTCCCTACAGAGTGATTAGGTGACTGCCAGGAAGTACAGGTGCTCTGTACTTCCTTATTCAATTCATTAAAAAAGACTAGCTTTTCTTTCAAAGTAGCACGAGCAAGTTTCTCCTGCTCTGTGACCCAAACTTGTTGAGAACAGGTCATCTTTGAATCAGTATCTGGCAAAGTTGATGGAATCACTCTGATTGCGGGGAGGGGAGGAAAAGAGGAGTGGAGAAGAAGGGTGGGAAGGGAAAGATAGGGCCCAAATATCGATCCTGGTCTGACAGTTAAGCTCATCCTCAGTGTTTGAAGCTGGCCTGTCACACACAGCCAGGCCACGTTGTTTTCCTGATGGACATAAACAGTCTCACAGAACACCAGCAACTCAGCAAAAGTCATTCTGAGATCAAGATGAAGTAAGAGAAGACAAGACCACTTGATATTTTTGTAGAAGCACAAACAAAATCAAGGTTACTGCAAACCACAAAGAACACTGAGCACCCCCTCCTTTGGTTAATATGAGCGACTGTGGCTTCTTTCTTCATGCCCCTCACTTCAGTCTCCCCACTCTAGTCTGCTGCCCATCGAGACTGATTGAGACACCCAATTCTTGAATCACCCACCACTTTGTGACAGCCCCCTATCCAGAATTAACCTCACTTTCATGCACCCTTGCCAAATCACTGAAGCAAAGTCCAAATCCTTTCTAATACACTCCTACGTAGATGCCCTGTGGTTCTCCATGGTGTGTGTTCTCCCTCCTGCCATGAATAATAAACCCAACCTGTAACTCCATGTGTATTCTTAATGGTCTCTCCCTGGAGAGCATCAATATTGGTTTTAGACTAACGTTTGCCAATCTTCTTTTTTTTTTTTTCATTACTGCCTCCCAAAGGAGCCTCTTTAGACACTTTGTTTCCCTTAATTGTCCCCAACCCATAAACGTTTATTCCACAGATGTACTGAATATCTGCTTATGTGGTATGTGTACTTTTGTGCTATATACGTACAAAGCGTAGAGTAAGATCCTTCCCAACACTCACACATACACACTCACAAACAGCATGGTTTAGACTAAATCATGTGGGAGTGCGATTGATGCTAGAGAGTCCACTGCAGTATGGTAAAAAGCACACACCTTCTTAGCAATGTACTTTTTCGTGCAGTAATAATAATAGTTAATATTTTTCGGGGCTTTCACTAAACAATACACCTTACATTTATGCATCTATTAATTTTTACATAGATTAACTCATTTTAACCATCTGAAAATCTTTGTACTTGGTACAAGAATTATCCCCATTTTAAGGCTGAGGAAATTGAAGCCCCTAAGCAGTTAAGTATCAGGCCCTAAGTCAGTCACAAGGTTCATAAAGAGAGGAGACATGACCAAATGATTGGGCCTCTCACCCACAGGACATGCACTCATCCTTGAGGATATACTGCCCCACACTCGACAGTGGTTCCACAAATACTTGCTAAACTCATGAACAAATCAGCAATCACACATCATGATTTTCATGACAGTTCTTCCAAACACTTACTAATAAGGCAGTAAAAAAATTACAAACTCAGGGGTAATAAAAAACAAGATGTCTGTTATACAGAAAAGCATTTGGGTGAAAATATTTCAGGGAAAAGTTTATATTGTGTTGTATGACTGTCAAACGTTTCAGAAAATGAATCCCATTCTCTCTCTCTCTCTCTCTCTCTCTCTGCATATGTGTGTGTGTGTCTGTGTTTGCATGACTGGAAAATGTCTTGGTTAAGAAAGAGGGGGAGGTAAGGATACTTTTTGCCTAAAAAATCGCAATTAAAAAGTGATGATGACATCATACAACAGCCAGATGGCAAAGTTCTGCTCCCACAGTGGCCGCAGCCGCCTGTTTGGGCTCAGCTTTGCGGTTTACAGTCACAAAGCCATGACTTCCTGTGCCCGGGTATCATCTTCTAGATGATATCTCTAGAGCATGCTTCTCAAAGAAGAAGCCAGCTTTGCATGGTTCACTTTTACAACTCTCTTTTTGTTTCCAACATTGCCAGGGAATCCAAGATCCTAAAAAGTGTGACCTCTTCTGAGGTCAAGTGATCCATTCCTAGGGCTCCTGCTCAAGTCAGAGCCTTTCGTTAAAAGGATTTTACACAATCAGATAGAGGAGGAAAATGCCATTTGTGATGAGCATCTGCTGTTTTGTTAAAAATGTGGTTAAAGACATTAACAAAAGTGACATTACCAGCTGTTCTAATGTCAAGCAGCTTAGCTAAACTGTTTTTTGTTTTTTTCGTTAAACAAATGACAGCATATGACACCCAAATCAATTCCAAACCAATAACACATTGTTACTTGTAAAACAGAGCTGGATGAGAGTGAGAGAGCGAGCCTGAGAGAGAGTGAGAGCGAGAGCTAAAGAGAGAGAGAAGTTAATTAAAATACGAATTCAAATTTCTCCCATAGTAGGAACAACAAACAAAAGGATACTGGTAATTTTCACAAAATATTTTACCTCTATTTCAAACAAAGCAAAAGAAGACCATTATCTATTCAATATTATGACATAGAACCAATACATTTCTTTTCTAACATGCTTGTAATGGCAAAAAGATATGACAGTGAGTTTCTGGCCACTTAAAAATCTGACTTGGCTTTTGCCTTTGAGCCACATACCTCCTATGGAATGTGATAATCAGGAGAGAAAAAGTGTCGTGTGTGACTATGCTCAGCTCCTCTATTTTTATCTACCCATCATTTTTTAATCATCAGGTCATTAAATAGTGGCACATCAGTCGCATTGCCAAATGTGTTGTCCGTCTGGCTGAAAAGTCTGTGGCAGTTAGTACAAAGAATATCCTCCTCGAATTCATCACAGAGCTTGTAAAAGCAAAACTGCCTGCCCTAGTCACAGCAACTCTGAATAAATGTTTAATTTCCATGACTGTGACCAGGGTAGGGCCTGAGCTGTGCCCCTTTCATCTGCACAATTATTAATAATGCAATCCACTAATGCCAGGCCCACTGAGAAGGCCTGAGCGGAGTCCTGCTTCTGTAGGATTTGAACCGGTTTGGCAATAGGAAAGATGACTCTTCCAAGGGCATCGTTCCCCCTTGGAAGGAAAACAAAGGGGCATGCTTAGGGGAAAAGATGTTTGCCAGGAACAGAAGGTACACTGCACGTGGAGAGAGTTTCAAGATAGGTAGTAACTCAGGAGGGACCTCCATTTGGGGGAAAAACGCGCCAGAGCAAACAGAAGAGGTAGAAATGAGCAAGCAGCTGTGTGCTCCTATTTCTACTAAATGAAAGGAAGTCACGGCTTAAAGTCACAATCAGCATATGGAGACACACAAAGAGGGGGCACCTGGGAAAAATCAATGTGGATCAGGCTTGATGGCACCTGCTTCCTTGTGGATCTCACTGTGTTAGCGCAGGATGGATAAATTCACCCCTTAAATCGGCACATCTCTGCTGGGAATGAAGGAAAGGCCATGCTGAGGACAGCAGCAAGAGGATAGAAGCCTAATGCTGAAAAGAACTCCCCACAGCAAAGCCGAAACACAGCACAGATCACCACCAGAAATGGATTTTTGCATATGTGGGATATAAAACTGAAAGCAACAAAGGAACACAACAAACAAATAAAGAAACAAAAACTTATAGACACAGTCAACAGTTTGGTGGTTGCCAGAGGGTAAGAGGTTAGGGGGGGATTGTAGAAGAGGGAAAAGGGGGTCACATGTACGCTGATGGAAGGAGAACTGACTGGGTGGTGAACACACAATGCAATATAGAGATGATGTATTACAGAATTGTACACTCGAAACCTATATAGTTTTACTAACCGATGTTACTCCAATAAATTTAATTTAAAAAAGAAATATACTTTTGAGAAGGATAGAAAACCCTGTGAAATGTCAAGAGTCCAGCTCTGTGAAGAGACCAGAGGTTAGGCAGAATGACATTTCCAAGGTCATTCTAACCCTATTACAATAGGAAAGAAAATTTCCTTGAGGGTACTGGGTTTTAGGTTTCCAACAGAAGAAACACTACTTGCTGTATTTTTTAAAATGTTGTTGTTTTCCAGTAGCTTCTAAGGTAAAGGTTTTAATTTTACTTTTGAAACAAATCTTTACATTTTCCACCGTCACCTGTCTATTTCAACCCTCTGTGATTGAAGGGATAATATTTGGACCAAACACTAGAAACAGTGGTCAGTTATAAATTTTCTCATTTGCTTGTGTGTTCATGAATTTAGTTACTCACTCATTTATTAACCAATTAAAGCTTGCAATTCAGACTCAGTTTCCCTAAATATTTAGACAATAGAATGACCATGAGATTCCCAGGAGTAGGGGGAATTCTGCCTTTTTTCTCTACTTGTTGAGTGCTCTGTATTTGTTGAATGCCAGACTTCATGCTTAATTAAATACATGATTTTATTTCATCTTAACACTAACTTCGCAGATGGGAAACTGCCTAGAAATGAAATGACAATTAATAACAGACATCAGGATTAGAACCCAGACTGACGTCACCGCCGGCACTGTTAGCCACTGTACTATATTTCTCTCCACACACTTCTGAAAACACAGTTCACAAGTAAACTTGTTCAAGATTAAATTCCTAAATTAGAATGTTCCTCCTGTGGCTCCCCTGTAATTCAGGAGACCTGAATTACAAATGGAATTTTTAACTAAGGTAAATATTTCAACCCTAAGACCCAGTAGGCTCACAACAAGAAGTCTTTATGGCAAGAGTCAGAACTTAAATTAAAAAAAAATAAAAAATAAAAAACAAAAAGTCTAATTGAGAGAGTTCTAGTTTCTTCTGTAGTTCTGTTAATTTTGCACAAGAGCCCCAAAGCCTGAGGTGGGACTAAAGACAAGAGGGGAAGTTCTGCAGAAGACACGGTGGAAGTGTTAGCTCTTTTAGTCTGCACATTGGCTCTGCAAGGGGAGCGGTATTCCTGTGTGGAAACAGAGGGCTGGGCGAGTTGAGCAACATGTCAGAACTCACCAGGTCATGAGAAACAGCGCTGGGATTCGGGCCCCATTTCGAGCTCTCTTTCCTGTGATAACACATGCCACAGTGTCACCCCCAAAGGTCGGTAGGTTTCTGCCTCTACTGTGAACTCACCTTAAACCTCATCCCATGTGAGCAGCCTGCATGAGACTCTGCATGAGACTGAGCCCACAAGGTCCCAGGTCATCTACAGCCTCCACCCCACATGTTAATCCGCCCTCAGTGGTTCTTCAGCCACATGATTCTTCAGCCACTTTCAGTGGCCTCTTTCAGTTCCTCCAAGACCCTATGCTACTCCCTTTGTAGCATGCGTCCTCCTGGGTAGAAAGCTCTCCCCCACCTACCTCCATCGCCTTGCACCTCCTGCCCATCCTTCAGCACTTCCTCAAGGAAGACTCCCTGTCGCCCAGGCCCGGCCATTTTCCATGCTCCAGAGCAGAGGTTCTGAGCCAGAGCCTATTGTCACCTGGGCCAGGTAATTCTTTGGTGTGGGGTCTAGCCCATGCATTGTGGAAAGTTAATAACATTCACTGGGTGCTAGAAGTACCTACATGTCAGATGGGACCCTAAATAAATCTCCAGACATTGTCAATGAGTCTGGGAGAATCACTGACCTACAGCCTTTTAGAACCACTGTTCTTACCTTCAGAGCATTGGCCCCAGTGTGACAATATGGACTTGCTTATGTGATTATCTGACCATTCTCCCTGATTGGGGATGAGTCTCATGAAGGCAGGGGTGGTGTCAGCTTCTGCTCACCCTTCATATGCAGCATTCAGGGTAGTGCCTGCTCCAAAGCAGGATTCTAAGAAAAACAAACCCTGTTTGAATGGCTACGTCATTGAGAGACTCCTAGTTTCTTACATAATTCTAAAAAGGGCTTGGTCAGATATCACATACGTAAGTCAGTAGCTAAGGGAAGATTGTTGAAGCTTCTTTGAATATACATAGACAGGAATTTATTTATTCACCAAATACTAACTGAACATCAACTATGTATGAGCTGGGCCTCAGGCTGGGTCGTGAGCATCACCAGCTTCCCAGGCAGAGTAGGTTTTTCTGGTAACACAAAATCGCCACCAGAGTTAGGCTCTGGGGGGATTAATCACTGGGCAGGATGGACAGTAAGCGAACAACCAGAGTATCGGAGAACTGCCTGTGAAGGAGAGGGTCAGAGGTTTTAACAGTGCCCCTGGTTCACATGAAGATTACAGAATGGCACCCCACCAAAACATCAGTGGGGCCATAATTTTTTAAAAAGCCTGTTCTTTGGCAAATGTTCCCATATCTCCGTGGCTCTGCCAGCATGTGGCACATCTCACCAGCCTGAAAACACACACCATGACCTGGTGTCTTTGCCCAGCTGTGCCATCCCATGTTTCCTGATGGAAATTAGAAAATAACATAACCTCCGCTGACAGGTTTATTAAGACACAGAAGACATTACAAAGGCCCTTCTGACATTATAATCTCTAACGCAGTCAGGGGGAGATGCTGACTTGCCGTCATTATTGTAAGTAATTGGTTAAAAAAATAAATAAATAAAAAGAAAGAAAGAAGAAAAAAAAGATGAGAGAGAAGGGGAACATTCCTTCAAAGCTGTCAAGTTTATTATTCAGCCTATAGGTGTGTTCAGCAACCTGACTCACTTGCCAGCACTGCTCTGGTATTCTCCCAGCCCTGCTCTGGGGCAGTTGCATCTTATGTCACAGAGTCCATTTAAGGCAGAATTCTATCTTTGCCAAACTTTCTCTTGACCCAATTATATTTTCATTGTTGGTCCAACTCTTCATACTTCGCTGTGGCTCTGTCACTTGGGCATGCCAAACTCCAGCTTTCCAGGACAGATAACGTCAATAAAAACAACTAACGAGTGTGAAACACTGCAACTCCCATCACAAAACAAAAGCCAGTTTTATTCAGATTAGATTTAAATTCTTAGGAAATTTAGACCAGCAACCAGATACTCAAATGTTTTTCATAAGTCAGGTGGATAACCTAAACGAGTCAGGTAAGCCAGATGGGAGTGAAAGGGGAGTTATAAAGACTATGGAAAACAGGGACAGCAGACTATGCACACAGTGTGACCAGAAAAACCCATCCTGACAGGGAAGGTGGTGATACTCATGATCGGGTCTGAGGAACAGTTCATACAGAGTTGATGCTCAGTTAGTATTTGGTGAATAAATAAATTCCTGTGTTCACCCTGTCATTCCCAGGTCCTGGGCTCCACTACTAGAATGCTTTGTAGGTGTTCACTGACTCACTGAGATCCTTAAATCTTTAGTGCCTTCCGTGCAACTGCCCTTTGGAAAGTGCTGAACTCAATAATTTAAAAATGGAAACAAAGGGTGAGATGGAGCCACCGAGGCACATAGGGGGCACCACTGTATTTCTGTCACTTGCAGAAATACAGTCCATAGAGCTCATTGTCATAACTGATTTTATTTCCAACTTGTTATAGAAGAGCATTATTTAGAATAGCCTGAGAGACCATAATATTTTGCTAGAGGCTTGGTAGCCTGTCAGGTCTACAAAATGAAGACTAAAGATATCGAATGAGATTGTAATGATACCTATTTTTGCTCAAATAAAAGAAGGGATAAAGCACTCCTCTTGGTACTTCTCCCCTCCTTAAAGAAATACACTTATTTTCCCCTCACTTAATACTCACAGGGACTAAAATATAAATATAAATATAACATGTTCAGAAACCCTGAAAGATATATTGTTGGTAGAAATCTCAAACAGTGCAGAACCAGTACAACATGAAAAATGCAGATCCCAGTAATCAGAGATGTCCTTGGTGAACCACTCCAGGTGTGTGTGTGACATCTTAGAATCATGTTACTACAGACCAACTACAAGTTCCCGCAACACCTTGGGCATTGAAGTCTATAAAATATATCCACTTTGTTCGTTTTATCTACTCCTTAGTAAAAGCCACTTTACAAGCACAGAAAGTCAATTTATACCAACACTCATCACGGAAAACCTTCTATGACGTGGGCTTTTTCTTCTTTCTCCAATGTTATGCTGCTGCAACAGACGATCAGAATCAACAGAAGTAACTGGCTGGCCCTGGCTGGTTTTTTCTTATAAGGATTCGGTCTTACTCAACTTGGGCTAGTTTAAAAAAAAATTATCTAGAAATACTTGAGTATGAGGTAATGAGGAGAGAAGCATCCCACGGGAGTGTAAGAAATGGAAAGTATCTTTTTGAGGAAGGATTTGGGTGATGAGTTACAAATCCATAGGGTTCAGACTACAGGCCAATTATTCCTAGGTACAAGTTGAATACCTTCTGTAAATCACATAAGAATCAGAAAGCATGCTCATCTTTGGTTGCTATTTCAAGCTTTCAGGAGTACTTGCCTCAGTATGAACATCAATCCAGGATGTGTTAAGTGGGTACAACATGTGAAGCACTGTGCTAAGCACTGCTCATGAACTGTCTCATTTAATCCTCATATTCACCCTGAGTATAAGGCACTACTATTAGCCCCAATGTAAAGATGAGGAAATTAAGGCTCAAGGTTCGGCAGACATTGGTGAAACAGCAAAGTTGAACCCAAGCAGTCAACTTCCAGAACCTGGACTCTACGCACATCACATTATGTCTTTAAAAATGCCAGAGATTTGCAGACAGAAAAAAATTGTGCTGCCTTCATGTCTTGGGTGTTCCCCTAAAAGTAAAGACAAAACAAACCAATTACATTTTTGTTTCCTCTTTGCCTAACTAGCTTTCCATTAATTTGGGGGGCTTCAGGCGATACTTGCCAATTTAAATTAGCAACAGATTTTTCAAAGGGGTTAGAAGCAAAGAGGAAGAACAGGAAGAAAAGACCTATAGAAACTGTTTGTACCTGTGCCCCAAGAGAGGGGAGGTCAACTGTGTTGGTATGAAGAAGAGAGTCCAGTCACTCTATCGATGCTCCTTTGTGACCACTTATCATTCCTCAAATATGTCAAACGTACCCCATGCTATGCAGAATTAGTTCCCGTCTGCAAAGCTCCCCTCCCATCCCGATTACTCAGAAGGGGAAGCTTTTACATAGATAAGATTTCTGCTCCAATGCCACCTACCCCCCTTTCAAAAAGAGCTCTGTCCCCGTCACTTTTTTATCCCATATCCTACTTTGTTATTTTCACACTTATGAATATGTAGTAGCATATACACTCAAGGGCTGTGTGACTGTCACTCTTATCATAAACCCTGTCTGTAACCCCTGGATGCATCATCAGCCCCTGAAACAATATCAGTACATGCTCAACAGGTATTTGCTGAATGAGAGAATAAGTTATGTCCTATTTGAAACACATCTCTTTTGGTGTCGGGTAGGCATTCTCAAGTCAGTGTGTGTGTGTCTTTGTGTGTATACAACAGATATGCATATACATATACATATACTTTTGCATTTTACAGGTTAGACTCTCATCACCAATAGATGAGACTCAGTAATAGCATATCGGTAAACCAATCAGTACAAATTTATTTAATTATAAGTACAGGAGTCACAGGGTACTTGGACATTACTACAATTGTGAAGGAGGACAGGAAATGATGGATTCATGAGTAACAGTGTGTTATTTCTAAACGAATTGTGCAACCTTTATTAACTTCATGAAAAATGCACTTTTCTCCTTTGCCTATTCCAGCATGAAAATGGAGAACTGCTCAGAACTCTGTTAACATTTATAGATATTTAAATTTGTATCATCTTCCTGAGATATTCAAGTCCCTATGGTTAACTAGGAATTGATTTCTCATTTTGCTGATCATGGTCACAGAAGCTCCAAAATTTCCAAGTCAGAACTCATTGGCTTTTGGGCAGGGGGAGGGGTTGGGGATGGGGCTGGTAATAAACATTTGAAAGAATGAATGAGACAAAAGACCAACAGGTTTCATCCCTCCAGAGAGATATCTTCCACCCCTTCTCTACAACTGTTAGGCTGATGCAATTAATCTAATACATGGAGCAGATTTTACCCTTATTTTTCAAGTACGTTGTCTGTTAACAGTTTTCATGAGCACTCTGATTATGCAAGGCTCTTGTCAATGGATCCCTGCCAATACCAACCATCGCGCTAATGACCTGTGCTTGCCAACTCCAAGATGAAGGACCACTCTTGGGCATATCTCGCAGGGCTCAAAGAAGAATCCACTCTTCAAATGCTCTTGGAGTAGCAGGTGTCCACTGACTTCCTGCCAGAGGCTGTCCCAGCTGGGAGTGAGAGCACCAAGGGAGGAGGAAGGAAAAGCTACTAATTCATATTGGTGTAGACTACTGCCTTCACTTTCAAGGAAAATAAAATAAAAAGAAAGAGTCTTGTTTTTGAAAGGTGAGAATGGGAACATTATCCTGCATTTCATCAATGTCAGCTTTTTTATGTTGGGCGACGGTGTATATCCTGACTTGTCAACGGCACCATACAGTGAAGCTAAGAGGTTGAAGGTTATTTCTGTAACGATTGATACTCTTTCTGCCACAGCAGTCAAGCCTCTGCAGATCTGTCTTTTTCTCCTTCACTCTGGTGAATCCTGTTTAAAGCTCTTGGGTGAAAGAGCTGCAAACCCCAGCAGACATCAAACCTCAAACACTGACTTGACATATCGGGATGAGGGATGCTATTCACTGCCCAGCTTCAAGCCCCTGCAAAAGGACTTAGAACACAGTTGGAGGATTCTTTGAAAACAGGGTAGAAGGGAATGGATGACCTACATTGTCACTGGTTTCTCTTCACCCAAATAAGAAAACTACTTAGGGTCAGCATTCTTCCTCAGCTAATGGAAAGATTGCCCCAAATAATGTGGACCGGAATCATGAAAAATCATGCAGACATGTCAGCGCACAACTGAATTTGCCCCCATCCTTCCTATTTTACAAACGTAAACCAAAAGCAAACAGGGATTCTAATGAAACAAAATGAATATGTAAAGATTCTCTATAATAATCTTTTGAGGTACTGTAATATCCTTGAAAACTGTGTGATTATTTTGTCCCACAAATAAAGTGAAAATAAATATGCATCACTTATAGGGCAAGAGGAATAGGTAATAGCTGCAAAAAATATGTTTTCTTTTTTATAAACTTTATATACTGTATTCTTTGTTTCAATGGGTAGGGAGGAAGAGTATAAAAAACAAAACAAAAACCCTTAAAACCTACTTGTTGAAGTAATTACTCTTTTAAATTGATAAACTATAAGCCAATAATCTTAGCAACTAAGTGAGATAATCTTAGCAACTATATGTGTATGTGTGTGTGTGTGTGAGTGTGTGTGTGTGAGTGTGTGTGAGTGTGTGTTTGTGAGTGTGTGTGAGTGTGTGTGTATAAAGTCCCTTAAAAACATCACTATCCATGTTCTTCCATCAAAGGTTAGGATGATCCTCAGTACATTTCTGGAAAGTAATGTCTCAAATCAATAAAAGGTCAACGACAGTGGCGATTTTTACACATCTTCAGGAGACAAAAGCCCTCTGGGGAAGAGAAACCAGGCTGCCTAGTGACATTCAGCATAACTCTCTAAACTGCTAGAAGAACTTGGATCCACATGACCACCCAATTTCGACTTAAGAATGCAAAAAAGGGGGGAAAAAGCAATTCCCAGAAGGGAGAATGAAGAATTGAAGTACAAACTGGGATAACCTACAGCACTAATCTGTAAATTTGCTTCAACTGGCAAGAAAAAATGCAGTAGTACATGTGCCAGAAAGTATGAGGCTACATGGAACAGACATCTGTTGTTTCTGATTACCCAGCCTATCTGATTTTTCTTTGGGAGAAGTACTTTTTGCCTGACTCAGTCCATGTAATTTCAGAAGGAGACTTCCAGGAGCAAGCATGTGACCGAAAAAAACCTTCTATCCTTTGACCTAATCTCACCTGTGAAAACTGATGTGAGTATTTTTGTTGGAGGTTTTTGTGGCAGTGGTTTAATAAGACAGTTGGATGTAGTCGTGGTGACAGGGAGGCAGGTAGACAGGTGACCATCTTTGCCATCATGCAAGAAAAAACCTCCCAGAGAATAAAGGCATCACAAAAGAAAGCAGAGGTAAGAGACAGCCAGAAATTCCTGACAACATCTGACTCTTTAAATGCAATCGTGAGTGAAGATACTTGAACTACTAACTTCTCTTGTTTGCTTCAGTTACTTTGATATGTGCTTTTACCCTGTGCAACTGAGAATCCATTCCCTGTGAGGTGCAAATGTAGGATGATCTTTACAAGTAGAAGCTGCCATACCAAAAGGACCACGCTGCTCATCAGTGTAACCCCAACAGTTAGACTAACAGATATAAGAAGACTTCAGATAATTATTCCATGAATAGACAAATTTTTAAAAGCGGATCTTTATTGACTCAAGAATTATCTCCCAAAGTTGCAGCTTTTAAAAATAAAAGATAATAAAAATAGTTTTGTCCTGTTAGCCAAAATCCCAGCAAGATCACACACTGAATAAAAACTAATATTCTCCCACATCTATCTGACTCACAACAGATTATTACTTCCACACAGTTATATGAATAGATCATCTACATACCATATTTTTAATGGGTATGTCTATTTAATTACTCTTTTTTTTTTCCTCTCAAACAGGAACACCAGTGCCAAAAAATTGGGTAACTCTCCTAAGAAGATGACACAGGAGGCCAAATCCCCAGTTTCTCGAGGTGGTGAATTAGACAAGCAAAAACAAGGAGCTAACTTCCTGGGGGAGAGCCTAAGACCCACCTACAAAGAAAAAACTCAACTTCCTACCCAGCAGCTGAAACAAGGGAACCAGACAAAATTAAACAATTTTCAAAGACCCTCTATTTTCTATTACCACAGAAAAATTAACACATTTGTATTTTTCAATTTAACTTTACTATTGCACTTTTCCTAATGTTTATTACAGGGCACTATTTGTATGGAATGCAATTTCATTTTTAAAATACCTTATTTACTTCTGCTAATGCAAAACAAGTAGGTTTTCCTGGAAATTAATTCCTGCTGTTGGTTCTAACGGTTATATTTCACAGCAAATAAAATATCTCTCCCATTTCTACAGGAAAACTCAGACAATTGCATAAGGAAGGTTTTGTGTGCCCTTGGAATCCTTTGGGCATTGTTTTCTTTGGCCATATGACATGGTTCCTAGTTATACCTTGTTATCTAATGACTTACTTATCACACAGCAAACCTCTCACCAAAGAGAGAGACTTTAAAGATAATAACTATTTGTAGATATTAACTGGATGTTGAACATTTTAATGGTTTCCCCTTCACTTTCCAAAGCAAATGTAAAATTCCAAAAATGTAAAATTGCCACTTTAACCTTTTGTCGTGACCTAGTATTTGGTGACTTTTTAAGTCACCACATCTCATTCTTGGAGTCATAGTTTTATTCAAATTAGTTCTTTCTTTCCTTCATTTGCTTCTAATTACATGTCTGCCACGTACTGGATAGTGAGCCAGCAGTGGGAACATAAACGTGAACAGCCCCAGCTTTTACTGAAGTCCAGGCTTGTAGGGGAGATAGATATGATCCAAATAATCATATAAGTAATGACATACCAGGAACATCAAACTGAGTTTAGAGTCACGGAAGGTCCTTTGAGGAAATAAAGATGTGGCATAAGGATGAGATATTAAATAAACCTAGAAGGTTTGTGTCTTGTAGAAAAATGAGGAGAAAAGGAACTGGGGTTGGGACAGAAACATGTTGCAAAACAAGAAGGGCAGGTACGTAAACTCTGTGGCAGAACGAGGGTGCCAGTGGCTGGACCCCAAGACAAGGCTGGTGTGAGATGGGAGAGGTAGGCTGGAAAGAGGCCCGACAAAGTAGGACCTTTTAGGCTGCATCAGAATAGAGCTCTTTATCCTACAAGTAATAGGAAGGAAAAACTGGTTAAATTCAACCCTTGTCTGTATATCTAACAAACATTTCAGTAGTACACATAAAAAATTTTCACCACATATTTTGCTTGCTTCACTTAAATATTACTACGTTACATTGGCAATGAATGAAAGTTATTTCCCCTCTATTTTACATGTATATACCATGTCTAAGCTTCCCCCCAAATTGGGTTATTGCTCTTCTGTTAATCAAGATATAATGTAAAACCACAATTATGATAAATAATGATGATAGCACCCAAAATTTGCTGAAGATTCACTATGAGCAAGACATTGCACCAACCATTTTCCATGTATTTCCACACTAAAATAAGCCCCAACCTTGAAAATTCCTCATTATTACCCTCACACTACAAAAATGAGGCTCAGAGAGAAAATATTATTTGACCACAATTGCACAGCTAATGAGTAGCCAAGTTGATACATTATTACAACTCTATTTGATTTCAAGGTTTATACATTTTTTTTAATTGAGGTATCCATAGTAATCTTGAGAAAGAAGACCAAAGTTGGAGTTATCACGCTACCTGATATCAAACTATGCTACAAGGCTACAGTAGACAAAACAGCACCGTACTGGCATAAAAACAGACATATGGCTCAATGAAACAGAATAGGAAGGCCAGAAATAAACCCATGCCCATATGGTCATTTAATCTATGACAAAGGAGGCAAGGATGTACAATGGGGCTAAAGATAGTCTATTTAATAAATGTCATTAGGAAAACTGGAGAGATACATGAAAAAAAATGAAACTGGACCACTGTCTTATAAAATATACAAGAACATAGATTAAAGA
This sequence comes from Rhinolophus hipposideros, assembly GCF_964194185.1. NCBI lineage: Eukaryota > Metazoa > Chordata > Mammalia > Chiroptera > Rhinolophidae > Rhinolophus > Rhinolophus hipposideros. The sequence continues at coordinate 13,900,909 of NC_138060.1, read as the reverse complement.
CTTAAATGTAAGAATTGAAACCATAAAACTCCTAGAAGAAAACATAGGCAGTAAATTCTCTGACATTGCTCTTCGTAATACGTTTTCTGATATTTCTTCTCAAGCAAGGGAAACAAAAGAAAAAATAAACACATGGGACTACATCAACTAAGAAGTTTTTAGTTGATGTAGTACCATTTACATCAACAAAACAAAAACACATCCTACTGAATGGGAGAAGATACTTGCCAATGATACATCTGATAAGGGGTTAATATCCAAAATTTATTTTAAAAACTCAAACATCTCAACACAAAAAATAACAAACAAAAAAAACAAAACAAAACACACACACACAAAAAAAACACACAAATAAACAATCCAGATAAAAAACGGGCAGAGGATTTGAACAGACATTTCTCCAAAGAGGACGTACAGATGGCCAACAGACATATGAAAAGATGCTCGACGTCACTAATCATCAGAGAAATGCAAATTAAAACCACAGTGAGATATCATCCCACAGCTGTCAGGATGGCTATCATTAATAAATCAACAAACAACAAGTGTTGGCGAGGATGTGAAGAAAGGGGAACTCCTGTGCACTGTTGGTGGGATAGCAAATTAGTTCAGCCACTATGGAAAACATGTATGGAGGTTCCTCGAAAAATTAAAGCTAGAACTACCTTATGACCCAGCAATTTCACTTCTGGGTATTTATCTGAAGAAACCCAAAACACTAATTTGAAAAGATACATGTACCCCATGTTCACTGCACCATTATTTACAAAAGATATGGAAGTAACCCAAGAGCCCATCAATAGACGATTGGATAAAGAAGATGTGGTACATTTATACTATGGAATATTACTCTGGCAAAAAAGAATGACATGTTACCATTGCAACAACATGGATGGACCTAGACAGTTCTATGCTAAGTGAAATAAGTCAGACTGAGAAAGACAAATACCACATAGTCTCACTGATATGTGGAATCTAAACACCAGAATAAATGAACAAACAAAACAGAAACAGACTCCTAGATACAGAGAACAAACTGTTAGCTGTCAGAGGGAAGGGATGTAGGAGGATGGGTGGAAAAGGTGAAGGGATTAAGAAATACAAATTGGTAGTTACTAAATAGTCACAGGGATGTAAGGCACAGGATAAAGAATGTAGTCAATAATGTTTCAACAACTCTGCATAGTGCCAGGTGGGTACTAATCAGGGGTATCACTGCATGAACTATATAAGTAGTCTAACCACTATGCTGCACACCTGAAACTAATATAAAATATATTGAATGTCAAAAAAACCTAAAATTTTTAAAAATGGAGGTAAAATCCACATGACATAAAATTAACCACTTTAAAGTGAGCAATGAAGTGGCATTTAGGAATTCATAATATTGTGCAACCATTATCTCTACTAATCCCCAAACATTTTCATCAGCCCCAAATAAATCCCTCATTCATTAAGCAATCATTCCCCATTTTCTGCTCCCCCCAGCCCCTAGCAACTATCACTGTGTTTTCTGCCTCTATAGATTTACCTATTTTGGATGCTTCATATAAATGGAATCATACAATATATGACGTTTTGTGTCTGGTTTTTGAGGTTTATCTACATTGCAGCATGTAGCAGTATTCATTGTTTCTTTATGGTTGAATAATATTCTACCTTATATACACCACCAAATGTTTATCTATTCGTCCACTGATGTTTGGGCTATTGCTAATAGTGCTGCAATAAGCCAGTATATGTAAGGCAAGTGTTTAAGTATCTCTTCTCAGTTCTTGTGGGTATATACCTAGGAGTAGAATTACTGTTTTCCACATTGGCTACCCCATTTTAAATTTCTACCATCCATGTAGCAAGGATTCCAATTTCTCTATATCCTCACCAATATATAGTATTATCTATTGTTTTGATTATACCATGCTAGTGGATATGACGTAGTATTTCTTGGTGGTTTTGATTTACATTTCTTTAATGCCTAATGATGCTAAGCACTTTTTCATGTGCTAGTTGGCCATTTGTTTATCTTCTTTAGAGAAATATCTATTAGCCCTTTGCCCATTTGGGTTTGTCTTCCTTTTATTTTTGAATTGTGTATATTCTGGATACAAGACCCTTATCAGATATGTAATTTGCAAGACCTTTGCTCATTATGTAGGCTGTGTTTCACTTTCTTGGTGGTGTCCTTTGAAGCACAAAAGTTTTTGTTTGTTTGTTTGTTTGTTTGTTTTTAATGAGGTCCAATTTATCTTTTGCTTTTTATACCCATGCGTTTGATATTTAATAATCAGTTGTCAAATCCAAAATTATAAAGAATTACAGCTATATTTTCCTCTAAGAGTTTTATGTTTTAGCTGTCATATTTAGGTCATTAATCCATTTTAATTTTGGTACGTGATGTGAAGTTATCAAGATCCATGTTTTTAACCATTAACTTATGTGAAAGCCTAATGTGAAAACTGAAGTAAAGATTATCTTTTGAAAACAGAAAAAAAACAACCCAAAATCTGACCTCTGTAGAAGAAACCTGTATCTGTAAAGAAGTGGGAGGAACATTCTAGTTCCTCTTGGAAAAAAGGAAGACTTTAGGGTTCACACACTACTAGCAAGGGTTACATGTGGCCAACAAATAAGTTTTGTTTGGCCAGCATCATGTGCAAATGTTTCATAGTACTTGCTAATATAAAATGAGTAATTTTCATATAAAGACCCAGATTTCATGCTCTCTTTGGAAATATTAAAAATTCTGGCCACATTTTGCTGGAGCTAAGGAGAAACAAGGGTGCTCTGAACCCTTGAAGGAAGGAAATCTCTCTAGTTTGTCATAGGCCTGTGCTTAATTAATTTGCATTACCCAACACGCCCGTTTCAACATTTGGGTTGTAACCTCTGCCTAAGAAGAAAGTCAGATCCCTGTCTGAAGAAAGACAGTCATATGAAGAGAAATCAAAGGGTAAAAATTGATGGCCCCTAAGGGTAGGTCCATGAGAAAGGTAAATTTCTAAAATAAAAATTGAGGCATCCTGGTTTGATGACACTCACGTTTAAGATTATTGCTCTGCCCTACTTACTACAGCGTGTAATGAAGTTTTCTCTGCCACTGTCCATTGTTTGACCAATTATGGCTCCTTTATATGTCAATGTAGATGCCAGATCTTCTAGGATGTCTTCCCAAGTCCTCCATATCTAGATGAAGCAACCTTCCTATTTCTCACTATAACATTGTTCCAGAACCGGCTATGTAATTTGTGGGGTTCAGCTATATAATTTGTGGGGCTCAGTACAAAACAAGAATGCAGAGCTTTTTGTTCAAAATCACTCAGAACCTCAAGACAGTGACGGCAGGGTGCTAAGCCAAGTGGGGGTGTCTTCTAAGATGCATAGGTCGTAGACCTGTGGAGTAGACCCTGCACTTTTCTCTCCCACCGTGATACTTGCTTCCCTCTGCCATTGCTTCTTTTCGCCTGTGAATCATGGCAGCAGAAAGCACAGTGCCTGGCATGTAGTAAACTTTAAGAAAAATGGGTTGACTGACTGAATGAGAAAATGGGGATGGATAATGCCCAAACAACCTTAATATCCTGAGCGATTGTTCTAACATTCATTGTTAGCTGTTCCACAAATACTCCTTCAAATTTTATCTTCTGTAACAATGACACTATGTCAACCTCTCCACAGAGTCCAGCAGTGTTAATGCTGCATGTTAATAACCTCCCCATCTTTCCCCAAAGAGTTAGCTACTTATTAACATGAAGCTTTATCATCTAGATACTCAGGGCACAGTACACAGAACGTCTACATACTAAAAGCGGGCAAAGCTAAGTTAGACACATTGCTACATTAAACAGAGTGCCTAAAGAGGAGAATGTGGAATTTCTGCCTGCTCTTTGCCTGGAAATGATCACCTGATTATAAGTCTGAGCTATGGGGCATCACGGGGTATGAGATAATGGTATATTCATGTGTTAGCTCTTCCTACTTATAATACTTTAGAAGCAGGAAGATGGGGGGAGGAAGAAAGAACAGGAACAAAAAGGTTAAATTAGTTTTACTCAATATAATGGCTCTTTGGAAGGTCTAACTAGCAATGTTAGCAAAATTGTAAAGTATAGCTTGGAAGAAAGAGACTGGAGGGCAGAGAAAAACTTAGTAGTTTATTTTATATACTCCATGAAGGACAATAAATATGAGAAACACGCAGTTTCTTAAGAGCAACAGGGTGAAAACCTCCCACCTTTAAAAAAAATGAGGGCATCTCTAACCACTGAAAGGAGCTTTTCATGCTGGAATGAAAGGATGCTAATTTATAACATGAAAATATATGACACAGTGGTAAAGGTAAATATATAGTCAAAAATCAGAATATTTCAATACTGTAACACAGTTTGTGTTAACTACTTTACTAAAACATAAAAGGACAAAAGCATTAAAATTAACTATAACTACAATAATTTGTTAGTGATTACATAATATATGAAGAGATAAATGGGTAAATGGTGATGTCAGGAACATAAAAGAAGAGAGTTAAGGGGGAAAGTTTTTGTATGTGACCAAAGTAACAGCATAAAATAAACTGTTACATCTATAGGAAGTTTTATGTAAGCCTCACGGTAACTACAGAGCACAAATCTACAGTACATACACAAAAGATAAAGAGATGGGAGTCAAAGCACACCATTATGGAAAATCATCAATTCACAAAGAAAGACAGTAAGAAAGGAATAAAGGAACAAGAGAATTATAAAATTGCTAGATAACAATAAGACATTAGTACAAAAGAATTCTTAGAAAAGATAAGAAGACTGAAATCATACCAAGTATCTTTCTCCATCAAAATGGTATAAAATCAGAAAACAAGAGAAGAACTGTAAAATCTACAAGCATGTGAAAACTAAACATCCTACTGAACAACCAATGGATCAAAGAAAAAATCAAAAGGTAAATAAAAAATATCTCAAAACAAATGAAAATGAAAATACAACACACTAAAACCCATGAGATGCTAAAAAGCAGTTCTTAGAAGGAAGTTTATAGAGATAAATGCATATATTAAGAAAATAGAAAGATCTCAAATACACATTTTACATATCAAGGAATTGGAAAAGAACAAACTCAGTCCAAAGTTAGTAGAAGAATGAAAATAACAAAGATTAGAGCAGAAATAAAACAGAGAGTAGAAAAAAATGATGGAAAAGTTCAATGAAACTAATAGCTCGTTTTTCAAAAAGATAAATAAAATTGGCAAACCTTAAGTTAGACTGTGAAAAAAAGAGGGAAGACTTAAATAAATAAAATCAGAAAGAAAAAACATTACAACTGATACAACAGAAATACATAGGATCTTAGGGACTATTGTGAACAATTATATGCCAACAAAGTGGAAAACAGAAGAAATGGATAAATTCCTAGAAACCTACCAAGACTAAATCACAAAGAAATAGAAAATCTGAGCAGATCAATAATGAGCAAGGAGATTGAATCAGTAATCAAAAACCTCGCAACACAGAAAAGTTCAGGACCAGATGGCTTCACTGGTGAATTCTATGAAACATTTAGAGAATAATTAACACCGATCCTTCTCAAGCTGTTCCAAGAAACTGAAGAGGAGGGAAAACTTCCAAACTCATTCTACAAGGCCAGCTTTACCCTGATACCAAAGCCAGATAACGGCACTACAAGAAAACCACAGACCAATGTCTTTAATGAATACAGATTCAAAAATAATAGCAAACCTAATTCAGCAACACATTAAAAGGATAATACACTATAACAAAATGGGATTTATCCCTAGGATGCAAGGATGTTTCAATATAGGCAAATTAATAAGTGATATATATATATATATCACCTTAATAGAAAGAAAGATAAAAATCATATGCTCATCTAAAGAGATGAAGAAATAGCATTTGACAAAATACAACATCCTTTCATGATAAAAATCCTCAACAAAATGTATAGAAGCAACATATCTCAACAAAATAAAGGCCATATATGACAAACCCACAGTTAACATCATACTTAAAGATGGAATATTGGAAGATTTTCCTTTAAGATCGGGACCAAGAAAAGGGTATCACTCTCACCATTATTGGTCAACATAGTGCTAAAAGTTTTAGCTAGAGCAAGCAGGCAAGAAAAAGAAATAAAAGGCATCCACATTGGAAAATAAGAAATAAAAGTATCATTAATTATAGATATGATCTTATAAATAGAAAATCCAAAAGATTCAACCAAAAAACTTTGGAAGCAATCAATGAATTCAGTGAAGTTGCAGTATGTAAAATCAGCATAAAAACAGAGTTGTATTTCTATACACTAGCAATAAAATATCTGAAAAAGAAATCAAGAAAATTATCACATTCTCCATAGTATCAAAAACAAAATATTTAAGACTAAATTTAATGAAGGAAGTGAAAGATGATTGAAAACTATAAGACTTGGATTAAAAAAAATAAACTAAGGAAAGAAATTCTTGTTCATGGATCAGAAGATGTAATATTGTTAAAATGTCCATAATATCCAGTTATTTACAGATTCAATGCAATCCCTATCAAAATTCCAATGGCATTTTCCACTGAAATAGAAAAAACAATCCTAAAATTCATATGTAATGACAAAAGACCTCAAATAGCCAAAGCAATCCTGAGAGAGAAGAACAAAGCTGGATGGCATCACACTTCCTGATTTCAAAATATACTACAAAGCTATAGTAATTAAAACAGCATGGTACTGGCATAAAAATAGACATACAGTCCAATAGAGCAGAGCATACAGCCCAAAAATAAACCCCTGCATATACAGTCAATTAATATTTGACAAGGGAGCCAAGAACACTCAGTGAGGAAACGAGAGTCTCTTCAAAAAAGGGTGCTGGGAAAACTCTATAACTACATGCAAAAACTACATGAAATTAGACCATTATCTTACACAGCTCACCAAAATTAACTTGAAATGGATTAAAGACTTAAACATAAGACCCAATACTATAAAACTCCTAGAAAAAGACATAGGGAAGAAGTTTATTGACATTGGTCTTGGCAATAATTTTTTTGGATCTGACTCCAAAAGCATGAGCAACAAAAGCAAAAATCAGTGAGTGGGACTACATGAAACTGGAAAACTCTGCACAGCAAAGAAAACATTCAGCAAAATGAAAAGGCAACGTATTGAATGGGAGAAAATATTTGCAAATCATACATACATCAGATAAGGGGTTAATATCTAAACTATTCTAAACTATACTATGATTCATACAACTCAATAGCCAAAAAGAAAAGAAAAGAAGTAGAAATCTAATTTAAAAATGGGGAGAGAACTTGAATAAATATTTTTGCTAAGAACATACACAAATGGTACACGAAAAGATGGTCAACATCACTAATCACCAGGAAGACGCAAATCAAACCCACAAGGAGATATCTCCTCACACCTATTAGAATGGCCATCCTCAAAAAGACACGAGGCAACAAGTATTGGCAAGGAAGTGAGGAAAGGGAACCCTGGTGCCCTGCTGGTGGGAATGTAAATTAATACGGACACTACAGAAAACAGTATGGAAGGTCTTCCAGGAATTAAAAATAGAACGGCAGTATTAAACAGCAATTGTACCTCTAGGTATATATCATAAGGAAATAAAATCAGGATCTCAAAGAGAGATTTGTACTCCCATGTTCAATGCAACATCATTCACAATAGCCAAGATATGGAAATAACCTAAGTGTTTATCTTTGGATCAATGGAATATTATTCAGGCATGAAAAAAAGCAAATTCTTCCACATCTGACAACACGCATGGACCTGGAGGGCATCGTGCTAAGTGAAATGTGCCAGGGAGAGAAAGGCAAATACTGTAGGATATAATTTATATGTGGTATTTTAAAAAGCTGATCTCGTAGAAAGTTGAATGGTGGTTGCCAGGGCTTGGGAGTAAGAAAAACGGGGAATGTTTGCCAAGAGGTATAAATTTCCAGTTATAGGTAACAACGCTGTATCGCAAACATGACAGTTGCTAAGAGAGTAAATCTTAAACATTCACACTACAAAAAAATGGTAATTATGTGAGGTGATGGAGGTGTTAACTGACCTTACTGCTATAATCATTTTGTAATATACACATATACATGTATCAAATCATCATGGCTGTGCACCTTAAACTCACACCGTGGTATATGTCAATTATATCTCAATAAAGCTAGGAAGAAATTAGGGCATCACCAATAAAGCTTTCATGACCTTAGAAGTCAAAGTTTTTAGTATTTCAAACTAATAACAGCAGCACATTTAAAGCTAGCAGAAACCAGTAGATTTTCTGAATGTTAGCTACTTGGTTCCATCCAGGAAAATCATGATTCAGTCATCAGCAGTATATTCCAATAAAACTTCCCACAATAAAAGAAATGCTCTACATCTGCCCTGTCCAAAATGGTAGTCATTAGCCCCATGTATTAATTGAGCACGTGAAATAAGACTAGTGTGAATGAAAAATGAGTGTTTAATTTTATTTAATAGCAATTAATTTACGTTCCAATTTAAATAGCCACAGATAACTAGTAGCTACTTTATTGGACAGAGAAGCTCTAGAGATACAACGATCCAGACAGAGCCCAAAAGAGGATATTTACAGACCAGTCAGATATTAATAAGTAAAGATGCAGAAATACTCTGAAGCAAAACTTACCTACATTTCACAAAGGCAATCAAAATAGCCTTGTACAAGGTGCTAAAATTATAATTCCTCACACTTGGAGGCTGTATGATATATAAACAAAGATGTGACAATTGTCATATGGAAATGGACAATCCTCTAGGTAGTAAAGGTAGAGATGGAATGGGGGGTTGGGGGTAAGAAATGTAAGTCAAGTAAACCAGACACATCGTAGTGAGGCTGGAGTGTCCCAGCGATTTGGAAAGATTTGGATAATCAGGTTTCCTCAACAGATTTCCATCTTACAAGATGAGTAGAGATAAAGGCTAACAGGAATGAGGAGGGATTTAGCATACACTTCAGGAACCTGGTTTAATGAAAAGAACTGTATCCATCATGCATCACTGGAAGTCCTGCTGTGGTCTCCCATCTCAAACCACAAAATCTGCTCCTTGGAAACGTGAACCCCTCCTGGCTACTGAATGTTTTCTCTGATTCCTCTAACAGTGAAAGAGGTCATAGAAAGAAACTGAGGAGGGTGAAGCAAGGAGAAAGGCAGGAAATCCAAAGAGAACACCAGAAACAGGAAAGAGAAATAAAATGGTGAGAGGAAATGAAATGCTCTTAAGGAGATGGGATGTTCCCAAGGAGAGAATGATGAAAAAGCAGAAGGGAGAGAAAGTGCCCAAGCAGCTCTCAACGACCTTTGCGAATGAACTTATGTACCATGTGACAAATCACGTGCCTCCTAGGAACTAGAAATGCCGCACAGAAAATGAAATATCTTCCATTAAATAAAAGGAGGGAAGGAAAGACGGGGTTAGGAAAATGACACAATAAGCCAGAGGCAAAACAAAACAAAACAAATCTAGGAAAATTTGACCTAGAGTTTGACAGCAGTGAGTTACTTAATGCAGAAAAATGAAATGCCAAATGTACTAGCAGAACTGGCTAAGAAAAAGCTAAATGCATTGTCAGATATTGGCAACTCTGAGGAATTCCTTATAATCAATTTCTCCCTAATACTGCAATCTCAAATTAAAAAAAACAAAACCAAACCTGAAGTACAAGCTATGCTTCCAAATGCAGTCCTTTCACAAAGCAGTAGGTCAAAACAGAACAGGCTGACAGGGGCTGCAAGCGAAATAGACAAATTCCGTCTCACACACACCATGCAGGAAGGTGTTTATTGAAAATACCAGCTTTAGCACTGCTGTTTTTCACTTTGAGATTAGTGATTTTTGAATCACTTCCTAAGCTATTACTATTACTGGGCATTCAACAATGTCAGTTGAGATATAATTACGCCAAACCAAGTGACACTCTCATCTCTCTCAGGGTCAGAAAAAGAGTTTTCCATCAAGATTTTTTCCCTCCTAAAAAGGATTGCCATGAAAATACTGTCATTTCCTTTGTTTTGTCACAGTCACATTTTGGTGTAGGTTGGACTGAGTTAGAGCAGTGATTCTGAGAGGAGATATGCAATTAAAGTCCCCCAAAACTTTTAGTTTCTGATACATTACTCAGGATTAATATCAGAAAGAAAAGTTAATAGTATAATCCGATGAAAACAGTCCTAGCTATGGAAATGGAGACTTAGAATTGATTTCATACCAATTTGTAGCCTTGTAGCACCAGACTTAAATTTAACATGAAGTGTCCCAATCACCTACTTTATAGAACACTGAAAGGAGAAATTGCTGCTAAGGAAGAATTTAAGAGAATTGAGGAAGGGCACAGGGCTAATTACTAATAGAACTGAAGACACTATTGAAAGTCCTGATTTCCACGTGATGCTTCAATTTCCCACCCACCCAGGATCAAGTCCATCTTTTCATATAAGACTTGATAAGTTCCCAAATGGGAAAGCAAGGGAAAACCATCACTAGTGTAAGAAAGCACAAACATACCAAGTCAAATGTACTCGTACTTCATCGACCCTGAGTTTTAAATAATACTTTATTCAGCATTGAATCTTTTTTACCCCCTCAAAAATCTATTTCTCAGCATTCTGGTCCAAAAGATGTACACTAAAGAAAGGCTTTCACAGATCAAATAAGGTAGGGCAATTTCAAATACAAAATTTTCTTCCTGGATAATACTAACCACAGCAGAAGCATAATAAAGGCTCTGAGTTCCACTATCAAAAAAATAATAATAATGAAACAATCAATCAATCAATCAATCTGATATTGCACCCAGATTTTTCCAGAGTGTTTGGGCTTGACATCACTGTTCCCTTGTTCTCTCTATAAAACCCCAGTTATCATCATATATCTAGAGGCCCATAAAACATACTTCAAGAAATACTGAGGCAGTCCTAAGCTATTTACACTGTTAGATTCTTAACTCATAGTAGGTATGCAAAAAGATAGAAGAGACCAAAGTTTCTGCAGAAATAGCTCTTCATGGGTTGGAAAACAAGGAAGGAAAGAATGAGGATTTATTCCGTTAGGGAGCTCTTCCCACCCACTACCTCATCATATATCTATGGTAGGTGTTAATATTTTCTTGCATGCAGAAGAGCAAATCAAAGTGGAGGAATGTCACACAACCCATCCAAAGTCACATGTCACATAGGTGTAATCCTTTCACACTACACAGATTTCTGTAAAACTAAACCATTTTGAAATATTTGTCTTGTGTGACCTCACAATATTGTTAGTGATTTTCCTCTGTTTCCAATTGGCTGCTTAGTGTAATGAAATTAAATCATTGAAATGGAAATTCAACTTGTTCTGTGACCTTATATTTGTTAGAATATGCCAAAGTAAACCAATGTGAGATTTTTAGAGGGTATGCCATTTTTTAAAAGAACAGGATCTTTCTGTCAACACAGAAAACGCTATAAAATTAAAATATGTAGCTACAGAATCTCAGTTATCAGGTCGTGGTACAGATTTCTTTAGGTTGCAAGAAATATGCCACAGGTTTCTTTAAGTTTAAGAAACCCAAGAGCAGGAAAACAGGGAAGTCTGGATCCCAAGCAACAACCAGGGTCTACAACACTAAGAAAACCCAAGCTGTCCTTTATGTCTTCATAAGATCTTAGTCACTCTTACTACATGAAAGGAAATGTCTACCATTAACTCTCCAGTAAACGTCTTTTCTAATAATTCCAAATTCTCTGAGGAATAGGCCCCAACCTTTGGTGCAATCTTCCCTGAGGATTCTAACACAGTGTGGCCAATGGAAGCCTCACAACAGTCAACCACATGGATTGGGGGAAAAAAATCTCCAGACAGAATGGTGGGCAATGTGGTTGAGGTAGCCAACACAATCTACAAAGACTTGCTCCAAAACACACAAGCCCTTCAATAGAAAACTCACAAGCTAATATTCAAGTGATCCTTCCCTGGGAAGAGGTGGGTAGGGAGAGTGAGTCTACTTTTAAATGAAAAGTAGAAAAATCTACCATGCTATTGCAACAAAAATAACCCAATTTGTGCTTATGCTGAAGTTATAAAAAGGAGAAAGGGAAAAACTCCTCACACCTCAACCGAATCATTAAAAGACAGGATGTTTTGCGTTTGTCAGAATTAAGGGCCACTTGCTGCTCCTCATTTCACCCCCACGCCATGCCCAGTCCTTGAAAGAAATGCAAAGTAAGCCGAAGGAACTTCCACTGAGACAAAATCAAGCAGAGGCTGGATCTGCCAAAGATGATTTTTCTATTCTGGAAGAAATACTGGGAAGTACTGTTTCTAACAGCTTCATTTTTTATGACTTAACTCCATTTTTGTTTTAGGCATTCACAATGATGTATATTTTAATTTCTAATTCTGTTAGAAAAACAGGGCATCTGTCGTAAGAATATAGGGAGGTCTTCATGTCTTGTTGTTGATGCTCTTTCTGAAAAATTAATGAACATTTATTTTTTAGAACCTAAATAAAAGACCAAATTTACATTCTGGAATTCCAATCTGCATCCAGGAGGACCACGCAAAATTTTCACAGCCTCTCTTTACATTTACTAGACTGTAAGATTAAATACAGAGCATCAAGTATCCTGACAATACTTAATATATATTGCATTTACAGAATTGCAAATACTCTACGTATTTTCAACAAACTAAATAGATTTTATTTGATGATTTATAATTTTTTATTTGCTATTTTAAAATATAACTGAGGAAGAAAAATTAGTCTCTGTATACTGTCATGAAATTAAACTGCCGCTTTGATGGAGCTCCTTACCAAGCGTCTATGTGAATTCATAAAGAGCTCTGGAAATATTATGATGAATCTCTACAAGGATTCTAGATGTTAGAGATTATTATCTTCCTCTTAGACATGGGGACGGAAAGGTAAAGGAACTCCTCAAAAACATATGAGGAGTTTGTATCCCTAAGAGGCTGGGATACAAACCCCTGTAAAGTCAGAACTATCCCAGAGGCTTTAATGAAACAGAGGGGCAGAGTTTATGTTGTTGGGAAAGACATATTAGTAAGTACAAAGCCTCTTTGCAATAATGAAAATTACAACTCGATACCGTTGTGATGTGTTCTCATATTGACAAGTTGAAATGCTCCAAAGCATTTCTTTAGCACGTATTGATATTAGTTTCTATTTCCATAGCTTTTCACAGCTTATAAAGAAGTATCACATTATCTCATTCTGACACCATTACAGCCTTTATATTTTAGTTGGTATTTATTAATTCATTCCAGAACTCACTCCAAAAGGACCTTGTGGTGTATTTTATGCTTCATACCTAACCTTCCATTGTTTTCTAATTGCTGTTGCTTCCCTCATACGCCTTAGCAACCCTACACATCCATGTAACAACGCTCCTGTACCTGCTGCTATGAAAAAAAAAAAAAAAATCAGAAATATGTGAGGACATAGCGAGACGGCAGCACAAACTCCCCAGGGAAAGAGAAACAGTTTGTTGAGTTGGGTTCCTCCAGACTCCCAAGGCAGCATCAACTGTTCTCTCAATCCAATAATCCCATGATTCATCAGTTCAGTCAGAGTAGCGCCTACAGCAGCGTTAGAGAGTATAAGACATGGCAGCAGATCGTTTTCCTTCACCTCTAGCTGCGTCTAGTTACAGCAGGCAAAATATTGGTTAGCTTTCTTTCATAAAAATTGCTCAAAAACGTCATTAGGTTCTCCTTTTATTCTCTATGAATGTGAGGGGGAGAATAAAAAGCAGAAGACTAAAATAAAAAAAATATTGAAGGGTTTTTTTTTCTGTCTTTTAAAAGAGATCCTATTGATGACTACTTCTCCTCTCCCCCCAATAAAGGGGAAAAAAAAAGGATGTAGTCTTTTATCTCTCATGGAGTCTCATACAAAGTATCAACTTCAATACAACCAGCTCAAAAGTAAAATACCTAAAAGTTGGGGAGAGGGCGTATCATTTTGGAGGTGTTTTGTTTTGTGTGGGGTGAACACCATCACTAACAAGTGTGACTGATACTGTCCTTCAGTCAAATCAGACAGACATAGATGCGCCACAGATTTAACCAGAGGAGGGTCCGCCAACCCTCTGGGAACTTCCCAACAATTACATCAAAGGCTCAAGTGTCCATGTCATACTTCCTCTTTTCAAGACCTGACAGTGACGAAGTTGTAGACACAACTAATTAATTTTATTGTTTTGCATTTCATATTTAGGTCTATGTTCCATTTTGTGGTTTTTAGGGTGTTTTGTTTGTTTTTGTTTTTTTGACACCTGCAAGGTCTATGTTCAGATTCCTGTTTTTGAATCTGGATGTCCAATTGTTCTGCACCATTTGTTGACAAGAATATTCTTTCTCCATTGAATTGCCTTTGTGCCTTTGTCAAAGATCAACTGACTCAATTTGCTTTGGTTTGTCAACTGTTTTTAAAAAAACACTCAGCATTGATCAAAATCCAGGAAAAGAGAGGTTCAACTTTAAGCCAAGAGCAACTTGATAATGGGAGGTCACTGGCATCTCCACTGTGTATGCAGGTCAGACGTAGAGTGTTAAAATGCTTGTAATGGAGCTAGGCTATGGACAGAATGTCCTGCATCTCCTAAATGACTTATAATCACTGATTAATGCTCTACTAGTCTAGGTGGCCTCATTAGCTCTGGTAGCAAGAAGATTAATAATGCTAAGGGTGGGGAAGAGAAATTAGAACAGAAGCACTGTAGAAAGGGTGAGAAATGCCCTGCCTATGAACATTACAGAAGGGCTACGTGATTTTTTTTTCTTTCTTAGCAAGTATGACCATCTCTTCATTTCCTCCCTGTATTCTGCATTCCCTCAAATTATAAGGCCTAAGGTATTGAAATTCCAATGGGAGCTTTCTTTTCTAACTCCTTCTGATGTGTATTCCTTATTAAAGCTGTGTGATCATTTTGTATTCTATCAGTTCACATCTGTGTAGAATTCAGACATATTTTATAAAAAATGAAAGAGATTATCAGAGCCTGTTGAAAACCAAGGCAAGGTCAAAGCAACAATATATACATATGTATATATTTATAGATAGATAGAGATGATAGATAGATAGAGATAGACAGACAGACAGACAGACAGACAGATAGAGATAGATGATAGATAGATAGATAGATAGATAGATAGATAGATAGATAGATAGATAGAGATATAGAGATAGACAGACAGACAGACAGACAGACAGACAGATAGATAGATAGATAGATAGATCTTTCAGAGGGGTTTGTGGGGGATCCAATGGTGCAGACTAACATTTGTTTCCCTATTTCTCTTCCCTACATGTTTACCCCAAAAGAACAGGGAACACAAAACAAAACGCCTCTCACTAGAGTCAGCCTATAAAACATGAAACCCCCTCACGTCAAACTGGAATCAACACATCATAAGCCTGTCACTAAATTGCTTTCATGAAGTAAAAGTGAGAAGAAAGATGGATGAAATTACCACCGATAATCCAAAATTAAAGTGGCCGACACTGAAGTTCAGATAAGATATTTTAGTCTGAGGACGAAATGTATAGGCGAAATGTATGTTTTTTGTTAGGCCATAGAAAAGAAGACTTTCAGATCACTTCATTGCTGGTGTCCTCAGAAGTCTTCATGTGTTTTCTATGAATCACTGCAGAGTAAAATAGTGAATGCAGAATTTGATCCTGTCTCCATGTTAATCAGTCTTTGGTCTGCAGAGCATGTGTGATCTCTTACAACATGGCTGGCACCCTCCCTGCTGAATCACCAGCCCTGCTATTCTATTCACCAAGCTCATTCACAAAGCCAGGACTATGAACAACAAGCAGCAAATAAATTCCAATAAACAGATTTATTGTCCTATTCCAATTCAAATCATAATCTATTAAGAATAATGCACTCTAGTCCAGGCTCTGACAGTCAAAAATGCTGATTTAAGAAGAGATTTGTGCTCCTAATTTAATTCATTTATTTGCATGTCTCTCCTCTAAGTATGATATAATTCAGGCTCACTGATCATAGCTGGTAATCACTCCTTTGTCTTATAGTTCAGATAGAGCTTTTATAATCACAATTCTACTTACTTATTTCGGGATTTTTATATGTTACTGCTCTAGGAGTAATGCTTATTAAATAATAATGAGAAGAAAGGTAGTTCAAAGTGAACTATGTAATGAACTCATATATTTTCAAAATGATGTATCTGTATTGCTTGGACATTGCAGAATTCAAGCACATGTTCTGTAACTAGTGACATGAACTTGTCCATTTACACTATGTCTCAGCACTGGTTTCTGGTTTCAACACAGCCCAACCCACAGTGCGTCAGACAGGAACGGTATCTATGAATCGAAGGGCTCTTGACAATTTTGATTTTTTAATCATTACCTTAAATGGAAACAGGATTCAGTTCCTTCTAATTTAGATAGTTCCACCTTGGTTCTAACTCTCTCTTCTTCTACCTTACTCTTTTTACTTGACATCAGTGAGCTTATTATACTGTAGAGACTGCCATGCTTCTATCACACATTACATTTTTCTTTGGTATATTTTTTAATTGAAAGATTGACTGTGTTTTGTAAAGTTAGACATGGCATGCATTTTAAATTGGATTCAATGTATATAAGTTTTCTTCTGAAAGATTCCTTTTATTTTGCACCTCCCCTCAAAGATGAAATCCTTAATGAGCAGTAAAAGTTTGGGACATAGACACAGATTTTAAGTTTTACATGGAGAGCTAAGGGTTGCCTTCATTATCCTTCAAATTTTGACAGTAACTATTTTTATAAATAAATCAATTCAGCAACTTCCAAAATCTTTATATTAAATCTCAATATACATCATACTATGATGAAAAACACTGCGTCTAATTCTGTTAAAGATAAACACACATGGTTTTCATCTCAAGTTAAATCTTGAACAGAGATGCAAACTTCTCAGAAAAAGAAATAATAATAAACCACTTAGTGTGCTTAAGAATGCAGAATTTCAAAGAGACATTTCTGGGCTACTTCTCACAAAGCAATTTCTTTTTAGCTGCAGGGCACCCCAGAAGATGTTAAAAATAGATTACACTTCTATTCATCCAAAAGAAGGACACTAATGTGAGCTCTGTAGCTTTCTGCGGTTTGGTAAAAATCAGAAATGATCTGAGGCCTGGTGAATAAAGTTGAATACCAGCATTTCTCTCCTAGCCCAGCTTTTGAAAGCTGGCCTGAAACAGCTGCTGCCTACAAAATTGCAGAGGAATTACTCTCAATTACAGGCTTCTCTCTGTTAAAAAGTAGAATTGGTGATCACTTCTGACCTTTCTCCTCTAACAAGTCAAAGAAATGAAAGGGAAAAAAATAAATCCGATAGGTGTTCAACTTAGAAGCTGGGGGTGGCGGAAAGAGGGAAGAAAAAGAAAAGAAAATCTTATATTACCCTACAAGATCTCGGGGGTTTGGGAGTTGTTGGTTTTCAATTGTTGTTGTTTTTTTTTTATTATTATTATTCATATTAGTTTAAAAATGCCCTTTCAGCAAATAAATTGCATGTGGCAATGCGATTTTATTTAAGTCACTTGCCTAATGTTTTGATTTGAGTATCATTTACTGAAATCTTCCTACAATCAATCATTCAGGCCTTTAGTTTCATACTTTGGGGAAATTTTGCTAAATGCTAAAACTCTGCTCTTCCCCCTCCCTTCCATCTTGTAAGTAGGTTACAAGTGACTGCAGAAGAGTGACCTTTCTGGATCCCTGCCACAGGATGCTGTATTTTAAGACATGAGTTGTAAACACCAGCCTAGACATTTTACTTATTTATGTAGTCATTGCTGAATTGACTACGTTTTGGTTGAGATTGGGTTTAATTGAATGTGAATGCTTTAGAAATGATATGAATAGTTTTCCAGCTCTCTGACATTTACCCATGATGTTCCATTTCAAAAGAATAACTAATTTGCTAAGGACTAAAAATGAGTTGTTCTGATGCAAGTTGAACTCTGAAACATTCTGTATTCTTGGGAGTAGGTTGGTTAAGTTCTCTAAAATCCAGCACTTGTTCAACAAAACTTATAATTAAAGATAGAAGCCATGTACGCATCTAGTTGCCACCTCTCCAAACTTCAAAGGGAAAAAAGGACCCAAGGACACGCTCTTCCCATAGGAATTCATCTGACCCACATTCAGGTCAGTTAATGACCGTTCCACGCAGTTTTGAAACATGTTTCTTTAAAGTCAGCTGCTTTTCAGTGAAGAAAAAACTATTTAGAGAAGAATTAATAATTCTAAAACATCATGCTGAAGCCAACCAGTCAAAATACCAGAATCCTACAGAGCTTCAAACAACACTTGGAAATTTGAATTCTGATTGACTGATGACATCACAGAACCAAAATAATGTCCCATATTCTCCTCTTGCTCTGCTCTTCTTGTTTCCTTTCGAACAGTCAGATCTGCTTTTCTAAGATGAATGTGAAAGTTTGCTCAGAAGTGATACAAGGAAGTGGCTAATGGCCAAAAAGTAAGAGATTAAGCTAGAAAGAAAAACTAAAAGAACAAAAAAAAAAGGTGAAAAAGGTCAAAGATGATGTACATACTTGTATATAACTCTAAGAGAGGCAAATGACAGTTGCAGTAAAATTACTAAGAGAGATTTTGAAGTTTATCTTTTTTGCTCTTATTGGGAAGCCCTTACTCGGGAGCTAAGGAAGTCTCATTGAGGACTTGCTTTCTTTCCTTCCTTCCTCTTCTCTAGTTTAAATGAGGTGGGATCCTACAAGAAAAGATAATGGTTCCTTCCCATAAAGAGTTCGTCCGGGATGAATGAGGAGACAACACCGTGGCTTATTCTACAGAGCTTTGGCACCGATGCCAGCAACCCACAGGACTAGGAGGAACTGAATTGATGCCTCGCTTGGTAATACTTAAATAAGCAGTGTATTACGTTTTAGGAAGAAGGATCATTTGAAATAAAAATACCTAGATTCCCTGGACCTTATAACCATCTGCTGCTGACTGGTCTAGTAAATAGGGAGGCTCAACTACCGCATGGAAGTCTTTCTTTCTAACTAGAAAGGAGAAGGGCAGAAAGCAAGTCTAATGACCTGACATGAAGGCACCACATGAACATAAGGAAAATTTTTCTGGCTCACATACAGAAACATAAAGCTATGAGGATTTAAACAGTATGGTGCTTGCAGATGACCAAAAGTGAAACAGACTCAAACACATAGAAAGTAGTATGCGAGAAAGATGGCATTTCACACCTGTACAAAAAAGATGGTTTAATCAACTAATGGCATTTGGGACCATAAGGCCATTGAAAAAAACAAATTTGATCACTATCTCACATCTTATTCCAAATAAATTTAAGACATATCAAAGATTTAAATATTGAAAATGTTTTGTTTAAAACATAAAAACATTATAATAATAAAAGTACTAAAAATATATTTTTTCAACATTTTTACAGTGAGGGAGACCTAAAAAAAATGATGAACAAATCTACCAACATAAAAACCAAAAGTTCAATGTAATTTAAAACAAATATATAGAAAAGAAATCAACTAAAAATCCTACCTCAAAGAAAGGTCAAAGACAGACAGGCAAAAGTTGAGTGGGCCTGAAAGATACAAGTGTAGTAGAATGAGTCTCTCAGAAAGCCCTAAAACAAGCAGACAAATAGAGATATGTGTTTGGGATGGGCCCTCAGACTTTCCACATGCCTTCCTAATTCTCGGCCTGTCAAATCCAAGAGTAACCTGCTTTCCACTTGCCTGAGTGATATCACCCTGCCTCTCTGCAGAGAGAATGGAGCTGGAGATATGAGAGTGTGACAGCTGCTTTTCATGAAGGCCAACAGAGACCATGCCTCCCGACCTCCCAAAGGGGTGTGGACTTTCCATTCTGTGATTCTGCCTCTCCTCTGTGGGTAGATAGATACCAGGGATAGATACCTGTTCCATGAAAAATCAATGCGGAGGCTGGATTGGGCCATGGCCTTTACAGGGGTTTTCAGAAGTAGAAAAGTGGGAGACTAAGTGGAACTATCAGCAGAACAACCTGAGTAAGCAAATTCCTGCTTTCATTTCCTCTTACAGGAAAAGACCAAGGCAGCTTGTCTTCACGTAGGGAAGAGAAACAAGAAAACATGAGAGAGACAGAGAGACATAGACATAGAGAGAGAAAGGAAGACAGACCCAGAGTAGCTGCCAATGTTGCTGATGGTTTTCCAGATCTGGCTCCAGTTCCTCATGGAGCCCATCTTGAATTCTTGTGTTTGGATCCCTAGAGCTGCACTAGTGACCTAACAATACATTCAGTGGAAGTGCCAATGGTGGTCCATAAGGGCTTGGGAGCGGCAGTCGTTTTAGAGTACTGCCTCTCCCATATCAAAGTCCTAAAGCTGCCACTAAGATGCCTACAACTTTTTTGATTAAGTTAGGTTGGTTGACCTTTATTAATTCTACTCAGTTGACAACTCTTAGGAGAGCTATGTATAGAGATGGTGAAGAATACTTTGGCAACACAGGGGAACTAAAAAGGAGGAGTAGATGAAGGGAAAACAGCATGGACAATCCATCTTTACACAAAAGGAGAGAAAAGAGAGCATTCTGGGGAAAAAAGGAAGCCCAACACAATTTTTAACAATTTGAAAATAAATATAAAATTTGAGGGGCTTTTGTTCCTAGGAACTTCCTGACATCTGACATTTTAGACCTGCAAAATCCCTTTGCTCAGGGGCAAACACCTGCCTGCATCTTTTTACAGGCCCTGGAGAACCCACACACTGAGGGACCTCAGTCCCAGTGGGAAGGGCCAGGTGGAAATAAGAATCCACCTTGAGAAAAGGTCTGCTTGGCATTGGTGCCTTGACCTGATTCTTCACCCTCGCTGCTCAAAGCCTGGTTCCCACGTCAGCAGTGTGGACATCACCTGGGAGCTGGTCAGAAAGGCAGCATCTCAGGTCCACCCTGGGAACAAATGAAACAGAATATGGATTTTCACAAGTACCCCAGGTCATTTGTACGTGCAATCAAGTTTGAGATTACTTTGAGTATCAGGGATTCATCCACTCCATTAAACTGACCAGGCCTCTGACCACACTGCTGATTTTGCCCTCTAGGATCTGTGCCCTCAGACTTTCCACATGCCTTCCTAATTCTCGGCCTGTCAAATCCAAGAGTAACCTGCTTTCCATTTGCCTGAGTGATATCACCCTGCCTCTATATTCTTTCTGCTTCTGTCTCTTATTTTTCTTATTTTAAAGAACAAACAAACAAAAATCCAGTAATGACAGATTTAATTTAATGGCCAGCTTTGATCCATATAGAGGATGGCTCTGTTGAGAAGATTTGAAGGCCATGTACATCGGATAAGTAAATGAGATTTCCATGTTCAGTTAACCACAGTAAAGCAGTGGCCTGGGTCACGCATGTGCCATCTTCATTCCACAAGCTGCTTACCTCCCCAGGACCTCACATTGGATATATTTATCTTTATTCGACCCCACACTTTCCCTCTGGTTACTAACTCCCTATTCTCTTGTATGAGTCCACCACTATTCATGAAAGTGGAACTGACAAAAGCTACTGGCTACATGATTCATGCCTCATTTTGACTTCTGCTAACCACATTCAATAGGGAGTTTTGTCAACTAACTGCTTGTATTTTGTGTGAACTCTATAATATTGAATAATACAAGTTCCTCCTGAAGTGACTGGCCCATCACTTTCAATGTCAGTGAAAAAATGCTACACACGTGTTTTAAAATCATTCATTCTAAACGATACTGGGGTAGGATGACTGCAGAGTAAGTGGATGGCATTTTAGTTAAAAGGTGAATTTGTAAATCCCAGACAGCACTTAACAGGAAAATGAAGATTTCTCAAAGTTTAAAATGCCTAGCCATAAGGAGCATAATTAACAAAATACTCAAAAATATGAACACTTAGAGTACACTTAGGGACTTTACAAGAATTACCCCGATCCCGTCCAAACCTCACTGCAGGCAGGAGTGTAATCACTGGCCAGATGAGGGAATGCTGCAAGTGAGAATACACCTGCCTCAGACCACACGCTGTGAAACAGAGCTGGACTTAGGACTGTAAGTCTCAGTGGGTCCTGAAACCCGAAGTTCATATTACAAAGGACTCTGGCATATATCTATAGAGGCTGATAGAGGAGTAGACAATCGGATTTCACACCAAATTCCTAGTAATATTCTATACAGTGATAACAATTTCCAAAAGAGAACCAGATAAAATAAAAACACTCGCACTCTTTAGTTGGCTAAGGAGTTCTCAAACATCAGTCCCCAGAGGGCCTCAGAAAATTTCAGAAAGTAAACCTACAACCACACTGGTATGGACGAGGTAGAAAAGAAAGAACACACATACCTATAACCTTGGACTTGACAAGCCGCTTCATAGAAGTGTAGGGTAAAGGTCTTGAGGCACTCACTTAACACGTTCAGAAACTTCTGGGGGCTGATCTAGGCTGCATGTGAGGACGTAGCCCTGCATACAGTCCAGTGGGGACACAGGTTTCCTCAATATGACCACATCACCGTAAGATATATGCTGGGTCAGAGGCCAGCACCCAGCACATCGGTGATAAAGAAGGAAAGGAGGGAGCCCTCATCTTGACCAAGGGAGTCTTGGAAGGTCTCCATGTAAAGGAGCTGCTTGACTTTGGAACCAAAGAACAGGCTCATTTTGCTACGTAAAGAAGTGGAAAGTGATGCATTTTTAATCACCCTATTGCTCAGTATTAGTTTCCTATTGCTGCAGTGCGTGGCACACTGCCATGAACTTAATGTCTTAAAATGACACGCATTTATTTTACAGTTCCGGAGGTCAGAAGTGCAACATGGTCTCAGGGGGTTAAGATCAAGACGTCAGCAGGGCTGCGTTCCTTCTGGACACTGTGGGAAAGAGTCCATGTACTTGACTTGTTTTGCTCCTGAACACCACCCTCCCTCCTTGGCTTGTGGCCCCAGCCCTCTATCTGCAAAGCCAGCAAGAACATGTTGAGTCCTTCTCACTTCCTATCACTCTGATTTCTGCTCCCATCACCACACCTCCATCCTTGGGCTCTGACTCACTTGCCTCCCTCTTGGATTTACAACAACTCTTGTGATTACATTGGGCCTACCTGAATAATTTCCCCATCTCAGGAACCATAGCTCAAGCAGTACCTGCAAAATCCGTTTTCCCATATAAGGTACCATTCACAGGTTCTGGGGATTAAGATGTGCACGTCTTTGGGGTGCCATTAGTCTGTCTTCCACAGTGGGTTAGACATCACACACCAGCCCCAAGTGCATATGGAATGGGCAACCACCTGAGATATGTGGCCTCAAGAACAGCGTCATTTCTCAGGTCAGGTGTTACAGCTAGGAGATAAATTATAAGGAATTTAATCCCATTGATAGTTGTACCATGGTAGATATAATGTATATATGTGTATACACACACATATATATATGTGTGTGTATATATTATATATGTATATGTGTGTGTATATATATATATATATATATATATATATATATATGTATGTGTGTGTGTGTGTCTGGTATACATGGCATCTACATGTAAGTATGGTATATATATACTCTGCAGAGTAAATATTTGTTTTTAAAAAAAAGCAGGATTTTATCAGCCTCATTCCCTTAAACTCTACTATGCTTTTGCATCAGGAAAAAAAAAAATGTGTCTATGGCTCATGTGCTCAGGACTGCAGATGAGTAAACACCCCTGCAGAGCCCCACACACGAGGCCACCCATCCTGTATATTACTGCCAAACAAGCCAACGTCTTATTAAATCAGTATTTCTCATAGCACAGTGTGTATTCCATTCACTAAATCAAACTTTTTTAAGTTTGGAAAACAATGTATTTATTTGGTGTGCATATAAGAAAACATAGCCAGCATATCAAAGTCACGAGTCTATAAATGCCAGGGCTCAGTGCTACTCTGCCCAATACAGTCACCACGAGCCACATGAGGCTCTTTGAAAAGGCACTAGTGCAAACTGGGACGTGCAGCAAGTTGAAAATGTACACACGAGTTCAAAGCTTAGTATGAAAAAAAATGAATGTAAGATATCTTATTTTTTTTTACATTGATTACATTTTGAAATGATAATATCAGGATATATTGGGTAAAATAAAAGATGTTATTATAGTTAATTTCATCTGCTTGTTTTTTCTTCTTTAATGTGACTGCCAGAAAATGTCGTATTTACCTCACACTATATTTTTATCAAATAGTAGTTTAGAACAATTCCAAAATACTATGTTAGTTAAAAGAGAGTTAAGCTAAAATAAGTAATTGTAGAATTAGCAGAAAGATATCACAAATATCTTGAAACTAGATAGTTCATAACCCATGTCTGGTACCGTGTTTCCCTGAAAATAAGACCTAGCCAGACATTCAGCTCTAATGCGTCTTTTGGAGCAAAAATTAATATAAGACCCACTCTAATATAATATAATATAATATAATATAATATAATATAATATAATATAATATAATATAACACCAGGTCTTATTTTACTATAAGACCAGGTCTTACATAATATAATGTAAGACTCGGTCTTATATAATATAATATAAAATAACACCAGGTCTTATTTTACTATAAGGCCAGGTCTTATATAATATAATGTAAGATTTGGTCTTATATAAGAGCTGGTATAATATAATATAATATAATATAATATAATATAATATAATATCTGGGTCTTATATTAATTTTTGCTTCAAAAGATGCATTAGAGTTGCTTGTCCAGCTAGGTCTTATTTTCGGGGAAACACAGTAACACTACAAAGCATCCGTGGAAACAGAATCCAGCTTTTGAATATTTTCTGGGAAAGAGATCTTAGTACTTCTGAGGTTGTTTAGCACAATGCCAAAAGGACCAAACGATAAAAAGTTTTCCTTGAATTGACTGGAAGTCTGTAAATCAGTACATTTCTCTCCATTGACCTTAGTTCTGGCTGATGAATCAAAATACAAACCTCCTTTCTACCACCCACAACTAGCTGTTCTTAGGCCTTTGAAGCTTTAGTTTCAAGGCAAAAGGCTCTTGTGAAACTACCAGTGCTGCTCTGTAACTTAATGAACTTGAAAGACCCCACTGTTGGAGGAAGATTCTTATTGCAGATACCCACCCTCCCCATTGATGAGCTCAAGTCAGTTACTATGTGGTTCAGGACACACTTTCTGTTGATGGATGAAACAAATGGATACATCTCACAGGCACAGCAGGAATTAAAAATACATTACTTCACTGCAACTTCAGATCTGAGACTGAGGAATGTTTGGATGATTTTTTTTTTTTTTCAAATAAAGTTTAGATGAGGCAGGCATTCAGCACAGAGTTCTGAGACTCCCCAGGTCCAGATGAGTAGTTGGAGGGAAATCAAATACATTTCATCCAAGGTATAGCACTAACTTTCATCAAAAAATTATCATATACCCAGTCACAAATGGTTATTGTAAAATCTTTATTAACCTAAGTGCATATAAAAATTGTGAATTCCTAATACAAAGCAGTATTTGACTTTTAAATTTCATTTTAAGCTTGGCCTGTTCACTTGGAATGTGATTACAGAGTAAATTAAAAAGTAATCACATGTGAATTACATTTCCTCATGAATGTAATGACTTCAGGAGGCTGATTAATGTTAAGCAGCTCCTGTCCTGCCGCACGTATACCTTCCCAGGTGAGATTTGCAAGATAGCTGTTGTGAACTGATTTAATTTTCTTTTCCTGGTATTCCAGAGAGAATGCCTGCACACAGAACAGGTTTGGCACATTCATTAGGACTCAGTGTGTTCTTCCCTTTTATCTGTCCAAGAACCACATACAAAATACCATCACTGACAACTTACGGTTATGAAAAATACCCAAGATGGGAGGTACAACTCTGGTACCATTTTCTAACTACTCAAGTCTCCATTTCTCAATCTCTATTTTCTTGGAAAATTCTTCCTACTTGGATGGAATAATTCAAGCAAATCACTGAAAAATGCATTTGCACTGGTGTAAAGCAAACAAATTGTCTCACAAGGAATGAAAGCTTATTAATAATCTACAGCAGTATTACTGCAGAGTACAAAATTTAAACTATAAATTAAACCATGTGAAGCACAAGATCATTAAAATATTTCCCTCGTGGGTAATAGGGGATGTGGAAGCCTAAAATATTTACTTCTTTTCAGTATATTCAGGTGAAGGGATTGTTTTCTAAAGTACTCATCAGAGGAATACTGCTACTGTTAGCAGTGGGAAAGGCTTGGTGCTTCATGATTCCTAGTCTGAAGAAGAGCAAGTCATCACTGTGGATTTGGTAGTGGGCCAAGAAAAGCCAGAAGATGAGAGTTATTTTGGATTAAGAGTAAGTGTTCATTCCTGTGACTCACCACTCCATTGGGTAGGTGGGTGGACTCATGTAGCCTTGTTAGAAGGATATTTTATGTCATAATCTAGGACACAGAGTGTTGATGTCATTCTTGTAAAGTAATACTGTGTGTGATGCTCTCTGACATCACTTATTCTGTAGTTTTTGTTGTTCAGTGAGATACACTAAATTGAATTCAGGTTATGAATGAGTCATAACCAACATTTGGAGACATTGTGGATGAGGGAGCCTTGGGAATCAGAGAAGTTGGAAGATCGTCTCATTTTATTGCCACTTACGTGTGGGCCCTCACAGTGGAATGAATGTACCAAATGTCAGTTGTTCCTGGCTTTGAGTGAGGGGCAGGGAAAGTAGTGTCAGAAAGAGAATTAATGTCAGGAGAAGAAGATAGAAAAGACAACCTGTAGTTTTTGCTAAGACTGGTCTTTGGGATTCCTTTTAATTTTTTGGTTTCTTTTAATGTTTTTTAAAAATGTTTTCAGCATGAGGTATGTGAATTTCTAAAACATTCCATGTAAATTTCACATACATACACACACACACACACACACACACACACACACATATATATATGAAGAGAGAGAGAGAGAGAGAGAGAGAGAGAGAGAGAGAGAGAGAGAGAGAGAGAGAGAGATTAAGAAGAAATCCATGAGAACTCTGAACAGGCATCTTATGCTTATCCCATATTAGGGACCGAATAGAGATAATTGTTCTTGTGCTTTATATTAGGGATGTCAGATGTAGATGACCAAACATGTGAAACATTACATCAATGTACAATAATTCCACTGCCTTAATTTGGATGAACGATACTAATATTCTTATATTGTACTAAAGACTTTATTCCATACCTTGTTGTTCCCTATCTAAGCATTTTAAGCCCTTCACTAACATATTGTGTGATTTCCAGGAAAGGGTGAGTGAAACAGAAAACACATCATGGGATAACAAACGGAAGAAGAAACCAACCACATTTCACACAGAAAAGCTAAGACTGAGGCTATGGAAGGGCTTAGGAATGTAGCGCCTCCATCCAGAGGACAGTATTGGGTCCAGGCTACAAAGACAGAGATGCTGGATTGAGGGTGTCCCTGAGGGTTCTGTTACCCATAGAACAGGGTTAATCAAATCCCCTTCTACACACCCCATCTGCAAAATGAAGAATGATAGCTAAGTTCCTTTCAAATATGTCAGGGCCTGATATTTGATAGTAACCTAATGAGCTATGCAAGTTCTATAAATTCAGTGCTACCATGTTCAATTTACTGTTCTGGATAATACTGAATGGAACACAATATATCCTAACATTGTCACAATCCACTTTTAGTGTCACTCTTCTCCGGGATCTATCCCTGAAACTATGCTACACATTACCAAAATTACTGTTACAGAATAGAATTTGGATAAAATGAGCCCAGGGCAAGTAAATTTAATCACTAAAATGTGAAAATGATGTTCTAACCAGATCTTACCTCTACCCAGCATCCATAGTTTGAAAGACAACATTAAACTGAAGCACTAGTGTATTTCTTCTGGAATGAGAATCCACTGTCACTGAATTTTTAATTAGGTGACCAAAATGTGACGTGAGATGATAAAAGAATGGACTATTTTAATGCTACACCATTTTTAATGACACCTGCTTAAAAACGGGCCAGCCTTTAAACACTCTGACATTTAAAATGTTGAGACGACTGATTCAGTTCTATTTCCTAATACAGAGGGTGCCAAAAAAAAATGTACACATATTTTAAGAAAGGAAAAAACTATTAAAATTATAATACCCAATATATACTGATAACAAAAGATGAATGTAAGTCATGTTTGACTTCTACAACTACAAGAAGTGCAGCATCCAGACACTCCTGATTAAGGCGAACTACTGAGTGAGCAACGTTGACCAAAGTGTCTACTTGGATACATTGTTTTGGCACCCCTGACCTCGTAAGCCTTTGTTTACTCCTTTGTCCATTTGTATATCCATTTATTCACTCACTACTCAACAAACTTCCAACATTTATTGCCAGATATTAGGGAGAGACGAGTGGCAAGAAGAAAATAGTCCCTATCTTCAACAGAACCTAGTAAAGTCAGCCACTGGGAGACAACCACTTATCTAACTTGAAATAAAACAATGTGGGTTAATGGTACTCAGCCAGAGTTAATGAGACTACAGGCTCTAAGTTTTGGTCTTTCCGGTTCCTCTAACACATATTTCATCTTCCGCACTTCAAATGTCTTGTGTGTACTTCAAACACTCCACTGCTACTTTTACCAGGCCAGAAGAGGCCAGCCTCACTGTGGAAGACGTAACTCCCTCTGGTGTCTTAACCACCAACATGGTCACGCACAGTAGATTTCAATCATTATTCTAAACTGCACATTGTGGATTTATATTTCTGCATGCCACCACTAACCCTAAAAGCATCTTAAAGTCCTATCCAGGGCCACACACAGGAAGAGAGATGCTACACTACTCAGAAAACCAAATGAAAAATAACCATTGAAAAACCCTCCAGAACCTTCCCCCCCACACACAAACATACAAATTAAGGGCCATCAATAAGGAACAAAATCATTTATATTTACTTATTTTAAAACCAACATTTGATACCTATTGAAATATTGAATGCCATGGACTACATGGGAACTTATTATACTAGTCACTCTATTTTGCATATGTTTGAAATATTCCATAATAACAATTTTTAAACTAGTCAATACTAATTAACAGCTGAGTTAGTCCATGGTATATTGTATCTGGAGACTACTCAAATCTTCAGCAAAAACCCTAACTAGCCTGCAATTAAACTTATTTTGGATTCTCTGGGAGAAAGAGAAATGCTTTAGAAAACTTGGCATTGTGTTATGTTAGCCTAGCAAGAGCCTTGTAACCCTCACATCCACTCTTGCCAGTCAGATGTCTATTATAAAACATGGCTTCCTGTCCCAGGATCAACCTCCTATGTCCCCTTAGAATATTCTAGTAATACATAGAAGAAAAATAATCTTTGAAAGTTTTGTAGACTGTCCACAGACTATTAGGAATGTTTAATCCATTTATTTACTCCATGAAAGTGACCAGAGGACTATAATGTTAGAGAGAAATGAACATCTTTCCAGAGGAAAATCCCTGAATTTTAGTCAGAACTTTGTCCCTATCTTTGTGCCTTTAAGGATATCACTTCACTTTTCTGGACCATGTTTCCTTACCAAAAAAAAAAATAAATAAATAAAAAATAAGGAGTTGGACCAACGAGCTATGGTGGATTTCTGTGTCTTATGGTCTATAGTCCATGGATACCGTTAGTACGGAAGTATTCTGAGGCTGCATTTCCAGTAGGGAATCAGCAATACTCCCTTCACTTCATCTGCCTCCGTTAAAGTACTAGAGACCCCTCGTGCCAATTCATACCAAGATGGGCAGTTCTGCTGGCAAGTAGACACTCCTTGTCACAGCGTGTGGTCAGATGGTAGTTGGCATTAATTTATTTATTCATCATTGTACCTGAGACATTACTTATAAAGAGTAGCTATGGTTGTCTGAGTACAGATATATATACACGTAATTAATTTAGGAAAAGCTATAAAATTATTATCCAGGCAATCACAGTAGATGACACTGTAGTCAGAAGAACCTACCTTCCCACAAATACTCATGATTTATTTATTTATGCTTAAGTAGATGGTCCCTACTGGCCCAGCGTCCAAGTGCTGAACTCTGGTTCCCACCTGAAGGCTAAGAATAGGCATCTCTGGGATCTTTAGTGAGTGTTTTATGCGTGTCCTGCCTTCATGCAGTTAGATAGGGAGCCGTACCAACCTTGAGGCACCTTTCCGGATTTTTTTAAGCTTACACAAAGAATACTCTCCTTTTGCCCTGACCACAGACTTCAGTTCTATTTTCATTTATGAATATAGTTTAGAAACTGAGTGATAGAAGAATCTGTTTCATGTATAAGAGATTAAAAATAGCCCCACTAGAGCTTCGCTCTCTCTCTCTTTCTCTCTCTCTCTCTCTCTCTCTCTCTCTCACACACACACACACACACACACACACACACACACACAAACACACACGTGCTTGTAAAACTTGTGAAAACTGAGTAAAGTCTGTGACGTACACCGAAAACAATTTCCTTGTTTTGATACCATACTATAGTTACCAAGATGCCAACATTAGAGAGGTTGTGTGAAGTGTGCCTGCTTTCTCCCTGAGCATTTTTTGCAACTCTTGTCAATCCACAATTATTTCAAGATGAAGTGAGAAAAAAAATGAAAACCTCCAAAGGGCAAAGAAATCCTTACATTTAAAAATGAGATCCAAAAAGTAACTGGAAAAGTTGAGACATTGTGCAATGAGAGGATTCATCCTCAAAGAATATCTTTCCTTCCAAAAAAATTTTATGTTAATAAAATTACTATCTTTCCATGAAGGTATAAATATCACCAATATTCACTCCAGGAGCCAAAGACTATCTTTTTAAAAGTATTTAAAGGACCTGAGATGACCTTCCCACGCCCAGATTGCACTAAGAGTTATTACTAGAAGCAGTTTCATGAAACTAATAGTTTTGACAAGATTTCAGTGATGTCCTTTTGTCTCTAGACACACAGCTCTTCAACTGTATAACAACTGTTATCTTTTCAGCATGTGTCTGCCCAGTTGACTGGTGTACAAGGAAATCAAGTACATATATAGACATACTGATATGAACAAATCACCCTCAAAACATTTGCTTTAGAAGTTGCAATGGAAATGACAGAGCTAATATCCACAAAAGGTAAAGTGATTTTCAAATAAACAAGAAGCGGACCAACGACCTAAAGACAAAAAATAGGCAAAGAAATGATGATCCATTTTAAGAAGAACAATTATAGAGGCCACAGGAATTTAAACATGCTCAAACTCACAAAAGAAGTCAGGAAATCTTAAATGGACCAAAACAAACAAACAAACAAAAAAAAACTCACACGTATCAGGTTGATAAAAATGAAAATAAGTGGAAATATCTACTCCCACTGGGAGATTCACAGGAATGGATATTCTGATGAATGCTAGGTTAAAATGTGAATTTTTATGTATTTTTGAAGTATAATCTGATAACATCTACTAAGATTAAAAAATAGTACATTTTCCTAAACTAGTACTGCAATGCCTGACAATTTATCCCATTAAAAACATATTATGTGTATGTCAATTATATCTTAATAAAAAACATATTATGCATGCTTTTCTTATCGTGACACAACAAAATAAAACAACACAATGTCTGGACACAAATGGAATACCACCAGACAGAGGATAGTTGTTAAATTATGTCACAGCCACTCAAAATAATGAATTGGAGCTATTCAGTGGCCTTGAAGAGATTTCCACAAGTAACCATTGAAAGAAAAGAGTAAATAAAATTCCATTGTTTTTGTAAAACAATGACAAAAGTCCCTCCAGATATGCATGAGTTAATACACCTATGTACATATATGTGTTAGTATACTGATATATCAGCATGTTGAAATACATGGAAGCATAATTATAGGTCAGGACTTCCCAACTGTCTTCATATCTTGGCACAAATATACAATCACTTTTATCTGACACAATTTGGTAAAAGGATTGATATTATGCAAAGCCAGAAGTCACCCGCCCAAGCACTCAGTCACCTAAGAATTAATATTGGAGCACAGCAGCTACAAAGCTCTAAAAGAGCTGGTTCCTTGAGGATAACTTGCTAAGGAAATTGGCAGGATGAATGGCAGTGGTTGGCTGTGGATGGCTAAAATTATAAAAAAGGGAATAGAATAGTACTGAGTGAAAACAGGGGGTGGATACAGACTGAATGTAGAGAAACATACACACACATTTACATACACGTATACATATATTTACATATGTGTATGTGTATACATTATGCATTTTCATAATGTGAAATTAGGTTTTGAAAATATACTTTATGTCTCAAAAATAACACTTAAAAACTGAGTCCAAGTAGATGATCCTTCAAGAATTTCTCCCTTGGATTTCTTTTCCTTAACTGATGTTAAAATCAAGAGGACACAGTATTTCCCCTTTCTTGATTCCAAAAGTCAGTGTTTATGATATAAATACCATGTTCCAGTATTTCTTAGGTAAATTAATTGTCCTGTGTGTCTAAGCTTCAGAAGGAAGATCTTTCGGACTCCAGGGTTACTAGAGTTTGTAGATGGCCAACTAGAACATCTGGGTAGAGGGTGACTTTCCCAGCAGGCCAGGATTTACCACCAAAAGCACAATCTTTTTTCCTTCTCTTTTGACTTAACATGCTAGAAAAACAGCACAAGATTACAAGAATTAAACCTCATCCATTATGGCTAAGCTTTCTAAGGCATAAAGAAGGCAAGGGCTGCACAGAAATGAATTTATCAATCACGCAACGCAGGACCGTTTGTATGATTAGCATAATTCTTTAAAAGAATGCAGAACAGGTAGACACTTCTGCCATTAAATTATGCTATTTAAGAAGAATGCAGACTCGGTAAGCATTTCTAAGTGGACAGCCAAAGTTCCATAGTGTGCTTTTTTGAATGTATGGTGTGTATGTGCACATGTGTGTGTATAATAAAAGAAGTTGTCCTTTAAAAATCTCCACAGCATATACTTTTGCTAAGTTAATTTGGAGTCAACTCTACTTTTTATAGTTCATTTCTGTTGCAGTTACTGTTCTAGTTTAATTTTACATGTATATTCATTATTTCATTAAAACTCTTACCTCAGTAAAGAGAAAGAATAGATTTCCCTCACTAGACCAATCTCAAGAGAATATCTGTGTGTGCCAACACACACACACACACACACACACACACACACACACACACACACACACGTGGGCTGACAGTGAGCTTCAGGAATCTGGGATAAAGCATCAAAAAAAAAATCTCAGAACGCCCACCTAGGAAAATCAGATTTACTTCTTTGTCCAGCAAAGTGCTATCTCAAATATTTCAGGTAAATAGGGAGTATGCGTATGAGTGCATGTGTGAGTGTGTGTGTACACTAATAAATACCTAGAAAAAGAAAGGGGGGAAATCAATTTAGCAATATCACATTTTAGAAAATTTCAAAAAGCTATTTCAAAAAGCTATGCGTCCATAATAAGTTCTAATCACTGCCCCTTGCAAAAAAAAAAAAAAAAAAAAGGTATTTTTAAGATGCAATGGGTTTTTTTTTTTTTAGTGTTGTTTTTTGTTTTCTATTTTTTTGTCATTTTGGTGAGATCACATGAAAAATAATAGGAACATAAAATATGAAAACTCAATATGTTAGTTGGTGCAGGTATGGTAGAAGTAATATTTTTAGAACAGAGGCTGCATTCCTTTCACAGATAAAGTTGAAATTTTCTGTGCACAATTTACAATGTGATATCTTACTAGAGTAAATGGCACACCTGGAAAAAGCTAAGCACGAGTAAGAAAAAAAGGGCATGAGACAAGAGTCTAGATGTCCAACAAACGCAGAGCTGGTAAGTACTCGACAATGACGTTTCCATTGAAAACATTTTACCTGTGCCATTTTACCAGCAGTTCCTCTAGTATTGGGATACATTTAAATCTGTCATTTTAAATGTGTTTGCACTTAATCTGTGTACAAGATTTGCTGACAAAACCAAGCGTGACATGTCATACTGATGATGTGTTAAGCTGAAGAAATTCAAACTGCCACAGGCAAAACCCTAACCTTACGAAACATTTTAATCACATTTTTATTGGAGAAGCTTGTTAAGAGATACAGGTTTTCAGAACTTGACAAATTTTCTTTATCCTTTGCCAGGTCTGCAGTGAACAAAGTGTACTCTAAAATCACCTACCCTAACCTGTAAACTCATCTTCAGAAATTAGATGTTGACATTTAAGCATCTTATAAAAGTTAAACTTTGTGAGGGTTGAAAAATTGCAAATCCTAAATGCCTACATTATGGGAAGAAACATTAAGCCAGAAGCCAAACATGGTGAGTAAATATTTAAAATTAAGTTTAGCTCCTTTTTCTGTACGCCCCATGTGAAGAATAAACTCATTCTTTTATATGTAATATATTTATTTTCAATCTCTGTTAAGAAATAGTCTTCCATCTTTTCAAAGGATTTGGGTATTATTTTGCACAAAAGATTGGTTTCTCAATAGTATGATTCCGTGTTTTTGGAGCATACAAAAAGAGCTTTGAGAATATAAAAGAAAATAATCGCTAGAGAAAGCAATGGATTTCTGTGTGGGCAAAAGTTTTAGACCTTTCTTTTAGCTGAATGACATGAGAGTCATTTAGCTCTTAGTTTCCACAACAAGCTGTAACATGGAGATAGCATTCGTTCACTCACTTGATAAACATTAAGAGAACATCACCAATATTTCAGGTATAGAGCGAGGTGGCACTAAGTTGACAGAGAACACACTGACACTGCCTTTAAGGAAATCTGCAATCTACTGCTTTCCATCTACCCCAACTCAGAGACAAAGAATGTTTATAAAATATATTGACATTCTTAGAAGAACGTACTCTACGTAGATAGAGCATTCAAAATTCAAAATAGGACTTAAAAAATAAATGCTAAAACATTTACCCAGCTTACTCATGCCTAATGAATCTAGGGATTAATATATTTCAAAATATTTTATTTCAGCCATACTGTAGCCAGGTTGTTAAAACAAGTGTCTGTCTATTATAAAATCACAGTTAGTAGTACTATCCCACCCAACTCAGTGCCATTTAGTAAGCATTTTCATACCCGTAATATGTCTGGGCACTGTCCTAGTTGCTAGGACATGAAGATATAGTAGAACTCTGTGACTTTAGGAAGCTTATGGTCCAAAAAGAAAAACTAATGCTTTGTTGGTTACCTGATATCAATCCCCAGCTCTTCCTCCTTCCACCTCTCTGATATAACTAACTGATTTAGTCTAGGCCCTCCATCCTACCACACACAGTCTTAGGCTTTGCTAAACCAAAGGAGGAATCCAATTCCTTTTGCTAGGGATTAGATTAGGAACTGTGAGTCACCTGGTTTTGGAGAATAACAAAAGTGGGGGAATGTCTGTTAAGTAGGGCTTTCATAGAAGTTTCTGCACTCTTTAAAAAGAGGTACAAGTTATATACAACTGAATATTTGTATATATATTCAGTATTTATCATATACTATATGATAAATATGGCATCCACAAATATTGGAGGAAAAAAATCTGAGTTTTTAATAGGCACTGTGGATTAGCACATAGTCACAGGAAGAAAGATAAAACAAGATCCTTTTCATAGACTATAAACCAAGATAAATCCCAAATGGATCAAATATTTAACTAAGGAAAATGAAATTAAGTACTAGAAGAAAACATAACCTAAGAATGAGGAAAACTTTCCTAACTATTATTTAAAATCCAGAGACAATAAGAGAAAAGAAAGATACCTCTGATTACTTCAAACATTTGTGTGGTAAAGACTCCAAACACAGACTTGGAAAAGATACTTGTAACTCATATTAGAGACAAAAGTCCCCAATATATACAGAGCTCCAAAAATTAGAAAAAAAGTATCAACAGACATATAGAAAAATGAGTTAGGAATATGAACTGATAAGTCACAGGAAAATAAATGCAAATGGGTCTTAACCATATGAAGGAAATATTCAATTTTGCTTTTAAGAAGAGGAAGGCAAATTAAAAGTATACTGAGCTTACCTATCTGACAGGCAAATCTTTCAGATTAACAACATAATATGTTGGCCAAATTTGGAGAAACACAAACTCTTACATAGTACTTATGTGAATGCAAAGCAGTATTTGCAAACTCCCTGGAAGGTAATTTGTCAATACCTAGCAAAATCGAATGGGCATTTATCCTTTGACACAGAAATTCCACTGCTGGGAATTTATCCAAAAGACATACTGGCAAAGATTTAGAGAGAGAGAGAGAGAGAGAGAGAGAGAGAGAGAGAAAGAGAGAGAGAGAGAAATGTACAAAGCTATTCACTGCAGCATTATTATTTTTATTTTATTAAATTTATTGTCAATTGGTTAATAAAATGTCACTTGGTTAATAAAAATTAACCAATGTCAATTGGTTAATAAAATTATATAGATCTCAAGTGTACAATTCTATAATACATCATCTGTATATTGCACTGTGTGTTCACCACCCAAAGTCAAATCTCCTTCTGTCACCATATATTTCACCACTTTTATCCTTGCATTGCTATATACCAAAATTGAAATTTCAGAAAAACTTTCTTTTTGCAATTGCAACAAAAAAGAATAAAATATCTGGAATAAATTTAACAGAGGATGTGAAACTATTAAGACATTATTAAAAGAAATTGAAGATGAAAATAAATGAAAAAATATTCTGTGTTCATGGATCGAAAGAATCAACATAGTTAAAATGGACATATTACCCAAAGCAATATACAGATTTAATGCAACCCCCATCGAACTCCCAATGGCATTTTTTAAAGAAGTTGAACAAAAAACCATCAGATTTGTTGGGAACCACAAAAGACACTGAATAGCCAAAGCAATCCTGAGAAGAAAAAAAAATAAAGGCAGAGGTATCACACTTTTTGACTTCAAGTTGTACTACAAATGCAGCACTATTTATAATAACAAAAGACTGGAAACAATAAAAATATCTATACATAGGTGGTAGGTTGAATAAGCATGGTATAACATTGCAATGGAGTAATATGCAACTGTAAAAAAAGAAATATATCTAGAAAGTACCATGTAGTGCTCTCCAGAGTATTTTGCCAAGGGAAAAAAGAAAGTCAGAGAAAATTGTATAGAGTATCTTAAACTTATCAAAGAAAGGAGAGGGCACAAATATATGTGTACATACATGTACACACACACACAAACACACATATTTACAACCCATGTATCTTTATTTGTTTACATCTTAAAAATTGAATAAGAAACTATCACAAATTTGTGGGAGGAAGAAATAGCACATAGGGAAGAGAGAAATAAGTTAGACTTTTTCAAATATACCTTGTTTTATAGATTTGATTTTAGAATTATGTGGATACTCTACATAATTATAAAAACAAAATTAAATCTAAAAAAATGCAATCTCTATAAACTGAAAGTGAAATAAGACAAATGAACCTAATCTCATACCTAGTTGGTGTCATAAGTGTTGACAGAGGGGCTATTCCAAGTGCCTTTATATAAAAAGACAGTTATTTGGAGAAAAAGTCTTAAACTCTTCATAGTAATTATATTATTAATAGTAAGACTGGCATTGCTATTCTCAGACTCTTGTGTATGTACTGTGGATAAATCCAAGTCATTATAATGATAATATTAAGAACTGAGTTTTTTGGTTTTTGGTTTTTGGGTGTTTTTTGGTGTGGTTAAAAAGAAATAAAGACACAAGTCCAATGAAATTTAAAGCATTCTGATTAGAGAAACCCATGTTCCTAAAGACTATTCTACAAGTTGTGTTAGATTCCTCCACAGACTCTTGCGTCTCATGTTATCGTCGTGACATCCATCCTTGAACTGCTGTTCATTTTTCATACGATGAGGCCAACATGTACATGTACAAACATATTATGTTTAATATACACACATATATATATACCTACTTAGATAAAATGCTCTCATGCATTCATCACATTTTTATTTAAAGAAATAGCACACTGGCTCGATTCTTCCTAGTTCAGTGTCAGATGTGCTCATACTCAGCATCAGACCTCACATTCCTCCCCACCTACCTGTCCTAAGCTTCGGGGTCCTTGCAGTCATCAGGCAGAAAACCCTTCTCCTCAAACTTGGGCTGTCTTCCTAGCTAGCATTCATCGACCTGGATTTTGGGGTCACCAATGGAAATCAATTTAAAGTCCCAGGTACATTTAGAACAATCTCTGCCTCCACACACCGTTGACTTCAGAAAAGGGGACTCTGAAACACTCCCGACATCAGGACACGCAGCCAAGAAGCTCTGTGCTATCTATTGATAGGAAGGACCAAAGGCAACTTAGTGTGGAAACGATGTTTGGACATCACAAGGCTTGGCTTGTGCATATTACAGCAAGCAGACTTCTAAGTATCAGAAGACAGACTCCAGGACATCAGCAAAAAGAGAGATTCAGATAGAAGATACCTCCTGAGATGAGACTAATATCTATGTATTCCTATGATAGTCTAGGACATTCTCTCCAAAACACCTATCTTTTTACCATAAAAAGTGATGTATAAGTTGAAATACCTCTGCAGCCATCTAAGTGTGTTTTAAAAAGAAAAAGAAAAATCTAATACACTAATAAAAAGAAAAGGAAAAAACTCTATGTAAAGAGTAATTGCAATTATTTCATTTGGAAAAATAAATATGGTTGGTCTGCAACATATATGAAAGGAAATAATATTGGGGCAGAAGTCTAAAAAGGATCACACAAGAAAAACTATGTTGCAATCGAAGAGAGGTACGTGAAGAATAGATTTAAGGGATAAGAGTGGTGGAACAATCCTGAGGACAAACGGTTTTCTAAGAGACCAGAAAATAGTGGCTGTCCGGCCACTCTTCAATAGGGCACTGCCTACCTGAGGCATGTCTCTGACCCCACAAGCCCTTAGTCCTAAGCTCAGTGAATACTTGTGTAACACTCTGAGATGCTTCCACCACCCCAAAAGCAAAACCCAAGAGGGATCCTCCTCTCCCTGAAAGTACTTAGGGCTTTAGGACACCCCACACTTGTGTTCTTCAGTGGTCTGTTATGTTTATTATTCAAGACTCCTAGGCTGCAGATGGCAAAATGGAAAATCACAAGAACTTCAAGTAGAGAGAATTACTTTGCTTATAGAAGTAGGCATCCTAAAGGTAGAGAACATCAGGTAAACCCCAATCAAGGTACATGCCCTTTCTTGTTCTCTCTCTCCCATCTCCTCTTTCCATCTCCAAATTCTGTTTGTCTCTGATTAGCTTGGATTTGAAGCCTTATACTCTTCTCCCACAACAACGCTCTGAAATTCTAAACCAACAGGTTTCTATTTCAAGCTTTCTCTCTTTATTTATCAATCTTATAGAAGTGTTCTGATTGGCCCTGCTTAGGAAATGCATCCGCTCCACAAATCCATCACTGGAGCATAGGCCTGTGACATCCAAATTGGCCAGGTCCCTGGGAAGTGCCCACCCTATGCAAACAGGAGACTGTGCTTGCCAATTCTATCAGAATGACATGGGATAGAGAGGGAGCAGTTTTCCAATAGATCCTTCCAACAGATGTTTCCCACTATCTTTCCAATAAGACCAGTAGCCCACTGACAGTTATGTCTAACACTTCTGGCCTGCTATACACTTTGCCATAGCTCCTCCCTAACACATGGCTTGTGAGGAAGCAGATATAAACCAGAATTTTTATTGTAGGCATCATCAAGGAATCATTCCTACTTACTGGAAACACAGCCCTTCCAGATTCCATTACCTGACTGCGATCACCTAACTAGCATATGAAAATATCTGAGTACCAGGGACATAAGAAAGACAAAGACATGCCGGTTTGAAAATACCATCATTAGAAAGCAAGTCTACCCACATTCTCTATCTTAAGTTTTTAACTGAAAGCATTTAAAAGATTTTTAGAGCTCAAAATGGGATCGTTCATGTAATCCATGGATCTTGCAACTGTAGTGTGTGGAACACAGAGGCTGTGCAGAACCTGACAGAGTGAGAGGTCCAGAAACTGGTCGTGGGTAGGCAGGTGGGGGAGAGACTATGCAGATAAGATTCCAGGCCCTATCACTTTGACAAACAGAAGATCAAAGATGAGAGGTGTATATATGTATTTTTATTTGATAAGTTCACATTAGGTTTTATTTTCAAAGAATAGTACTGCCTAACCAAAACAAACAAACAAACAAACAAACAAAAAATAACCCCAAAATTTGCTTTTTAGTAAGGATGAAAGAGCTCCTAAATTGCAGGCCTAGACTAAGTTGGAGATCATCCAAATATCAATCCAGCATTCTTTTCATTTCACCAGACTGACTTTCCTAACTTGATTTTGCAAAGACTGAAAAAAAAGAGAAAGTTGTATTCTGTACTTGAGTTGTCAAACTACATATAAATATTTAAGTTGTGCTTATCAGAATTTTAGAATTCTCAAGAGTCTGCCTGAACTATCACAGCTTCTAAAAGCAACACTAGTGTCAAATATGGACATAAGAAGCAAGAAGTGTCTGCCTACATTTACAGAAGTATTGATGAGTCTACCAGGTAAATGCCTGCAATAGGCTTTTCATTTAAAATGAATAGTTCTAGCAATCATCTTGGTTGACAACATTTAGAATCACGAGTAAATAACATTTAAAACATTCTATAATACTTCTCTTCCATTTGCATACACATACAATCATTGGAATTTGTAATATAAAAATTTCAATAATCTTTAAGACATTTAAAGACTTTACAATTAAAAAAAATAATTTTCAGAGTAATTTCAAATACGTTTTCTAAACTTAAGTGACTCTTTAGAGGTCTAATCAATTACCACTGTAAAAAAAAGACATACACTCCCAGTACTTGGTCTGTGTAGTCATGGTAAAATGAACACATACCATATCAAGCACTTCTCCGTAAGTCAAGATGGTAATTAGAAACTATTTTCCCTGTGTGTCCCCAGTAATAGTAGGGAGGTGAACACTAAAATGATATTTCAGAATGCCAACTGAAAGCTTTGACCAGGAAAGGGAAGAAATGCTGGCCAGCTGCCCACGAGATCACCTGCCATATTGGATTTTAACACATTTCAAAACCAAAAAGAGATTTTATATATAAATTACGGACAATTTGAAGGTGTTGGAGCAATCTGAAAAGACAATCCTATAGGACCTCCCCAGGACAGCAACATGCAATTCTTTATAAGAGTGAAATCTGTTTGTTTGTTAATCTTATAATTCAGAGATAAATCAAACACTAACCCAAGTAAGAGTTACAACTAAAATACCAGTTCGATGAAAAGCTAAAACCCTGAAGACCTATTTCACTTTAGTAAATGTCTCAAGTTCTTTTTAATAGTGATAGGTCAGCTTCTATTTTCTCATTGAGGGTAAGATACAACATTTCAGTGTCGCAAATGTATTAGAGTCATAGGCAAAACTTTCACAAACCATTTATAAAACTACCCAATGTACCGCCTATCTTTCTAATACTAAGCTGAAGTATGCTGACTGATCAGAGAGTATTTACAATCTACTAATCCTATGGCTCATACTTAAACAAGGCTGGTTGGATAGATAATCCAGACAAATGCAGGATTCTATAACACAAAGTATTTTTGAATGTTTTAGGATATCACCTAAGCCACAAGCAAAATTGATTTTTCCAGACATGTTCCAGTGTCTGCTCACCCTTTTCCTGCTACCAACTGTCATCTCACTCCCCTGATAAGACTCTTGACATGTTTTGCAGTATCCTCTACTCCTTTCCCATTGCAAACAACTGTCTTCCCTTCCTGGCAGAAGCTCCGCGACATCTGGATACTCAGGATGGCTACTATTTTGACAGACAGATTCCATTTTATCCAACAACCCAGTTCTGAACATACACAATCAGCAAAAGAGGGACAAGTACAAAAGCTTCATCTGTTAACCACATACTAGGTCAAGTAATGGCTGTATCAAAGCCTCAAAATTCAGAAGAATTTATTTTAAAAGCATAGTTTTGCTATATCTGTAAGATGGTGCATAACATACAAATGCCATGATTCTGAAAGAATAAATGATGACCTGCTTCCTAAGTTTCTACCCAGGTGGTGATAATAAATCCAAACCCCTAACTCAAACATAAAATTTCTGCTTCATGGTCTAATTTGATGTGTTTTTTTTGTTGTTGTTGTTGTTTTTGTGCTTTTTTTTTAGATTTAAAAACAAAAACTTTTGTTAGATGAAAATGGATGAGTTGAAGAAAAACAAAACATAAATCATTTTCTTTGAGCTCATCATCCATATTCAATCCATCACCAGTTCCACTTTGTACTACTCCTAAATATATATCATCTACTGCATATTATGCTACAATAGTCTTTTTTTTTACATTTCCACTGTCTCTATTCCTAATGCTGTACTCCACTTCTTGTAACTATACATATGTATATAAAATTGTAGTTGACATTCATTATTGTTCAGATTACAATAGTTTTTTAAACTATTTCCCTATGTCCATTCTTCCCAATATTTCAATCTATTCTCCATAAGCAGTCAGTGATATTTTTAAGAAGTGCAAACTGGGTCATGTCATCTACACAATTCCCTTCCTAAATCCCATTAACAGCTTCCCTTCCTCATAGAATAAAACCCATACTTGTCTACACGGACCCCAAAATCTTGCATGACCCTGGCCCCAGCTTCTCCTTCCAGCCTCATGGATAGGCTCTTGCCCTCTCATATTCCTCTCAACATATTCCAACCACACTGGACTCCCTTCCATTTCCCAAATCCATGCAACCCCTCCTTTGCCTAAGGTCTCCGTTCTCTTTGCTTGGGTTCCAGTCTACTCATGTTTGGATCTCAATTTATGTGTCACCCCCTAAGAGAACTACTTGTCAATAGACTTCAAATATGTTAGGTATCCTTTTCTATGTTTCATGGGATCATGTAAAGCTTTGGTTGTGGCAGTTTTTACAACTGTATTTAATTAGCATATTAAGTTAAACATTAAAGAGATTTGCAAAATTGTGAAAACAATGCCATCCTCCTCATAATGTTTTCCAAAACTACAGCCTTTAAAAACATTATGTTCATGTATAACGAGTTGATCAATGATACTTTAAATAAAGAAATATTTTCAACATTCCTTGGTTTTAATTTCTATTACAATTCATATCAATAGGTATAACCATATAAACAAAAATCCACTGGGTCTTCAATAATTTTAAAAAATATAAAGGGTCCCGAAACCCAAAAGTTAAAGAGCCAAAGTTTAAGAAATTATATTCTAGTTTGAGAAAAAATTATATTCTAGTTTTAGAAAAAATGAGATGTTGTATTATACTTGAAATGAAATCTTTTAGAAATACTTATTTAAACTTTCATTTAAATACATTTTATGTGAGCAAGAATGCTTTCATGTAATATTGCTAACTCTGAAATAAATGCCGAAGTCTTATCTACCGCTAAATTGTAACAGGATCAGTCCGATCAGGTCATAGGTACTGTGTTCATCATAACAGAGTTGATAAGAAAATTCAACTTCCTATGACAAACACAACTTAAGCTTTAAATGCACACTATTCTGCTTTAAAAGCAGTCTAACAAATGTCACTTTTAATGAACATATACAGCCTCAAACTTTCGAGGCAAAATGCTTGAAAATCACATTTAAAACAAACCTTTGATATTATAGAAACGTTCTTAACAGAAGAAACAATTTTGCGATGGCA
Organism: Rhinolophus hipposideros; assembly: GCF_964194185.1. Taxonomy (NCBI): domain Eukaryota; kingdom Metazoa; phylum Chordata; class Mammalia; order Chiroptera; family Rhinolophidae; genus Rhinolophus; species Rhinolophus hipposideros. Next base: position 13,857,051 of record NC_138060.1, on the reverse strand, counting down.
AGATAGCAAGCACGTGTTGAAGAGTAACTGCTGTAATCATTCCTACAGTAACCACATGTCCATATTCGGTACTATTCTGAGCTTTACAATTTTTAACATACTCAATCTTCATGACAAACTTAATTACTATTTTTATCAGCCCTAGTATATGTAGCTTGCCCCAGGTCCCACAGCTAAGTGAGTGTAAGAAGCAGGATTTGAATTCAGGGTCTGAGTTCTTAATGCTATTCTGCCTAAGTGTACATGTAGACTAACCTCGTTTCTTATGCTGCTTCTAAACAAAGGTAAGAGCTAATGCCTTCAAGGCTTTATGTTTTCCAAATACTCACTTCTCCAGCCCCGTAAGACAGCTTTCCTGATGCATCACGGAAACCAGCAATCTGACTTGACTAGACAGTAAGTCCTCATGGAACGTCCTCAATAGTCTCTGAGACTCCAAGTGAAATGAGATCCGTAACAAAACCAGTGTTATCACAGACTAACTGATATGAACAGGAGTCAAGTTCTTCTCATCAATGTTATAACAAAACTGTTGAACAAAATAATGTTTTTCGAGGACCTGTTATAATTTTCATCAAAGCTGAATCAAAGAATTTGGAACTTAATATTGTTTATTTATCTAGGGTCTATCTGCCCACTTTGCTGGGATTTTGTTTAAAAAACAAAAAAAATAAAACAACTATCTAAATTTCCCATTCTATTCGATTTTGTCTTTTTAGGTTATCACTGTTCCTGAAGATTTCTCTGGCAATGCTGGGTTTCTGCCCATCCGTGGTTCTTTCGGTGGGCAGTCGGTATCAAACACTCCTGATCCTCACCCACCAAACTATTACAAAGCTAATACTGTGAAATCTCTGCTTCCTCAAAGGCCCTGTACTTTGCTCAGCATCTATTTCATCTGTTTGTGTAACAGACACTGTAAATAACCAGAATTTGGAGAATTTGAAGAAAATTCTATCCGAGATCAATGCATTTATATTAAACAGAAGGCACTTTGCATTCTTGAAATGAGTTATTTGGCTTCACATCCTCCTAATTAAAACAGTAAACTCTGCATTGAGTAAGGAACCTTGAAAATCATCAGAATTTTAGGGGAAATACCACTTAAAATACATTTAAACAGATAGAGAGCTTTAAGATCATGGGACAGAATGTTTTTATATCTTTGTTGAAATGTCATTGTAAATACTGCCATGTCCCTGAATGAGTCTGTGTTTCTCCTCAGAGCTGTGTCCCCTTTACTCCGTTCTTCTCGTCCTCACCCAGAAGCAAAGGAAGCTGAGGCTTAGGCCTCTCACTTTAAGGCCCATTCGAAGACCCCGTATCTAATTGTGTAGCTGGAATTCTGTAGGTTTTATTCCATGGAGAGCCTCAAAAATTAAAGCTACATAAACTTCACATCCTATCAAACTTGGATTGGCCTTACCTAACTTCTAAGTATTTCAGTGAACTTTCAGTTAATGAATGTATCTATTCATACATCTGTTTCCCTGTACTTGTACCCAGGGAAAATCCTTTGGAGCGACTCATGGACATCAATCCCTTGGCTACAAAAGCTTATTTCAGCAAGAAAATGGCAAAGAATTGCAAGTCAGTTTAGGTGATGAACATGAACTTTAAAACTACATGTGTATCAGTGAGTGATTAGATTAAAAATAAGGTACATCCAATCTAAAATCTGGGGGAATTTCACATAGATATCCAATTGTCAAGTTTCTTTTGAAAAATCAGGTCTGGCTGAATTGGGTATAAATGCTCTGGCCTGAACGCATTTCCTCCTGCTGCTGCTCACTCATTTCCATTGACTGGCTGTCCCTCCTCAGCATTTGAGGCTGTCCCTCAACTATTAATTTAAAAATAAAGTAATTGACAGAATAGCATCCAGGATATACTTCAACATTTATTTTAAATGGTCTATATGATAAATTGTAAGACAAATTCAAACAATACATAGTTGTGACCTTTTTTTTTTAATATTCAGGGGGACAAGTAAAACTACAAATTTCTTGATCAGAGTTAGATTTTTTTTTTTAAATGAAACAACATTTCTCACCACCCTTAAATACAACTTCAGTGGCAGATGCTATGTCAATGGTCTGACTCACAGGAGAAATTGGCCATTTGCTCAAATCCAAGGAACGGGCACCAAAAATCTTGGTTTCCAGGCCAGAGCACAGACGGGGGAATGCACAGATGAAACATTTAGAGCTGGCACTTTCTTCACAGCAGTATTAGAAAAGAAAAGCCACAGTAGATGCCATTTCTATCTAGCTGCATCCAACCCTTTCTGGATCCCAAGTAATATCCAATTATCTAAGACCATTAGAGCAACTTGTGTGATTGTTTTAATATATATGCACAGCATGTGTCATTATGGCTCCTGGCTGCTACTAAAAGGGTGGGCTAGGAACATGAATTAACAATAACACATGTGCTGTATTACAGCTCCATAATGCCTAAAGCATTTAGCCAGACTCCTTATTATTCTTAATGTACTCTCACGGCTCCTGAGAATTATGTGATTGTGAATTCAATGGGTCCCAAATGTTAAAGGGAAAGCAAAACATCTCAAAGTATTTGTGAGTAACTGTTCCATCTAGCTTTCCTGATATTTCCTCAACTAACTCAGTACTGGTTATCACCAACAGAGTGCTCCATTTTCATAACTTTTCTTGTTTAGTTTTGTTTTGAACAAGCAGAAGAACCCTCAAGTAAAAAGCAGACTGTCAGGATTCTGGGTAGGAGAAAAATGACTTCATCTGTTCAATACAAAAGGAGAGCTAGACAATCTCGCCCATCATCACCTGCCTGGGCTGTTGCCAGGGTCCCCTAATAGGTATACCAGCCTTCATCTTACTCCGCTACAATCTACTCTCCATTCAGCAGTCACAGTCATCCATGAACATTTCAGATCATATCACATCACTCCTCAGCTTAAAATTCTCCAGGGGCTTCAATCTGTACTTAGAATAAAATGCAAAGTTCTGCTCATTGCTGACACAGATCTTTCATGATCTGGCTACCTACTTACCTCTGTATCTTCTTTATACCGTTCTCATTGCTAAACCTAAAACGTGTCAAATCACTGCCTTTTCAAACTCCAGATATTGAACGCTCCCTCAGTCTGGAATACCCTTCCCATAGATCTTTTTATAATGGGTGGATCCTTCTTCTCCTTCAGATATTAGCTCATATGTCACTTCCTCAGAGACTATCCTATCTAGAGCAGTGCATCCATTTTCCCCATTCACTAACACATTGCCATTTTAAAGTTTGCTCATGGCATTCATTATGTGTTACTTTCTTGATGTGTTTTATTATTGACTGTCTCTATACACGTGGGTACACGTACTTACGTGTGCTCGCACTCACACTCACGCGCACACACACATTTTCATTCCAACAGGACAGAGGCACATCTACCATCCCAGCACTTAAAACAAAATCCAACAGGCAGGAAGTGCTCAGAAAAATCTGGCATGAATAAATGAACTGCTAGTTTAGTAGTTCCACCCAGAGGATAATCAAGGGAGTTATTTCTGTGAATATATGTGATTCAGCTGGTTGAAGTTTCATTTAAAAACACGAGAAATTATCATCTTTTTTCCCAGAAAACACTCAGTCCTGATCCCTCTTCTTACAATGGGAAAAATACAGGCTCTAAAGAAGAAAATGTATTCTTCCACATCCCCTCGCACACAGCCCAAACTGCAGTCATTCACCGACCGCCTATATGCTTTGTGGCATTTCTGAGTATCACGTGTACCAATAATTTACTCTGTGTGGTTTTTTTCCACACAACATTTTTTACTCTATCCTCATACCAACTAGCAATATTTGTGAAATAATAAGTTTACTGGGACTGTTTCACATATAATTTTTTCAAATCACATTACAGTTAACCCTTGGCTATTACTAAAAACACATAGGAGGTCTGACAATTACGTTCGTGAACTTGCCACCGTGCCCTTACATTGGCAGCACTGTACGAACAGGTAGATAAGGTTTCATAACCTTGGTATACCAGTGTCTCACAGCTGTGTTCATGTTGATGTGTGGCGGTATCTTGCTGAGTGGCATTCATTATTGTTGTGTGTTCTTGTGTGCCATTGTAAGAATGTCTGAGCTTGAATTCGAGCAACAAACAAACGTTAAATTTCTTGTTAAACTGTGCAAGAATGGAAGTGAAATTAGGGACATATTAGTCCAAGTTTATGGGGATAATGCCATGAAGAAAATGGAAGTGTGCAAATGGATCAAATGTTTTTCTGAGGGAAAAGAACGTGTCACTGATGAAGAGAGGTCAGGGCAGCCAGTAACGAGCAGAACTGACGAAAACATAGCAAAAATTTGTCAAATTGTGCATAGAAACCCTCCGTTGACTGTGAGAAGCATAGCAGACCAAGTAAACATCAATAGAGAAACAGAAAAATCTTAACCAAAAATCTTGGTATGAGAAAGGTGTGTGCAAAAATGGTCCTGAAGGAGCTCTTGCATCACGACAATGCACCAGCTCACATGGCACTGTCTGTGAGGGAGTTTTTACCCAGTAAACAAATAACTTCCCTCCCTAGTCACCTGATCTGGCTCCCAATGATTTCTTTCTTTACCCGAAAATAAAGGAAATATTGAAAGGAAGACATTTTGATGACCTTCAGGACATCAAGGACAGCTCTGATGGCCATTCCAGAAAAAGAGTTCCAAAATCACTGTGAAGGGTAAACTAGGTGCTGGCATTGCGTAGCTTCCTAAGGGGAGGGCTTCAAAAGTGACTGTAGTGATAGTCAGCAATGAGGTGTGGAGCATTTTAGCACTTTTACCTGGATGAGTTTGTGAATGTAACATCAGACTTTGTATTTCATTTAGCATCATATTCTCTATGTCCATCCGTGTCGTTGCAAATGGTAAGATTTCATTCTTTTTACTGCAGAGTACTACTCCATTGTACATAGGTACCACTTCTTTATCCAATTGTCTTCTGATGGGTGTCTTGGTTGCATCCATATCTTAGATGTTGCAAATGGCGCTACAATGAACACAGGGGTGCAGATGTCTTTTTGAATTAGTGTTTTAGATTTTTTTGGATAAATACCCAGGGGTGAAATTTTTGCGTCATAAGATATTCTGCTTTTATTTCTTTGAGGAACTTCTATATTGTTTTCCATAGTGGCTGCCCCAATTTACAATCCGATCAATAGTGCATGGGGGTTCCCTTTTCGCCTACACTTGTTGTTTGTTGATTTATTGATGACAGCCATTCTTCCAGGAGTGTGGTAAACACACTCCTGGAATCATCTCTGATGATTACTGATGTTGAACATCTTCTCATATGTCTATTGGCCATATGTATGTCCTCTTTGGAGAAATGTCTATTCAGATCCTCTGCTCATTTGGTAATTGGATTATCTTTTTGGTATTGAATTGTATGAGTTTTGTTTTTTTTTGTTTTTGTTTTTTATAAATTTTGGATATTAACCCCTTATCAGATGTATCATTGGCAAATATCTTCTCCCATTCAGTAGGATGGCTCTTCCTTTTGTTTATAGTTTCCTTTGCTGTGAAAAAACTTTTCAGTTTGATGTAATCCCATTTGTTTATTGTTTTTGTTTCCCTTGCCCAAGGAGATATACCAATAAAAATGTTAGTAAAGATAATGTCTGAGAGTTTACTTCCTATATTTTCTTCTAAGTTTTTTACGGTTTTGCGTCTTACATTTGAGTCTTTAATTCATTTTGTGTTTAAGCCTTGTAGCATTTAAACAAACTTGTAGGAGCGCATCTTCCTATCCTATATAAAGTGTGAACTATATATAATAAAAAAATTAACAATAGCAGCTAATTTTTATTGAGTGTCTATCAGGTATTAATGCTTTTAAGATATTTCTCAAAAAAAAAGAAAAAAATCCCGGGGGAGTAGCTATTTATTTTATCCCAATCTTACAGAAGTGGAAACTGAGTTTTATAGAGGTTGGATAACTTGTCCAAAGTCAGGTTGGGAAGAAATTCCAAGCTTCCTACTTCCAGAGCCCCTATCCTGCCAATCTACTAAATATAATATACACATATGGTTCAATATAAAACTGTCCTGACCTAAAACTATAGCAAATAACAGGAGGTAGCTCAATTTTTCTGTAAAAGAAAAAGCAGATGATTAACCTAAGTAATGAAAAAAATGTATTTTTATTTAAAAAAAATAAAGGAGATGCTTACTTTTCCTTCAAGACCTAAAATCTGCTCTTGTAGGTATCTTCCCTTATTTTTCGAAGACCTTCTGAACCATCCCCTTCACAAAGTCTCCTTGAATTTATGTTCCTACTAGATGATAATCAGCATCACCCTGAAGTCCCAGCTTGTCCACGTGGCTCTGGCATACTTACTACCAATCTCGAAACTCTCCTATTTCTCACAGCAAATTACACATATTCCCAAACTATAAACTCCCTGAGGGCAGGCTGTGCCTTATTTCTCTTTGTATTTTTCACTAGGGTTTTCAGATTTCAAATCAATACAGGAGCAATGCTTGCTACACAGCCCTCTCCCTGAACTAGGTGCAATTTCTCCGTTCCTGGGTCTTCCATAGTACTTCGCCTACGTCTGCCTTCCAGGAATGATCACATGCTAGCTAATAGTTCACGCACCACGCTCTGTTCTTCTGGTAGGACTGGATCCCTATTCATAGCCTGAGCTCCTTCTTTCATGCAAACACCTACTAAGGACTTACCCTGTACCACCAGACACAAGGGAAACACGATGAAGAGCCACATGCCTCCTCTTGAGTTATTTAAAATCTAATGGAGCCACTGCCAGTGGAACAGAACATTAGAGAGCTATGAGATAAGTGGTGCACAAAATACTGGGGAAAATAAGACAGAGTATCTATCTTTGCCTGTGGAGTGCAAGGAACTTCAGAAATAGGACTCATGAACTAGGAGGTATTCTCCAGGTAGAAATGTTCGGAGGGCTAGAGGGTGGGAGAGAGAAAGGAACTCACAGGCAGAGAGGAAAAAAGGGCAGATGCAAGAAAGCATGTAGCGTGGTGCAACGATGTCGCACGGCTCCCGATGGTTGGAGTTTAAATCCCAAGGGAAATAAGTAGGAGCAGTAGACAGGCTTACCTCTTCAAGTCTGTTCTGTCAAATACCACAGAAATAATTAATAAACACTTAATAGCTTGTCTTCTTTTAATAGCTTGACAGCGATTTTGAGATCATCAATCTGAATCATAACTGGGGACAATGGTAGGACAGGGGAAGGGGACAGATGACTTCAGGACTGCTTATTCTGGGCTAAGAAAGACTCAAACCTTCTCTGTGTACTTTTGCACTTCCATTACAGGACTGGTAGAGCACAGAGCCCCGTTCATGCTGAAGGAAAATTGGTCAATTGGATCCTGTGTTTATAAAACAAAATAATTGGATATTGGGGTGAGGCTTCAACAGAGAGGAGATGTGAGAACCTTGTAAAAAGACAAAAGCTAGAGGAGCTGTTAACTAGTCTCAGGAAAATGCAACCTGTGATACAATCTAGGAGAAATGCCCAGTGTCAAGGAATGACTAGTAGATTTTTATACCAGAGCTGTCCTCTGTTCAATTAAAAATCATCTGTCCTATACAACTATGTTCTGTAATCCCCCTCCTTTGGCCAAGTCTTTAGTGTGTCTACTATACTCCAGGACTGCAGGTAAGAAGTACTTGGGGAAAAGGAAAAAGCAGGGGCAGTGTCCAGGTTGGAGGAGAACAAGGAGGGAAAGCAATAGCAAGTTGTCGTCAGTCTATACACAGAGGAGTAAGAAAACAGGAAGAGGACTTGGGGGAGCTTCTTTGTAGTGATCAGAATGAGAACAATACTCATATGATAGCCCTTTTTCCTTGAGAAGTAGCTGGTTTGTCAGCAAGCTTCCGTCTACAGACACTGAGGTCCCACTTCCTCTCTACTGTCCTCATCCTCAATGTGAATGTGAGACTTTATCTTCTCCTCTGGCAAGAACATCTATCTATCTCATGTGGCCATCGAATCATATTTAACTTAAAGAAAAAACAAAAGTCCTTTCCGTGCATCCACATAGGAAAGCACTTAATAATAAGAGAGCAGTTAGGATGATGAGAAATCTACAGGAGCTTGGAGATACATAGCAAATCAAAATATCCCCATTTATGGAAAGGAATAAAACCCAAATAAGTTTTCTTCTTGGCCTAAGCCATATAACATATACTAGAAAGATGGGTCAGGGCAATGAGCTGTGACCATTGTGATTCAGAGGAATCCCCAAACACGCCCCACCAGTTTCACAGAACTGCATTGGCTCCAGGAAATGGCATTTACTGAGATTCTTAATAAAATGGACACATTTGACTGTTTCATATATTATTGGATTTGGGGACATACATTTCAGAATGCAAATACCTTAACTCTGCCTCTGAGTTGAGATGGGGATTCCCACAGGACCTTCTTCCCACCCCCGGAAATATTTTCATTAACCAAGTCAGAAAGTGAAAGTTTCCTGACTCTTGCCAGGTGGATAGCTTAACTTAAGTGTGGTATGTTTTCATTATTTGCCTTTCCTTTGGAATGCGAGGCTGTCTTCAAATCCTGTGGCACCTGATTTTCACCTGCCTTTGTTCAGTGATTTCCTGGAAGAAGCAAGAACATGTCTTAACTGAACAACTCTTTGGATCCTGCTTTAACACATGCAGCATTTATCCCGAATCAGGAATATTGGGGACACGGTCCCACAATATTTTTACAAGACCCTTGAATAAAACAAGTGTTAGATACCAACTAGTTCTCCAAGTTGGGTTGAGCCATTAATGGTCTCCGTGCTTAAGTTATCTCATCGTCAGAATGAAGGAAGTTGACTCCCCAACTCCTAGAGTCCGTGGAATGGTGAACTAATACTGATGTACACAGGGCTGCTTTTGCTTCCTTTACTTAGTGCTCTCGAGTTTTGATATTTTTTTTAATCAAAATGGGAATTATTTTATAAATCAATGATCAAATAATTTTTAAGAACTGTAGAGAGAGTGGAGAAGGTTGCAAGAGGGTGACTTGCTTTCTTTTTTTCAGTTTTCTGTTTTGTTTTATTTAATTTTTTTGGAGTAAATCCATCCTCCATATCTCTTGCCTTACAATAAACAACAAACAGATGACCGTGTCACATCCGACTGTGCTTCATAGTGCCGATAACAATAATAATAATACAAACTTGGCATTTTCAAACTCCCACTATGTGGCAGACCTTTATCCATGTTACTGGAAATAGTAGAAAGAAAGGCTTCAAACCACTGGCCCTGATATGTTATATGATCTCATTTTTGTAAAATGCCCAGAATTGACAAATTCATAGAGACACAAAGTAGATCACTGGTTACCAGGGGCTTTGAGGACAGGGGAATAAGAGTGACTTCTTAATGGGAAATGAGGTTTGTTTGTGAGAGATGGAAATATCCTGTAACTAGACAATATTGGGGATGGTTGCACAATCTTGCAAATAGAATAAAAATCATGGATTTGGACAATCTGAAAGGGTGAATTTGGGGGCATGTGAATTACATCTCAACTGAAAAATACAATTTAAGAGATTTCACAAACCAACCTACTGCCCAGCTTCAAATCCAGCCCTACCACATACCAACTTTTCCAAACCTAATTTCCCTCATGTGGAAAACAGGGAGACTGGAGGATTTCAAGGAGATCATGGATTTCAATTGTCAAGACCAAGGTATAGCATTTTGTGAGTACTGCATAAATGTGCCTTTAATTATTTAATCCTCACAACAATTCCCTAAGGTGAGGGGAACAGTTCTGATTTTAGAGATGAGGAAACATCTGTCAAGTGTGAAGAAGTTGTTTCAGCTGCAGAGCCACTGGGTAACAGGCGGGGATGTCGGACTGGAACCTCATACCTATTTATAAACTAGTGTGGCATGAACTGCTTACTGACTTCTTACTTGGTGCCAGACACAATCTGCAAGACAGATATACCTGCACTACGATCTAAAGGACAGTGCCAGAGATTAAGGAAATGAAGGAACGAGTGAAATGGTGAAAGCACAAAAGGAGGTGTTTTTACCATGTGACTCAGAACTTGGGGCTTACATTTGTCTTTGCAAGGAGGTACCTCTCCACCAGAGTACCGGAGTGACTGGGCTGAGAAAAAAAACATTATGTAGATGCACTTTTGAGAGGTTTTATAAAAAGAATTCATTACCGTCACTCACTAAACTCAGTCTAAAGGCCGTATTTTATTTTAATGTCAAACCTCATTGTACTACACTGTAGCCACTAGCCAGTTGTGGCTATCTAAACTTAAATTGATTAAAATTAATTAATACTAAAATTGTGGTTCCTCTGTTCACTAGGCACATTTCAGGTGTGCAACAGCCACAGGTGTCCAGTGGCTACCATATTGGACAGTGCAGATAATAGAACATGTCCATCCTTGCAGAAACACTTGCTGGACAGTGCTGATCTGAAATATCAAGTCATACTGTCAATAGTGAAATATTAAGGGGAAATATAACATTTTATTTATTGTCCTAAAAATGGGCTTTGGTATCCACATGAATATCTAGAAATACAAATGTTCACCTTGGTTGTAAAATAATATTACAATTCTTGACTTGAATTTTTAAGATAAGTCTCTGATCATATTCCTGTGGTGCAGACATAGAATACTTTTCCACGAAAAAAATAAAATTGCTTTCTTAGAGTCTGGTCTTATCACAAAAAGGAAAATGCAGGTAGCATAAGACAAACAGATAATGAGCGTGCAAGCGCACTGCATCTCTGCAGTGAAAGACATATAATTTATTGGTCTTGAAAAAAAATTTAGGACATAGGAGGAAATTCAATTGCTCTGATTCCTGAATTAAGAGCCTTGTGAGTAGAATGCCTTTTTGTCCAAGAGAATTCTCAAAATGTTTTGATAACCATTCCAATTTTAGTAGAGATGGCCATGGCAACTGCCGAGAAATAATCTTATGAGATAGGGTCAAATATGCAAATGAAGCTCCTCCCACATCTTCCTTCTGAGCCACTGTCATATTTGTAATACGGGAGGAAAAATTCTCCTACTTATGATTGTACCCTGCAGTGATAAAACGCGCGCACTCGCGTGCACACACACACACACACACACACACACCATACACAAGGTAATCTAGTCATAAAGTTATTTATCATCTACCTGTATTTAAATTTTTATTTAAATATAACTCACATACATATAAGTTCAATTGATTTTTATAATATGAATACTTCCACGTAGCCAACGCCAGCTTAACAGAATATTAGTAGCACCCCAGAGCCCTCCTCATGAAACCTTCCAGGGACCACCCCCTCAAGGGTAACCAACAGCCTGACTTCCAGCACCATTGGTGAATTCTGACTGTTTCCATATCTGATATGCATGGTACCCTTTTGTGTCTAGCTTCTGTCACTCAGCAAGATATTATCCAGTTTTGACAAAGCCTCTTTGTTGCCAGTAGGTAGACTAAATTGCACGCTATCCCACCCCACCATATAGAAGAATTAATTCTTAATGAGCAGGTATTATGTATCAAGTACTGTACTAAGTGCTTTAAAAGCCTTAACTCATTTAATTTCCAAAACAAGCTTATCAAGAATTAAATAGATGAGGGCATCGACGTGTTAACCTGGTTAGGCTACAGTCCCCACGTAATCAATTAAACACTAATCTAGGTGCTGCTATGAAGGAATTTTGCAGATGTAATTCAAACCCCTCATCAGCTTACTTTAAATTAGGGAGATTGTTCTGCATGGGATTGATTTAATCCACTGAAAGGCCTTAAAAACAGAGCTGAGGCTTCCAAGAAAGAGAAAAAGGAAAAGGAGGGAAAGAGGAGCTTTTTCTGGAACTGATAATAGAGAGCAATGATCATACAGTAATTTATACATTCTGATAACAGACGGTAAACCAATTCAAAGGCCAGTGTCCATATATCATTCTTAAATAGAAATTAATGGTAGAAATGGTAAGCGTTGTGGGTACAAAGAAAGTTTCTAGTTTTTTTCTTTTTTTCCCAAGCCTGCCCTGATGTCATATATTCTTCCTTACTGTCCCTGTCTCTACTCTGAATTTTCAAATCTGTAGTCGGGTTTCAGGTTCAAAAAGTAGTCACTGTACTTGTGAAGGCTGGTGTAAGAAAGTGTTTTTGGACACTCAGACTTCTCAGACTTATTATCTTTCAAAGAAAGGCTTTTCCTGACTAGATCTCAAGTAAACCATTAAGGTTTTTAAGAACAGAAACTACTTTTTTTCATGATCATATTCTCATTACCACATGTCATTTAGCAGGACTGAAGGTAAGTAAGTCTCAATAAATATGAATACATAACACCTTATGCCCTCTCTTTTTCTGTTTCAGGCTAATTGAAAAATTGTTTTTCCATTTTCAGAGGTGAAATTAAGGCCGAAATGGAATTTCTAATTTTCCTTTCCAAACCTGTTTCTCCATCTCAATGGTTAATCCTCCACATTCACTCAATGTCTTAGGCCAAAATCACAGTATTGATCAACAAGTGGGTTCTGCCTCCAAGCATATTCCCGAACTGGCCACTTCTCTACATCTCCATCATAAACACCTTTGTTCAGGCCACACTGATGCCAATCCAAACAAGGAGTCCCTAGGTGAACTTCCAGCTTCCACTAAGATCTGCTGTGTAGAACAAGGTGCACTGTTTAAATTGCAAATTAGGTAATGTCACTCCCCTGCTTAAAATTCCTACGGACACTAGGTATTTGATAATACTAAAGAATTACTGAAATATTGTACATGTGATAACAGTACGCTGGCTACATTTTTAAAAAGAGATTTTACTTTAGAGATACGTAGTGAAATATTCATAAGTGAAATGACAGGCTGCTTGCTTCAGATAATGTGGTATAGTTGGGGAGAAGGCATAGCTAAACCAAGATTGGACGTGGGTTGATAATTATTGAGACTAGGTAATGGGTACATGGGGCACCATTATACTTTTTCATTTTTGTCTATGTTTGAAATTTTTGTAATAAAATTTTTTGAATCCCCAATGGCTCCTGACTGCCCTACAGCATAATTCTAAGACCTTCCTTCAGCCCAAAAGGCCCTTCATGATCTGACTGCTGGTCATCACCCTCAGGTCGCCTCCAGGACCCAGCCCCACCCATTAACTAGCAAAGAGATACAAGGGCTATCCTTGTGCCTGCAGGCTGCCAGGTTCGTTGACACTTCAGGGCCTTTACTATGCTCTTCCATCAGCCTTGAGGGCCCCCACCCCAGCTATCGTCACGCCTGGCCTTTCTCCTTTACTGTAAATGGCATCACTCTTCAGGAGCGGCTTCGCTGACCATGCCACATGAAGGCCTCTTTTCTCCTTGCCCTTCTTCTCCCCAACTTCTGCTCACATACTTCCACTTGACCTCTTATTTTCTTTCATTCTTTTGCTTTACTTTCTTCATAATGCATCATTTTTTGAAATCATCTTATTTCTAGAATACATCATCTTTGAAATAATTCATTTGCTGTCGGAGTCTACTTCATCACTAGAATACATGCTGAGACTAAACTGGAATCTTGTCTGTCTGGTTCACTTGCATACAACCTGAGCTTACAACAGTGCCTAGCACACAAGTAGGAATTCAATGAAGACACATTAAATGAATCCTCTATTAGACATGACCATTAAGGTTTTATTCATAGAACACAGACATTGACAAGAACAACTGATGTCTTTGAAAGTTAAATTATCCTCACATGTATATAACAGTAGTAATAATGAATAGTTAATACCTATAGACAATTAAATACATGTCAACATAATGAATAATTAAACACACATATGAATACAATTAATGATTCATTAAATCCTGTGGATTATCTATGAATTATAAACAATGTATTCATATATACTCACACATGCATACACACACAGTCCTTATTTTGATACCAAATATATAACATCATTATTAGTTCATATAGAAAGAATATGACAAGTTATGATGGCTGCATTTCTAGCAAGAGATCTTGCTAGACGCATTGTTGCTGGACCTCAGGCTTCAAAATTCATTTCTGTGTTTTTTAGCTGGTGGTAAACCATGTCAGCATAATAAGCAAGTTTTGATTTCCTTTCAAATGTTCCTGGCTGCTGAAAGAATTGATTTTTCAGATTTTACCCATTGACCTGGAAGGCTGTGAAGAAGAGATAGCTCTTCTTAATCTCAAAGATCCAACCTGAGCTTAACATTCCCTGGCCATTGTTCAGATGTCACCTTCAGAGTTTACATCTTGGTGTATCTTAGGAGAAACACAAATGTATTAGTGATGGGACACTGACTGGTAGGTTTTAAGCCATCTTTGAAATGTTGTTGTAATAATGGTGGTTCAGCATCATTCATTCAAGGATAACTGTACTCAGTTATCATAGATATAATAAAACATATTTGTACTTTCAATATACCCACCTTCCCAAGTATACATTTATTCTGGGGCTCTACAGGGGACAAGAGCACCAGGTGTAGTATTAAATAACATGTGGCTTTTAGTGGGTAGACTGAAGAAATGAAAGAGAGGTTGCAAAACACATACAAATCCATTCAAACTACATAAAAAGCAATTTGGCTTTCTTACTGGTAAACCTTAATGAGGCATCAACAGTAATAAATGATACAGCATCCCCAATGCGTCCATTTCCCCAAAACCAGACTAGCCTAGATCATCATCATTCAGTAAACTTCCAAGTCACTTCCAAGTCTTCCGCTCTCCCAAGACAATTAAAATATCACATACTTAAATCTTTAAACAATTCCCAAGACCCTTCTCTGTTAAGGAGTTTTCAAATGTGTATGCTATTAAATAGTGTTTTCTTTTCCAGACATCTGAAAAACTTAAGAAAAGAACATTGTATAAAAGCTTATATTAAACCTCAAAGTTAACATATACAGTGACATCTTTGACAGTTACAGTCAAGTGATTTAAATGGCAATGGTGGCCCAGTCTGACTTCACTTTTACAAAGGAAAGCTTGGAAAACATCACATCAGAAAGCTATCACTCTTACTTGGACTAAAGAGGCTGTAGTATGTTTCATCAACAAGTTGGTTCCAATGGGAAGGTACAATAAATAGAAGCAAAAAAGCAAAATTCACTACAGAGATCTTCCTAGTGTATGATTTTTAAAAAATCAATTCATCATTTGCTTAGTGCTAGAATGGAACTCCTTTTTAAAAACCCCACAGGACCCACCGCATTTTGTCTCCGACAAGCCCAGTCTGCATATAATTCCCCAAACACACTCTTCTACTGCACACAGCTCTCCCCGTACCCAGAAGCTTGCTATCTTCCCGAATACTTCCTGCTTATTTCAAAACCCAAGTTTGACAGTACCCTTTTCAGTACCCTTCCTGAATGATGTCTCATTTTCAAGTCAGTCCCACTCTTTTAGATGCTTTGATCTTACTGAGTCCATGCTTTAATTTCTGGGATTTTCACAAAAATTGTAATTCACTTTCTAAATGTAACACCTATAGGATGAGGCTCTTGACGCAAAGATGGCACCTTACGTGGTTCTGTGTCACCAGAGGCTTGTTTAGGGCCTGGCATACACTGCCTTCTCAAAAAACACTGAATGAAAGACTGAAAGAACAGAGGATTGAATGAATAGAGCAAGCTCGTATCTCTTTAAACTCCTAGTTTTTGCCCAATGCCCACCACTAAGTTTCTACTTTCATGCCTGGTAGTTTATCGTCTACTTAACCTTTTCAGCCTTAAACCTTACTGAACTTTGAAGTTGGTGACCACTAAAGGTTGATCCTGGCACAATGGGTTTATAACTCAGTAATTTATCATTGTGGCTTCTTTAAGGAGTGGTTTCTACTTAGGTATTTTTAAAACAGTAGTCGGCCTTCTTTGTGAATGGAGATGCGCATGTATCCATCCATTAGACGCTACTGATTTTTCCAAGTGATTGAGTGTTCTATTTCCTTTTTTTAGTTATACACACACACACATACAAAATACATGAAAATACCTCACTGTAAAACATTCAAACCATATAGAAAAACTTGAAAACTTTCCCTTACTAGTCCATTTATTCTGCTTCCCTCCTCTGAGGCAACCTTTATGATAAATTGCAGACTTTTATCTATGCATTTAGCTGTACATGTACATGTTCTGTGTTGTTTGGGTGGGAGTCCTGCACATATATGGGATTGAAATGTTTTGTAAACTTCTCTGCTCAATTAACAATATGTCGCAGAGATATTCCCACGTCAGAAACATACCCCATACTTTCTAACTACTAGCATTCCACACTTTGGGTACACCAAAGTTTATTTAATCATTCCCATGTTGGCCAAAATATTTAGTTTTCTATTTTTCATTTTTAAAAATCCTTGCACGTCTCTCTTTACTTTTTTAAAATTTACATGTTTTCAATTACAGTTGACATACAATATTATATTAATTTCATTTGTACAACATAATGATTAGACATTTATATACCTGATGAAGTGATCGTGCTGACCAGTCTAGTACCCATTTGGCACTATACATATTCCCTATGCTGTACTTTACATCTCCATGACTATTTTTATAACTGGCAATTTGTGCTTCTTAATCCCTTTCACCTTTTTCACTCACCCCTTACTCCCCACTCCCATCTAGCAACTCTCAATTTGTTCTCTGTATCTATGAGTTTGTTTCTGTTTTGTTTTTCAGATTCCACATATAAGCAAAATCATATGGTATTTGTCTTTCCCTGTCTGACTTATTTCACTTAGCATAGTACTTTCTAGGTCCAACAACATGGATGGACCTAAACATGTTTCTCTATATACAGGTGCCAGGAGTTACAGGGTTAAAGTGTATGCGTAGACAAGTTTCCCAGAGTCTAAGACTGTTCCTTCACATCCTCATAGTGGATATTAACCATTTTTGGTTTTTTAGTTTTAGTCACTCTGATGATACCAACTATTTTCTACTTGACCTAACCCAGTGTGGAAAATGCCTATGTACATATCCAGTATGATACACTGTGATCAGGACACAGGTTCAAATGAAGCACATGACATAGACACCAAAGCTCTACTCAGCTCTTTTCAGCTCACAACCCAGTAACATCAACAGAGATTCAAAACCAGTTCATGTTTAAACATGGGGAGGCAGAGCCTGAGGTCAGCTTCTTCCTATAAACCATCTCGGCTTCATTTTCTTCACATCCACTGAGATAGAAACTTTTCTCCTTGTTTTATAGATGACTAAACTGAGGCTGGCTTCTCAAGGGTCCCAAACTCTACCCTATGCCACAATATGCTAAATAGTCCACCATTATTAGGAATTAGGAAATTGCACCAGGGTTATATTCAGTTTAAACTTTTGCGGTTATTATTCTTCCTTGGTTCCTACGATCCTACCATTGAATATCATTATCCACATTAAAGTGAAATTGCCTCCGCCTATTATTTTAACAAATACTGTGGTCTTAAAAACACTCTTAGAAGGACAGATGCTAGAAGACAAGTATGTATACAGCAGCAACAAAAATTAACCTTATTGAACACCCACCTTTTTTTTTTAAATGAGTTCCTGACGTTTTCCCCCAGAACTAATATCCAAAACATGAAATGGCCCTCAATGATTAATGTAAAATATATGAGAGTGGGTTTTGCACTTACTACATCTTGGCAATATTTAATAATTTAAAAATTATATCCGGGCCAAAAATAAGTGAATCCACAGTTATACTGTTAATTTAAGGAATTTGCTGTAATATACAAATTAAAAAAAAAAAATCTGTACTGAGGAAACAAAGTAACTGTCACATCACTTAACTAGCTCTATTGAGGAAAAAAAAGTCACATTTTTAGCACCAAGTAAAATGAACAGAAACCTGCTTTCTAAAATGTTGAAAGCACGAAAGGTTACTTCACTATTTCACTATGCATATGTTATGCTGGAAGCTTGAAGCTATCGCCTACATGAGAATGGTACTTTAAAGATTACTTGAATGCGTTTTCTGAAAGTATGGAATGATCGATTCATTTTTAAAAACCCTTAATGTAGTAGTACTCTTACTTTGCCTGACAGATGACAAGCTGAGGAAAGGGAAAGATCAGAGCTGCAGGAACAACAAAAAGATGTTGGCACCAGATTCACTTCCCCTTCATGTCAACCCTTTCTTCTCCCTTTTCATACAACAAAGCAAAAAGAAAAGTACTGGATATGAAAACCAGAGAGATTCCCCACGACTGAGCCTTGGCAAGTACAAATGCATTAGTAATGGAGCTGATTCTCGTGACCTTTTCAATTATGATAATCCCTCAAAGAAAATTAAAACCATTTTCTAAAACATGGTCCAAAGAGTTTCATAGATAATTGAAGAAAACGTTTAGGAACATCCTTGGCATTTTTCTAAGTATGTACATATTAACACATGTCTGCTCTACTCTACAGCCTTTCAGGCATGATTATTTGTGAGCAAAAGGTCATCTTAACTTGAAAGACATATTTAAAAGCCTACATTTCCAGATTTTTTGCCCTTCATTTCTCTCTTAAACATATTTACGTTTTGAAATGGAAGATATAAAAAGGGGGAGACTATATATTTGTTTCTGCTTCACGAGGATTTGTTAGTCGAATGAGCAATTAATACTTCATTTAAAATGTAACCTTTTGTTTTGAATATGACAAGTCTGTGAAGTGGCTTTTAGAGTCCCTAGGATTTCCATCAGATTTCTTGTGAGCAAAAGGTTCCCCAAAGCATGGAAACATATATAGATTTAACTTTATTTAAAGTAAAGTGATTCACAAACCTCACCCTTGCCCAATTCACATTTAATGAATTAGCAGACTGAATATTTAAGGAAAGCAAAGATCACCCCACAGCTGGACTTGAATAAATTGATTTCCGTTTAGAATCCAGAAGGGAAGCCTAGTTCATAGACCAAATATCCAAGAAGCTGAGGCCTTGGTCCTCCACTATGCTCTCTTATTGGTCTTAGGATCATTAACTGGGACTGTAACCAATCGGAGCCTTTAGATATGCCCTTAGATGGGCAGTAAACCAATGTGAGCCTCCATTCCTGATGGGGAAAATGGGGATATTAGTATATGACACAACAGACTCCAAGACGGCTAACATAAGGATTAGGTAAAACAACAGATATGGAAAGGTTTTGAAAATTATATAATCTTATGTAAACAAGCAAGTGGTGACATAATTACTACTTCTAGCTTACAGAGTTAGATTTTTGGTATCATTAAGCATTTATCTACCACAGCAGGTGAGACGTAGTTATACTGCACTACAAACTATAAAATGGATTCTGATCAATAGAAGCCATTCTATTGCTTTCTAATTGCTCTAAAAAAAAAAAAATCAGAGCCTTAATTGGAGAAAAAGGGGGGTAAAAAAGGTCTTTGTTTCACATGCCTATTAAAAACCAGTTATGGAGCTATTAAGCTACAGTTGGCAATTTAAAAAAAAAACACTATTAACTAAACCCTTTACATTTCATCATCAAAACAGAAGATCAATCTAAAATACATGCTAAAAGATGCAAAATGGTGAATGAAGACTTCACTATTAGGATAATGACCCTTAATTTCAATAGAAATACTCTCTGTTGTGAGAGCTCCTGCATAATGACAGAAAGCATCATGGGAGCACAAATAAACTATCCCATCAAAGGGTACTTTCTTCTGGTCCAAGTATAACTTCATTTTTATTCATTTCAAATACCAGAGCACAACAAACTGAAAGAAAGAGGGATGATAAGAGAGGAGCACCTGGGAAAGAAGCCTCTTTGCGTAGAGTGAGATGGGAAAGAACAGCACAACCTGCGTTCCCTTTGTGGAAACAAAGTCCCAAACAGCTGGCAGGCAGTAGGAAAAGAATGCCTTTGCAATTTGCTTCCAAACCTATTAGAAACCCTCCAATCCAAAAGTTACTACTCCCTTGGAATAAAAAAAATAAGTCATCTCTTATTTTTTTATAGAGAAAATAGAAAATAAGTGGGAAATAGAAAATAAGTCATCTCTTTTGGAGGAAAAAACAGTCGAAAGTGGTTAAAAAACCCTGGCATACCAGGATTTTCTCACACAAGAGGAACTAAAGAAACTAATTATTTCTGGTCTTGTGAAGACCTCTTTCTGCAAAGCAGACTTATTTGTAAGACTGTAGAGCAAATATTCCTTAATGAAAACTCATCACAGAAAGGACTTTTTAAACACTGAAACTGGTGATGCACTTGAAACACATTTTAAGGAAATGAGGAGGCCAAAGAAGTTTAAATTCACAGTTGACTATGCATTCTGCTTCTTAAAGGACTTCCCAGCAACTTCTTCCTAAGGTCTGTGTGATCATTCCCGAAGGTAGTATCAGTGGGATTCTCGTCCTGTATTAGAAGCTAAAGAAATATAACAGGTTTCACAGATATTACAAAATGTATCAAATAGTAAGACTGGATATGAAGCCCATTTGAAAAAATCATTCCTTCTCCACCACGTCTTCATTACTTTTGCCCAACAAATGGTAACCAAATGGCAAGCATAATAAAAGTGTCTATTCACTTGTCAGTTTCTCCCAAAAAGCAGCAACCTCTGTGTCAGCACTATACTACAAACACAGAAAAAGCTCCATACACACTGGTCAGTTTTATTGTTTTAATTACCATTACCGAGGTACTATTTTTAATTACAATTGATATTGAAAATCTCAAATAGTCTAAGACTTCTCAATTCTCTCCTCAAAATTTTCTAATAATAAGTATGATAATGAATATGTAAACAGATATGTTTATTTATGTATATTTATTAGAGATGGGCCAAGAAAATTTTTCTACATTGAGTTGTCTTCCTTTTAATCTACTGTATTTTGCCTTTTCCACAAAGGTTGAAAAGAAGGGAGACGCAATAGATTACAGGTGAGCGTAGAGACAAAGAGAGATGACAGAAAAACAAGTTCTCAAACATCTGGGAATTACCTGGAAGGAGTTTAAATGCTGATTCCATGAACCTGTCCCCAGAGAGATACCACATATTCCTAAGCACTGAGGGGGAAGATATGAGTTACAAATATTCACAGCTAAGTAAGAGTTAGGTTTTTTTTTTTACATTTGTTCTTAAATTTTATTTTCAGAGAAAAAGGGGATTATTATAAAAAAGGAAGAAGTAGAGCTTACTGTAATTATATTTTATTATTTGTTCACTATCACCTTCAATAATTTTACAATTCATTATTGTTATTTATCTAAGTTTCCAAAGGATTTTAATATGTTCCTTAGCTTCTGGGTAGAGAAGAATTTTGGTTAAAATCAAATGACTCATCACAATTACTGGTTAGGAAATGTGAAATCATAATGCAATCATTATAAAAGCAGGATATGTAATTACACTAAATTGTATTAATGAGAGTCTTCTTAATACTGGAGAGCAACTAAAACATAAACATGGACACTTTTCACATTTTCCTATGTCACATTTGCTGTGCTCTCTTCTTGCCTAATATGAATAACAATGTACATAAGAGCATGCTACCAAACCAAAGAAATCTTGTAGTATCATGTGATCAATTTTTCCTATCTCATTTGAACATTTCAAATAAAATGAATATTTTACTTATTTTTCACAGCAAATGTACTTAAAATCTTACAATGTTTCCTGTCAGCTTGAAATTCTGTGTTTCACTGCTAAATCATTTCTTAGTACTTAAGTATTTTTTTCATTTAAATTTTCACAAAAACTATTTGCATGTTTGTCAGCATAGTACACGTTACTACCAGGCATGTCATATATCCAGGTGCACGTTTGCTTGCCTCTCCCCAAGACACATAAGCTTGAGGAGAAGAAGAGCAGCATTTCATTCATTGCTGTAGCATGAACACCTAGGAAAATGCCTAAGAGAGAGCAGGTATTTGTGTCAGAGATGGCTGGTTAGATGACCTCAGCTGGAGTTAGATAAACCCCAATATCTCTTTAGCTCTTCCTCCACAGCAATTGTATTGTGGATTTTCAGCTGAGTACCTGGTTGCTGGCTATAGAGTACACATCTTCCAATTTCAAGCTGACAGCTTTTGCTGCTGTTGCTTCTCTCTTTCCTTTTTTCTGCTGGCTAAAAATGTGGTCACAATGGCTTGAAGATTTCTATCAAATATCACTAAATTAGACTGTTCTTCCTCCTTATATAGACACCTGTTCATATATACATTTACTCGTAAACGTGCGTGCGCACACACACATACACACACAACCACACTTCTCCATGCTCTATCTCCTCCTTTTTTCTCAGCATATCAACAGATGGGGAGAAACAAATGTTAATCTCCTCTCTATGCTGATAGGTCTTTCTGTGAATCAATAAGCATGTTTTCAAGTGAACCACAATGGCTCTGAGTCAGCTAACTCATGCCATCCCTATGATGTCAATTGTCAAAAACTGAAAAGTTTAGACTTGGGACACTCATATTTAACACTAAATATAAAGCAAATGGATTGTTTGCTTTTTTTCATTTTTCTACATTTCATCACATGTTTGCAAGTGTCCAAACAGAAACAGGGTCATGTCTAGACATCCTCATTTTGCCGACTTGGATTAGTACCTGGTTAACTGGTACCCACAGGACACTGAAAGTAGTAACATTCAGTGAATGTTATTAGTCATTCATTCAACAGTTGAACAAAATTAGCATGGTCCCTGCACTCATCAAGTTTATATTCTAACGTGGGAAACAAAGAAACAAACAGAAATACCATCAATTGTTTTCTTCATAGAATTTGACACCACTGGCAAATAAAATGGTACGGCCAAGAGCTACCCGCGGGGGCGAGGAGGGGAGGAGTGAGGATGAGGGCAGTACTTGGCCTGTGCATGCACACACTGTGTAGACTGAGGTTAAAAGCATGACTTTTTAAGCTTAATTAAAGGCTATGTCTTTTGACTAAATTCCACCTGATGCTTTAAGTTACTAAACTCCTTTAGAACATAGGAGCAAGTTCTCTTATTTAATCTACAGATGCCACTTCGGTGGTGGGAACTGTTATCTTGAACAGGGTAACATCTATAACCATGAGGAATGATAACCCCCTTCTTCTACTCTGAAGACGTACACTTAAAACAGTGGTAGGTGATGCCCTGCCTCCTTTTACAGTATTACTCCACCATCCAGTTATATAATAAACTTTTTATAAGCCAGGAAAGGAGACAAAGAATTGATAAGATGTCAACACAGACCAGTCACATAGAATCCGATATAGTCTCTAAATAATGTTAAGGAGGGCAGAAATAATTTCCTCTAGGAATCCTGACAATTACCATCATCTACACTCTGTTGAACGGTTTGCACTGTTAAAAACCTTAGATGGATCTTACACCACTCCCCTTAGTACTTCCACCACTTAAGGAAATTCCATCAAAGACTGAAGTGAAGGACACAGGTTCTTATCAGGTAGAGATATTGAAAATGGCTTTTTGATCACAGCAATTCTCAGAAAGTTCAGGTAGCGATGAACCTAAAAATAAAATCTGAGGTATTTATGACTATTCATTCTAATGCTCAATACTTCAATTACTATGTTTCATATTTCACCCTATAAATAGTAAGGAGGAGATACGGCCTATAGGATATATACGTGTGTGTGTGTGTGTGTGTGTGTGTGTGTGTGTGTGTGTGTGTATCTCATATATGGAGAGAGAGAGAAAGATTTCTGTTTTGTAAAAAAAAAATACAGATGAAAAGAAAGGTCACATCATCGTTACTTTCTAAAAATAATTTCCCAGGATCTAGAATCTTCAAAGCTTTACTGAATTATTCATTTAATTATATTAAAACTAGAAATTTAAGTAATACCTCTGAATGTAATTCAGAATAATGTAACAAGATAATCATAAGCCCATCACAAAAATTCATGTTGATTAATAGTAAAGAGCTTTTGGACTGATTTACTGATTTCTGTTTATGAATGACAGCATCACCTAAACAAACTTTTTTTGCCACAGAAAGCCACAAAATTATAAAGCAATTCATTCTGAAATAAGGCCTCGATGAAACGTTTAATCTTTAGGATCACCTCCAGGGTCCTAAATTGTGCACAACTGTATTTATCACACACGTGGCTTATTTATAGGGCAGAGAAATAAACAACATCTTCCATGGGAGTTTTGTTTAAAATTCTGTAAATTTCGCATTTACTTTTTGAGGAAAAAGATCTTGTATTTGATCCACTTGGCTTTTAATGTTAGTTATAATTATTTTAAAACATGCTAAGATAGTCCTGATATCTCAAAAGAACAAATTATTATTGTCTATCAACTCATTTTTAAGAAAACTATATTATAAAAAAATGTATTGTTTCATATAATTAAAAAATTCAAGCAGTGTGCATTGACTAAAGTAATATGGACTATTAAATAATTCAGTATTGTGTTTAGTGGCAGCAGCTGTTTAATTAAAAGGTAAAAACTGCAACTAATCCACTATGGTTGACAGAAATACAGCCTATCTCAGTAGTGAGATCCCTTAGGCTAGAGAATATGGATAAGAATTCAAGAAATCACGAAATTCATTTAATGAATATAACAAAAATAACCACAATAAATCTGTACAGAAACATATTTTACATCAAATATTTTTCTGAACATTGCCTTACTTTTAATTCCTTGCCGCTAATAATTTTGCATCCCAATGTAGCAAAAAATCCTTCAACGCACATACTGTTAACCATCAGTGCCCACAGGTTTTATGAGAGGGCCCATAGCTTAAGCTCAGCCTATCAAAAGGCGAGACAAATTCTCAGAACCACTGATCCTCTGAAAGTTCTAAACTCCAGGCTCAATATTCAACGTACTTGCTCATAATTGTCCTTTAACACAGAGAAATACAAATAGCTAATAAATGAATAAAGTTAACCAATCTCACCAACAACTGATTACTTGAACTTTACGACTTCATTGAGGATTTTTTTTTTTATCTACTACATTGGGGGGAGGGGTCTCTTTGGTAATTGAAAAAATAAACTAGTAATACTGAGGATGATATAACTCTTTCTGAAGATAATTAACGAATATGCATAATTGTCCCATCCCTCGATCCAGAATATCAATTCCAGTCAATTTTCTTCTGAAACAATTATACATATCAACATAACTTTGCATACAAAAAAGTTTACTACAGAAATGTCTTAAATATCAGGAAAACATAGATCATATAATTAAAAAATTAAATTGCTGGGAATTCATCAAGAAATTATGTTATAATGACACAATGGACTATTATATGGCCATTAAGGAAAACTAGACATAACTATGTGTATGTATTATAGTCTATGTGCCAAAAAACAAATTATTAGACAATGAATGCATTTTTATGAAATAATTGGAAAATCAAATAGCAAAACGTATTTTTAAAACTTTGCTTGTACTTATGCTAAAGTAAATTACATTAATTCACCTCATAATTTTTCATTTAAGATGTATATTTTTATATAGTACATTTCCCAGTTTACCCTAGCTACGAGGTATATTGGTATGCAATCAGACAAACCAGTTACAAAGCACTGCAGTAACATAGACAAGTGAAGTAAAAATGGAATAAAAAGAAGTAGAAAATTACAAAAGGTATACAACCTGGTTTTTAGGACAATTACACTAAAATAAAGAGTGCACCTTCACACACACACACAAAATCTAAATAGTTGCCTTTGAAGGAGAAAAAGCAAAGCATTTATATGGAATTCTTTTAACTCTAGACGGAAAGAAAAAAAAAAAAATCTTCCTAAAATGGCAAGAGAGAAAACAGGGAAGAGTTCCTCTTATACTTTTCAAATGAAAAAGATAAATGGTTCACAGCTTTGGGGTGTTTTCTTTTGTTTTGTTTTTTAACAGTCTATCAAATGTTCTGTGGATTTTGTTTATTCGTAAATTATGGGGCCTGCAGAGCAGAAAACGGGAATCCATAATAAGAGCAGGTGGCTGAAAACCATGAGGTGAATGTTGGCCACATCTCTGCCCAGTGCCAAAAATTACAGACTTAGAACTTTGGAAAGCATTTTAAGGGAGAGTTAACTCTCTCCAAGTAGTCATCTCTTGAGTGGAGTTCAAGCTCTGTGCCCAGGTTTGCTAAACGATGTTTACTCTATTTAATGTGAATTGGTTTGCTCTTCACCCTTGCTTGGAATTTACCGATTTATAAATTATTAAAATTGTCCACGGAGCCTGCAACCCTCTTTGTTGAAGTTGAAGCAAATTCTTCACCTGCTAAATGGTCTTGTTTCCCTTACTGGAGTTTAAAAATGATTATCCTAAACCGTTTAATAAATATTTTGAAGTTAGAATAAGTTAATATATGGCATAAAAATACTTACATAGATGGAACAATAAGGATTGTTAGAGCAGTAAAACTACTCTGTATGTCACTATAATGGTGGACACACACCATTGTACATTTGTCCAAATCCATAACATGTGCAACACCAAAAGTGAACTATGGACTTCTGGTGATAATCATTATTCAACTTTTGATTGTAAGAAACGCACCACTCTTGTGAGGGAGGTTGATAATTAGGGATGTTGTACATGTGTGGGCAGGAGATATATGGGAAAATCTCTGTACCTCCTGCTCAATTTTGCTGTCAATCTAAAAATGCTTTAAAAAAGTCTATAAAAAATACTTACATACAGATAGAAATTTATTAAACTGCTGCCATAAAAAGCCTTTGGTTTACAAAATCGAACATTCTGGTTTGCATGTCTAAAAATAGCAGTGATATCTTAAATTTCACGATGATCATTTATACTCAGCCTCAAATTCTCAACTATACAGCTCTGTCACATCAGAGCAAATTTGTATGGATTGAAGAAATAGTATTTAATATTAACATAGGTTTAGGTCCAAGTGCCATAAATTACTACCTGTTTGGCCTTGGGCAAGTTCCATGATATCCTATGTCTCAGTCTCCCCATTTATAAAAGGGAAGAAATACTTCACTGTGTTGTTAGGAAAATTAAATGAAAGAAGGTAGTTACAGGCTCAGTGAAGTGCTTAGCACATGATAAAGACTTAAGAAATGCTAAGTCCTTTTGTTATTGTTAGCCACAACTTAGTGCCATTAAATCTCCTTTATTTTTACCAATATCACATGGGATGATCAGAGGAGAAAACATGGCACCTTCAAGAATGAATAGGCAATACTTGTAATTCATTATTTCAGTGTAAAATTTTTACTGGGTTTTAGAGTTGTTGTCAAACTTATTCAGCATAATACATCACTACATGAATTACTTATAACCATATCTAGAAATTTTAATTTTTCAGTGTACGGTTCTTCATTTGCATTTCAAGGCACCTAGCTATAAAAAGGCCTCAAAATAAATAATTTCAGTTTTTCCCTCTAAGAGTCCAAAGGCTACTCCCTAGTTTATTCTTTAATACAGGAAACTTTCAAAAGCTGATTTGCTGATGATAACAAATTTATTTTCAGGAATAATATTCCTGATCTAATATGAGATAATAAATAATTCATAAGTTTCACATTATCAGGGAATTACATTTAGGAGATCAACTGGGATCTCTGTAATGAGAAGCATTCACCTTGCTAGAGGAATGCTTCTCTGCATTTAATCTTATAATATTCCCTTCAGGGTGTACAAGACAGCTTGTTGGAAAATAGAATGATTCCTGGCTATATTCAGAAAGAGAACAAAAGAGAAGGCAGGTAAAGGACACAGCACCATGAAATGACATTTAGTTTCCATCTGAATTCTAAAGTATTGAACTTTTAAAAATCTTAGTCTGAAGAAATTCTGAAAATTTTGTTTAGAGTGGGTATGCAGTAAGACACAGCTTGCCGCTTAAGACAGAGCACTAAAAATGTTAACAGATGTTCAGTCTAAATGGTTGGTGTTTGAGTGTTCATTTTACTTTCCAAACATTTGACAATTTTTACAACAAAAAGTTGGGAGAAAATTCTGTTGTTAAAAAAAGTTGGAAAAACAAAATTCTGTACAGTTTTCTAATTTGACACACCAAGTATCTAATTACTATATTCTTGGGTATTGCATCTTCTCCCTCCCCACAAAAGCTATGTGCTCTGGGGGAGGCTGACTCTATCACTTGGATCAACCTCCATTGCTCTCCCCTAGGACAACCAACATCATAGTGCTCACCCCCAGCCATTTTGATTGGTTCAGGGATGGGCAAGAAATTAAAGTTGGACCAATCAGAATGAAGCCCACAATTTTTGTTCAGCAGTTATGGGAAAAAATAGAAAGGCCCAAGGCTAAGAGTAACCATGTTAGGACCATGATCATATAGCTCACTGGAAACTGAATTCATTATCAAGGAAATAGAGTTAAGAAAGACACAGACACACAGAAATGGGGGATGGTGGTGGTGGTATTTTCTTTGGGGGGGAGAGTCATTATTGTTGTTGTTGCTTATCAGTGAAATTATCCTAACATAATAACAGGCAAGCAAAAATAGTCTGAGCAATGACTAAAGGAGCCCATTTTTTACCTCATGGACTGACACTCTGAGAGTGTTCCTATATCATTTGCTACCAAATGGAGAGGAAAGTTGGTTCCTAAGGATCCCCTTGGCCAAAAACGTAGAAAACATCTGTTGAAGTCATGAGTGACTTGTTAGTGAAGTTCAGCAGCAGTAAAGCCTTCCATAAAACAGATCTTTTCTCATCAGTGGGTATTTATATAATTAGGGTCAATTACAATTTAGACTTTCTGGGGCATGGGGCTAAATTACAGTGACGTTTAAGAGCTCTGCTAAATTTTCCCATTCATCTTGAAGATTTCTGGAGTAACTATGTTATAATTAAGTAATTTTCTTCTTTTCATTTTTATTATAATTTTCTTATTGAGGCTTGGCAATTACCCACTACCGCAGGGTACCTTCCTTTAGAGGAAAAAAAAAAAAAAGACCACCAGATTTTCAACCAATGCTTAGACGAGGCTTTGCTGCCTGCTGAGTGATGAATGCTGATATATACAGCAATCTCTAAATGAGTAGCTCCAACAAGATTCTTTAAGCTCCACCCCCCACCCAAATCTAGAGCCTCTCAAAAAATTATTAAATGGTCTGAGTGGGTAATCAAAACCAAAACAAAAAGTAAACCAGACATTATGATTATTCCACATCCTTTTTCAAAGAGGTAAAGTGTTAAGTAGTCCCTGGGAAATATGCAAACAAAGCCTATTACTTGCCTGTGGGTTTTATATATGCCTCACCAGTGCAGGTGTTATGAAGACATACCTTTTGAGTTTTATACGATAGGGAGGGAAGATGGCTCTCATTGGATCAGCTGTTCCAATTGCATTTACTTCTAGCAACAAAGTACATCACATCCATAAAAAACAGCCAGAGGCCTTTAAATTTCAGGTCAATAGCACTTGACTATTATATGTTCCTAAGAGAAGCTATAACACGATTTGTTGATGTTGCAGAATATTCAGCTCTTTCCATAGAGTGAGTACGTGGGGAATGATGATCATGGCAATACCGACTATCATCAACCACCATTAAGTGAGGATTCACTCCATCCGGGCACCCCTAAGCAAAGGTACTATCAGCTCCATTAAAAACAATTGAGAAAATAGTAAAAAAGAAAAAAAGAAAACATAGTTGTCTTGCCTGTAATCATCCAACTCATGAGTGAAAGAGCTAAGATTATTCCCAAGACAGCATACTAAATTGTATTTCAAGTATGGAAACTTGGACATAACGTTGTCATTTTAGTTCCTGACTCTGTAGAAGATATAATCCATTGATATTACAGGAATCTCTAAAACCATCCTTGATCAATTCCAGACATTATTAGTTAGAGATTCCTTCAACTAATCTCTTCCCTGTCCAGCCTCACTGCTCATGCCATTTCTTCCCTTCCCATTTCTACCTATTTATTCTTCAAAGCCCCGTTACTACTTCATCCACAAGTGCCAACTATGTGCAAGACCTGACAACACTACATGGCTCCTTCCCTAAATACCCCATGATAACACAGGGCAGGTGAAAGTGTTTCCAAATGCATTTGGAAGGCTTTCCCAATGCATCCCCAAAACAACCGAAATTCAGTCTTACTATAGAAAGTGCATTACAAAGATGATCAAGTAGAATAAAGGGAGAAAACTTTCGTTTCACAAGAGCCAAACATGTCAGGCAATTACATACGTACCTAACTGAATCATCAGCTATATGACAACATTTGAATGCAAGCATATTAATGTATTCACTTGAAAATATTTTTGCAACAACCACACTGTTTAAGAAGCTATGTTAGACATGTGATGCAACACAAAGATGAATCAGACCACAGGAAATAAAGTCTGCACAAATGGTCAAAGCAGCACTTTGTGTTGGGGATTAAAAAACAAACAAACAACTAGATGGGGGTATTTTGCTGTCATTTGCTTCAACAAAGTGAAGAGACGGGACTTGTAAGGATGGCTCAGCCCTAAATGTCCACATCTGGTGAAGTTTTGAGGCTCCCCTAGGGTAGGATTTGGATCTATCACTTGCCTGTGGGTTTCATACATGCCTCCCCAGTACAGGTTTTATGAAGACATGCCTTTTGAGTTTTATACAATAGAGAGGGAAGATGGCTTTCATGGGATCAAGCTATTCCAGTTGCATTTATTTCTAGCAACCAGCAGCTAGTGGAAATCTTTATCCCAGCAGCTGGCAATGCACCTGCGAAATAAGAGTTTCTCAATAAAAAGTTGAATAAAATATATATACTGTGGGACCTTCTAGGGTAACATACTGCTAAAGAAGCACAGAATGTTGAAGTATTTAAACTACTTACTTTTCTAAGTTTTCACTTCCATTCTGCAATCAATTTAGCAAACTAAAATACCCACTAACCACCCCCCAAAGGTTAATCATAATTAATACAAATTATGCTTACAAGGAAGGCTATCATTAGTAAATCATCAATGACTGTTAGAAAACGGAAGATTTGTCATGGTGTTCTGAGTAAATATTATAAAAAGAACAAAATGTGTGGATGAGAAAAAGTCCACCCTGTTTCCAGTTAAGAACAAGTGTATTGGATGGCAATTTGGAATGATGTGAAATGAGACCAACGACGCTGCTCACAGCAGTGGGTGTGATAATCAGTTGGCAACATTCTATAAAAGTGTTGCACTAAGGATGTGATATCAAACATCTATAGAGGCAAAACTACAGATGGCATGGAAAAAAAATATAAGTAAAAGCAGAGTATACAGGGATAATCACACCTTTCTGTTCTGCTATCACTGCCTTTGTCCTTTGTCTTCTCCAATCCCGTGAGCTCCCCAAGACACAGACTTGGCAATGTTCATCCCTAGATCTCCAAACAAAAGCCCATTGTCCAGCATTCAATATGTGACTGTTATCTATAGAAACAAGGAAGGAGTCACAGTTTCATAGTGAAAACTAATGTTACTAAATCCTCCTTCCTATCAACTAACATGTTCTCCCTCAAAAAGCAACAATGGGGGGGCCAGTTGGCTCAGTTGATTAGAGCGCAGTCCTCATAACACTAGGGTAACTGGTTTGATTCCCACATGGGCCAGTGAGCTGCACCCTCTACAACTAGATTGAAAACAATGACTTGATTTGGAGCTGATGGGTCCTGGAAAAACACACTGTTCCCCAATATTCCTCAATATTTTTTTTTTTAAAGCAACAATGGAAGAATTGGTAAACTAAAAGGCCAGCACAAAATATAGTATCTGTCTCCAGAGAGCACAGGAAAACTACTATCACCAATAATTAAATGTATCTGATTGGTATATGTGCCCAAACAGGCCAAATTTCACTTGTGAGTGACTGATTTGATTTCAACTGCTTCTGTTCTTTACAACTTTTTATATTGAAATGATTCAAATCCCCAGTAAAAGTACAATAAAAGGACAAAAAAATACCTACATACCTTTCATCAGTTGTTCACATTTTGCCATATCTACTTTCTCTCTAACACACACGCATGTGTACATGCACACACACACACCATTGCTATCATCACGTTGTCTAGCTGCTTCTTATAACAGGATGACTTGAGTACTCCAGAAATGAAGGATGAAAAGTGTTATCATCCCTGCAGAACAGAGTGAGACCTAACCCTCACGTGAGGTGTATGCAGTATCTTGAGTAAAATAATACCTTGCAGGGGAACATGTAACTGGAAAGACATGTGGTAAGGACTCCAAGAGAGCTAGATGTTATTTAATAGGAAATGAAGAATCACCATAAATTTTTTGAGTGAGCTTGTGATCAAATAAAAATGATATTTTTGTAAGATAATTTGGGATGATACACCAAAGACACAGCAGGAACAAGAGAATAATGACAGGGAAATCAGGCAAGTATTAGCAAAAACATAATAAAAATAGATCCATTCTATTCCTATAACAAAAGACAACTAAAGAGTTTTGGAAAGTCACTGGCCAACAACATTTAACGTATCGTACTCAAATAGCATCTATTTCAATTAATTGGGATTCTTGAGGAGTAATGTGGTATTTGGACTTGGATATTAAATCAATATTGGCCTTACAGTCACTCCCCATGTTCCTTGGTCCTCCACTACAATCCCCTCTCTCCCCCCAAATCAATACAAAAACCTGATAGCAGCCAAAAAGGACAGTACTATTTAAGTGGAAATAGCAATCTAAATTACAACTGTAAATGTCGAAAGCTTGTAGTCTGGGGATTTTCCTAATGGCAATATTTGACGTGACTTTTTGTTATTCTTATGCTTGTACTCATAAGCACATGACAAGGGTGGTTTAAAGGCCTAAGTAAGTGTCATAAATTAGATTTTCTTTAAGAAATCATGTCCTTGACATATTTTTTCATTATCTGAGAAGAGTGAAACAGATTTTTTGGTTAATTAGTGCTAAGGCATGTATTTTGCATTAGCATTAAGTTTACCAAAATGGCTTTAAAAACTTGAACAGATGGCAGAATTATAATAACTTTTCCATATGATTTAGGTTAAGAATAAAGTGTCATGAGAATTCTCCTGCCTAACTTTTCTACAAAGTGAATTCATTTAATAGATATGATGTATTGTTTTTCTCACTGATGTGTAAACAACTTTATCTCACCTTAGATGAATATAATAAGTTTTGGAAATACATTTCAGTGTTGTCTAAGTAGGGAAAAGGGATTTTCCAGGGTTTAAGCATTGAACCACATAGAAACAACTCCAAACCCTGAATAATAACTACAAAGTATGGACCAAGGGTTGCAAAGACAGATGGGTACAGGGTCCTGGCCAGTAGGGTAAATGAGGTAAAATGACTTGCCCTAAGGTCAACAGGGAATAGTAGGGACCGCAATAAACCAGACAGAGAATGCATTATTCAGAGGCTGCAGACACTGGCCTCTCACAAACTGCTCTCAGGTATGAAATGGAGACCTTGTGCAGCCAGAGTAGCTGATTTTTCAAAAGCACAAAATCTAAATTTTGTATGTGAAGTCTGCCAGTTAAAACTTTTGCAGCTATTTCATATTTTCTTTAAAAAAGAAATAAAACAAAGCCAAGAGGACCAACGAAAACAGTCTGTGGCCTCCAGCTGGCCATAGAGACACCAGTCTGCAACCCTGGTTGGAAGAGAGGCGGCATCTATAATTGGGGATGGTGGTCAGTGCCATGGCTTATTTTATGCACTATCCTTGTAGAGAACTCAGCCCCCGAGTAAAATACTTTAAGTTAGTACACTAGATCTGCTTCATATCCTGGCTTTTACAAATGGATTGTAGTAAAACTGCATGAAGCCTAACGAGGACACCACCGTGATACCTACACAAGATGAACTTGAGCTCTGTGACCTCCATTGTTCTTACCAGTACCCAGTAAAACCTTGACTTCATTTCACTCTTCCGGACTCTATTCAAGTCCCTATAGTGCCTATTCTAATCTCTCACTCCATGCCTCTTAAAAGTCATTAGTAACTGAAATTAGCAAATTATGTGAATTTGTACCTTTTCCTAGACTTCATATGGTTTACTTACACGAAAGCATTGCATATCTTGTTTCCCCAAGTCTCCCATCATCAAACTCCCCAAATATCCTTGTACCTACTAAATTCACCCTTCTTTCTTGAACCTTCTCCTGACTTCTATAATATTACTCACTAGATTAATTTCCTATTCCTCTGACACTTCCTAGATTACCTCCCTCCTTAGCCTGTAACTTGATAATAAAGATTAATGAACACTACTCATTCACCTATTTTTTGCTCACTTCCTCATGCCTACTAGATGAAATCTTCTAGCCTCAGGCCTTATTTTTATCAGGTAGTGATTCCATTCATTGCTTGGTTTTAACTCTAGGAATAAAACCTTAAAAAAAGAAGAAAAAAAAAAAAAGAAGTAGAAGTGGAAGCAGAATAATAGTAACAATAAGCAGCTAAAATTTATTGACCTTCTACTATGAGCCTAAGCTTACTTAAGGTATACATCTTATGTAATTCTCACAGGAAATACTACCATACTGGAAGATAGATGGTATTTTTACGTCGTTTTATAGATGAACAATCTCAGGCTAAGAGAGGTCAAATATCTGACAGTTTTGTGAAGTCACACAACTATACAGATCCCGGATCCAAATTCTGGTCTAGTCTTAACCACTGGGTTCTTCTAACCTCCTACTTTAAATTAACTGATAATTTTGGTAGATCCCACCTTGGCTTAGTAACTCGCTTTTCCCCCTGTTCCATCCCAGCATCATCACCCTAGTCACACCCGTCAAACCTGTCTGCTTTGGACACTGTAATAGTCTCTTAAGTGTTCTTCATGGCTCTAGTTTTTTTTTCTCTTCAATCCAAAATTTGACTATTATGATCTTACTAACATCCAGCTGCTAATATATCTGATAGAAAAAAAACAATGTGCTTCAATGGAAAACTATGCGTTACCTATCCTGTAAGTTATAGATAACTAATAGTACTGTGTTTCCCGAAAATAAGACCTAGTCGGACAATCAGCTCTAAAGCGTCTTTTGGAGCAAACATTAATATAAGACTCGGTATTGTTGTTAGGTTAGGTTAGGTTAGGTTAGATTAGATTAGGTTATGTTATATAAGACCCGGTCTTCTTTTACTATATTAATTTTTGCTCCAAAAAGACACATTAGAACTGATGGTCCAATAGGTCTTATTTTCAGGGAAACATGGTAATGAAAACTATTACACATAAAAATTATTTTCTGTCTGGTAGACTTCTTTCCTTAACCCTCCCCTACCTCACCACCAGTTTTGCATTCATTTACATGTTTACCTCAATATTCCTGTTCTATTAATGTGAATTTTTTTGGATCCCCTTTGAACCAGTTATATCTGTAGGGTTCTTCATGAATTAACTAAACTCTTAAACCCACTGTTCATTTTTATATCTATATAAGAGTCATGACTTTACCTATTATTGAAAATTACTTCTTAACATGTCCAGCTCCTAAAAAGTCCATCCCTTACTTGAAAGATTTCAAATGGGCACCACTTGCCGACTTAAGTCAAGAGACCTCACCCTGCAGTTCAAACCCAACTCTATAACCTATTCTACTCTGTCAGTTGTAAACTCATTCCACTTCTCACTCTTTCACATCCTACACGTAGGCCCAAAAGTACTGTGTTTCCCAAAAGGAACTCCTTGGGCCCCAGATACACATTTCACTCCCAGTTTTCTTCCTTTGCTGATGTTAATCTTTCCACCTGGAAGGTGGCTATTCCCAGATTGTTTAATATAAATAGCTTCTATGGATGCTTCAAGCCTATATTTCCCAAACCTTTTCATGGAGATAACACACGCAAAAATACTTACTATTTGCTTCAGTAGGGTGGAATAATTGGAAGAGGAGGAAATAAAGGGAACTAATAAAAGCAGAAATTTTTATAAAATCTCATATTTTTTCTTAAAAAATGTATGTAGATTTCTAAATCCACTCCATAATATATCATGGACTTTAATTAAAAAATAGTATTTCCAACCACAGATATTATAGTGAAATTGATATTCCAGGAAGGTGAGTTACCTAACCTGTGCTCTGCATAGCCCATGGCATATTATGTGATAATGTTGAACTTTACCTAAGCCTTGTACACTCAGGAAACAGGAATGGTTCAGAAACTTCCCCACTGCTCTTTTATTAAAGATCCCACTCTCCACGCTTCATCAGGATTCCGTTGTTTACTTGCCTCTATAAAAACCCCATGACCTCGTTGTTTTCTTTGAGATATTCTCCATTAATGAAGTTCTCCCTATTACAATAGTCTAAATGAAATGATATCCTTAATTGTCTAGTACCTTATGTCTTTGTCATGTCATTCCAAAAGTACTCCCCAGTTTGAAAAACACATGACTTTATGTGGTACTTCTCAAGATTTTAACTGTGGAAACTTATACTTAATGGTATATTAAATTAAATTATTATAGTAGGGGAAAAATTCTAAATTTCTTGTGGTTCTGAAAGATTTTTCTCACCCTTATCTCCACTGAAATCAATAAAAATAAAATTGTGTCCTTATGTTATACCGTATACAAAAATCAACTCAAAATGGATTAAAGACTTAAATATTATACCTGAAACCGTAAAACTCCTAGAAGAAAACATAGGGGAAAAGCTCCATAACATTGGTCTTGCAAATGACTTTTTGGATATAATACTAAACGCACAAGCAACAAAAGCAAAAATAAACAAATGGGACTTCATCAAACTAAAAATTTACTATACAACAAAGAAAACCATCAACCAAATGAAAAGGCAACATATGAAATGGGAGAAAATATTTGCCAATATCTGATAAGAAGCTTATCTCCAAACTATAAAAGGAACTCATAAAATTCAATAGCGAAAAAACAAATATCCCAGTTAAAAAACAAGCAAAGGCTTTGAGTAGACATTTTTCCAAAACATCCATAAAATAGCCAATAGGTAGATGAAAAGATGCTCAACATCAGTAATCACCAGGGAAATGCAAACCAAAACCACAGTGAGATATCACTTCACACCTGTGAGAATGGCTGTCATGAAAAACACAAGAAATAAGTGTTGTGGAGGATGCTGAAAAAAGAAACTCTTGTGCACAATAGGTGGGAATGTAAAGTGGTATATTATGGAAAACACTACAGAGGTTCCACAAAAATTTAATAATCATATGATCCAACAATCTCACTTTTGGGTATATATCTAAAGGAAATTAAATCGCTATTCCCAAGAGATATCTGGACAGCCATGTTCACGGCAACATTATTCACAGTAGCCAAATAGGGTAACAACCAAGGTCTTTGTCAACAGATGAATAAAGAAAATGTGGTATATACACAATATTATTTACTCTTAAGAAAGTAGAAAGTCGTGCCATTTGCGACAACATCGCCGAACCCGGAGGATACTGCATTAAGTGAAATAAACCATACACAGAAAGACAAATACCACATGACATCACTAATATGTGGAATCTAAACAAGTCACACTCACAGAAAGAGAAAACAGAAGAGTGGTTTTCAGATGACAGGGAGGTGGGAAAATTGGGAGACAATGGTCAAAGAATACAAACTTTCAAATATAAGATCAATTCTGGAGAACGAACATACATCAAGATGACTATACTTAAAAATCATGTACACTTGAGGGTAGCCGGTTAGCTCAGTTGGTTGGAGCGTGGTGCTAACAACACCAAGGTTTCTGGTTCAATCCCCATATGGGCCACTGTGAGCTGCACCCTCCTTAAAATAATAATAATAACAATAATGTACATTTGAAATCTACAAAAAAAGTATCTTAAGTATTCTCACTACACGCACAAGAAAAGGTAACTATGTGAGGTGACAAATATATT
The DNA here is from genome assembly GCF_964194185.1 of Rhinolophus hipposideros. Classification (NCBI taxonomy): domain Eukaryota; kingdom Metazoa; phylum Chordata; class Mammalia; order Chiroptera; family Rhinolophidae; genus Rhinolophus; species Rhinolophus hipposideros. The sequence goes on along the minus strand of NC_138060.1, from coordinate 13,819,226 downwards.
AATTAGCCTGATTATGATAATCATCTTACATTATATATGATATCAAAATATCAGTCTGTATACCTAAAATACATATAATTAACAATTTTTATTTGTCAGTTAGAATTCAATAAAGCTGGAGGAAAAGTGACTATCAAGGTCACCACCATAAGAACGAAATGAGAATCACTGTAGCAGGCCAGGCCTTTGCTGAGGCTGGCAAAATAGACAAAAGCGGGCAGAGAGTCTTCCAAATATCTTTAAGATTTCTGAAAATTAAGACTGCTAGAAATGGACACTAGTTTTCATTCCTTCTTTTTTCAACAAATATTACTAGGACATAGCAGATGAGGGGCTGGGAACTGGAGAAATAATTTGTTCGAGGAAAGCTATGGAATCTTGATTAAAGCTTTGAAATTCAAACTAAAGATAAGGTTCAAAAGATAAAGCCAAATTGGGGGTGGGGGAAGAGGTACTGGGAGATGCTTCAGGGCTGCCACAAAACATGAAAAACATTCTGAGCACAAGATGGACAGTGCTTAAGTTACGGAAAGAGCATATAATAATGGCTTGCATTAAAAATACTAAGTAAAAGCTTAAAACATGCAGGAATTGGGATAAGTAATTTACATTCATTACCTTACTAAATTCTCAAAATAACTGCAGAAGCTACATATTCTTATTGTCCCCAGTTAACTTAAAAAGTAATACAGCCTCAGAGAGGTTAAATAACTTGCCCAGGGTCTTACAGATAGTAAGTAGCTAGGCTGCCCAACTCAAAACCATACTGCAATAATGACTCCCAACTGCTGCCCCCACAGAGCTCTGGGAATCTGGAGTGGGGCTGAAGAAAAAGTAAATAGGAGATCACACCTCCAATGCCAAGGGATTCTGAACTTCAACCTGAGGCAATGGGAAGACAAGAGACAACTTTAAGGGGAGCCAAAGAATATGGTGGGGAGCTAACAATATATACATCAGTACTTGGGGGACTAACCAAAGCATCAAAATGAATGAGAGCAGAATACAACCATGGCCTCAGTTCTTCAATAAGCACAAAGTAAGAAAGAATCTAGGGGTACGAGATTTGAGGGGTCCCAGAATATGCCACCCCTAAATATGTCTCTTTGGCATATGGATTATTTGGAGTAAACTCCATTGAGAATGAACAGACAAAGGGAAAGCTCTAAAAATAGAATACACATTTTTCTTTTGTAAAGGAAATTTCCATTTATCAAGGTAGTTGGGTCTCCTAACAATAGAAAAAGCACAGACTTAAATCTGTATAACAAACCTTACTAAACAACCTTTGTTTACTAAACTTTCCCTGGTAACCTTCCCTAATTTGTCCTTACCACTCAAAAACCTAAAAATCCTTTTTTCCTTTAGCTTAAGAGGATATATCATAAGCCCAAATTCTAATCATCCTTTTGAGTTACTCATCTCTGGGTATTCTCTTGTGCTACATGTATGATGTACATGTTAATAAACTTGTTTGTTTCTCTCTTGCGAATCTGTCTTTGGCCAGCCTCATGGCCAGGGCCACAGCTGCAGAAACTGAATAAAGGAAAAGATTTTTCCTCCCTTAAGCTTTAAAATATGACAATACTCAACACATCTTTAAACAACTGTGAAAACTCAAGTCTGAATTCTGTGTATCTAACTACCATAGTTACTTGAGGGGGAAAAAAATAGTGTTCTTAGAGAAGACCTGGCAAAAACATAATACCAGCTCTAAGGGCCACCGAGGTGTGGGAGGTTGGTTCACACTTCAGGGTATGCCAATTAAATCTGATGACTACCGTAAACTAGTGGGTAACACACTGAGATATTTAAAAACCTCGGTTACTGGATTACTGCCACTGTAGGAGACTTTCCCTAAACAATAAAATGTGGTGTCTGGAGAGGACTAGTGTAAAACACAGAAGTTATTTTTCTTCCTCCAAGGTGGGAGGGAGTTTTATGAAGCTTAGTGTATTAACTTTTATTTAGAAGTTTGAAAATTTCTAACAAATGAATCGACTACCAAACTGAAAACAATTATTATGGCTTTAGATTTCACACAAGTTTTACAAATAAATGCTTCCAGAGCCTTAATGATTTCTAATAAAATTATTTATTATACCACTTTTATGCCCATGACAGAAGAGAAAGGAAAACAAAAGGCATATATTCCATATTCCATCATATATTATGTTGACATAAGAAACGTCCACATCTATGGAGAATTTTTATAAGTTTATTTAAGCCAACCTGAGGACATCTGCCAGGGATTAAGATTTCAAATGCTCCTGAGAATAACAGTTTTGCAGCTTCTTCCATGCATTTGAGATTAGGGAGGGAATGTAAGAAAGATTGGAGAAAGGAAGGCAGAGATTGGATTATGTAGGATAATTAGCAAGATTATGCGTTGTCTTGAGGGTTAATACCTCCTTGAAGGGGTATTATTCTTCTGACATTGCAAAGGTGTGTTTACCTAGCTGCACAAGAACAGTGGACAGGACTGGCTTAAAACCCTTCACTAGAGAAGTTACAGACCTGGGGCGGGACTACCCACCTTGACTGCCCAATTAGAAATTTATGATCAGATCACCCTGTGAGGTTCCTTTCCATACAATGGCCCCTTTTCCCCATCCACAACAAGGTGGCACTGACTATAAGAAATACTGTGATTTCAAAAAAGGAAAATATAAAAAAAATGTGCATCTTAGAATCAAAAATACAGTATAATAATCACAGTCGTCAGTCTTGCCAGTGAGGACCTCCTTTCGCTGTTATCAAATGCAGAAATTTTTAGATGGTAGTCTATTCATATGTAAGAGACCCTGTTGATGTTTCAGTTATTAAATAAGAACAAACTTCAAGACATAAAGAAACTAGCCAATGATAGATACTGTTCAGCATAAAGACTGCCTTCGTTAAGGCAGTAAATTAAATTGAGGAGATGCTTTTAAGGGATAAACGTGGCTATGTAAATGTACCTACCTAACTAATATAAGAGGCATACACCGAGATCTAAGGCATGCCAAAGTATAATCTTTTAAAAGTTAAGAACATTGCTTCCATACAAATATAAAATGAACATGTGTCAAAATTAATGAATTTTGTTACTGAGGCTAATATAAGATGGTAAGGAGTACCAGAATATGCCACTCCAAAATATGGCATTTTGACATATGAGTAATTTGGAGATAAAGGACAGTGAGAACCAGCAAACTCTGGGAAAGCTCTAAAAGCAGGTCACAAGTTTTCCTTTTGCAAAGGAAATTTACACTTATAATATCAATTTCCATTTGTAAAGGTGTCTCCTTCTCCCATAGGGGGAAGAGGAAGATGCTTAATTCTTACCAATGGAGAAGGCACTGACTTAAATATGCATAACAAACCTCTTTAAACAGCCCTTGTCTACCATACTTTTCCTAGTCACTTTCCCATAACTCGCTTTTCCCCACCAGAAGCCCAAAACCCTTTTGTTTGCTTTAGTCTAAGAGAACATACCCTGTTTCCCTGAAAATAAGACTTAGCTGGACCATCAGCTCTAATGCATCTTTTGGAGCAAACATTAATATAAGACCTGGTATTTATTATATTATTATATATTAGTAAAATAAGACCGGGTCTTACATAAACCCAAGTTCTAATCACCCCTTTGGGTTACTCATCACTATATGCTCCTGTGTATGTATGCACAATACACATATTAATAAACTTGTTTGTTTTTCTCTTGTTAATTTGGCTTTTGTCTGTCTCATTTATAGAGCCCCAATTGGAAAACCTCAGATTGAGAAAGGAAAACATTTTTTTCCTCTTCAACAGTGTTAATATTGGTTCAACGATAATTAAAAAGGCAAGTAAAAATAGGCACTGTTAGTGTTCAACTTCATCTAAGCCTCCAATCCCTGGAAGGTAGTGATGGTTAAGAAATGCCCTCAACCTTTTCTTTCCAATCCTCCACACCTATTCATGTTCTCGGAAATGGCTTCCTGAAAACAAATCACACTTTCTACTATGACTTATATAAGACTTGCTATTCCCACTCTTCCATAGCTCCCATAAAATTGGAGCTGTTTATCTGTGACAAGGCCAGACCACAGATCATTCACCTTTTACAACGAGCCAACTTTACATTCTTTGCCTCATGAGTTGATAAGCTAAGATTAAAATTGTGTGTAACCCTCAAACTACCTAGACACAGGGTTACATACACATCTCCTGTTTAGCTGACCGCAATTCTGATTGTAAAATAATCCCACCTGTAAATGCCCTGACCCAATGTTTAAGTTTGTTAGGTCTTGATGAACTGACCCCTTTATCACTATAAAAATGTTACCTGACGCAGAAAGAATAGGGCCGCAGGGAGAGAAGGGGGAAGGAAGGAAGGAGGGAAAGAATGAGAGACAAAGGAAGAAGGAGATGAGATCATTCTTAAGAAAAGGTGTAGCTACCAGACTGGCCAGAACAAGTTGGAGACTGAAAACAGACACAGGACTTCATCTTGCCCTCAAGGTGGACTTTAGCTAACTCTGATGGATTATCATACTATTAGCATTGTGGGCAGGGAAATATCTCCACCCGCTGTGTTGCCATGACTGTTCCCACAAGGGCCAAATAAGGACAAGGGAATCCCACCTCCGGTAAAGAAGGGGTAGTCAGTGAGGAGCCGCCTTGGGAACTCCTATAATGCCACCCTGAAATCTTAAATATTTTGCATTCTCATTCTAATAAAATACTAAGCCTCTTTGTTCTTCGGGGCAATTGCTCTGCTCCTGGCCTACCCACTTCTCCCACTATTTGGGGAGTGTACTAGTTCCTTTTCTTCAGAGTGCACTATTTCCTTTTTATGAAAAATCCACTGCTTGCTTTGGCTTTGCTTCCTTAGCTTATTCGGTGCCCCCTTGAATCCTTTTCTGCAATAACACCAAGAACTCTTTTCTGACAACGAAAGGTCTCTCTTATTGCTACTATTTTTATTGTGAATTTTAAAAATTGAGTATAAAATTTATATGCTATCACTAAGGGACTAACAAAAATAATTTAGAAAAAGAAGAATAAAGTCTGAGGACTTACACTACCTAGTTTTATAACTTAACAAAAGCTATAGTAATCAAGGCAGTATCATTATTGTAAGAATAGATAAATAGCTCAAAAAAACGAAATTGAGAATCCAGAAATAGACCAATGGATTTATGACCAGTAAATTCAGCAAAGGTAGCAAGGTATTTTAATGGGTAAAATACAGCTTTTTCAACAAATGGTCCTGGTATAAGTGGTTATCCTTAAAGAAAAGAAATAAATCTCAACCATTGTTTCACTCCATACACAAAAGATAATTCCAAATTAATTATAGATCCAAGCAACAAAGCTAATAATATAAAACTTTCAGAAAAAATTATAGGAGAAAATATTCACAACATTACATTAAACAAAAACTCCTTAGCACATATAAAGCATAAACCAAAAAAGGTAAAAATGACTTGGATTTGATGAAAGTTAATAAAAATTTTAACTTTCTAAAAAACAGTTAAAAACTAAAAAAGCAAGTCACAAACCAGAAAAAAATATTTGCAATACATGTATATAATAGAGGACTTATATCCAGAATAATATATAACTTTTAAAACTCAGTAGAAAGATAGCCCAGTTAAAATAGGCAAAAGAGTTTGAATGGCATTGCACAAAATAAGACATAACCAAAAGAAAACATGCTTATCATTAGTCATCAGGGAAATGCAAATTAAAACCCAAATGAAATAACTACAACAAATACAAAAGCTAAAATAAAAAGCCTGACAATATCAAGGATTGACAAGGATAAGCAGCAACTGGAACTTTCTTATGTAGCTGCTGGAGTATAAACTCACATAACCACTTTAGAAAACAGTTGGCGATTTCTTATAAAGTTAATTATAAAAACATAATGTGATTCTGTACTTTTACTTTTGGGTATTATTTACCCAAGAGAAATGCAAACACATTATCCAAAAAGACTTGCACATGAAAAATCATAACAGCTTTCTTCATAATAGCCATAAACTAGAAACAACCCAAATGTCCATTACCAGATGACTACATAAACAAATTGTGGTATAATTACATAATACTATTCAGCAATGCAAAGAAATAAACTACTGATACATGCAATAACAAGAATAAGAAAAGAAGCCAGACACAAAAAGGCACATGCTACATAATTCCATTTATATGAAATTATAGAAGAGCCAATCCTAAGCTACAGTGACAGAAAGCAAATCAATGGACGTCTAAGGTTAGGGGTGGTCGAGAAGGGGTTTACTGCAAAATGGTATGGAGGAAACATTTGATTTGATGAAACTATTCTTTATTGTCTGTGGCTACACAGGTGTATATATTTAACAAAATTCAATGCATGGTACACTTAAAATGGGTGTGTTTTCTTGTATATAAATTACATTAAAAAATGAAAACTAAAGAAATAAACTACTTGGCTTTAACATGTTATTCCTTTACAATCTAGCCGATCACACTGGAAACATTTTGTAGCCTCCCAGGAAACTGGTCTGGGAGAAAGTGAAAGTTTCTCTCTCTGTCTTTTTTTTTTTTTTTTTAATCAAAAACATTTTAGATTCATTTTAGGAACTCTGCCAGTTATCTAAAATATTTTTCCTTTTGAATCATTTTGATCTGTTGAAATCGAACTTGTTAGGTCCTAAGGTGGTTAGCTATTAATAATACCACCACCAAAATATGTGCCATTGTCTTCAAGTGTATTCACCAGAAAGGGGAAGAAAGATAACATAGATCAATCCAAAGAGAAAACTTTCCTCCAAATCCTCCATTTATACTTACTGTTCAATACTTAAATTCTTGGGGAATAATGTTCCTGAAAACTCTATAGGTAGTGACACCCTAGCAGGCAAAATAACACTTTCTTCTACAGACATGATAAAGCAACAAAATCGAATGCAGGGCTAGAGTGGTATAGGGTCAAAGTGACATAGGGAGTTTCATTGAGCAGTAAGCTCACTGACAGAACCTTTCTACCAATAACTTAGTTTACATTAGACATATTAAAACCAGTGGCTAAAACCCTGTAGCTTTCGAACATGAAAAAGAAATGTATGACAATGGAGGGTTATCATAAGGGATATTCAATTTAAGAAAAGATTTGCAAACCTACCATGCACACATCACACCTCACCACTATAAGGTGTATCCTCTACTCTTTTATTTAATTCCCATAAAACTAATGAAAAATGTATTAAAAGATATTAAGTTAATAGACAGTCCATATAAGAGTCCAAAGAAAACAGTGTAGGTGAACCGTTTAGAATTCCTTGCAAAGCTTTTACTGGGAATGGATTCAATACCCAGGTGGTTGGATAGAGACCCCCCTTTTCTTCCTCCCTTTGTTTCAGTGATTCTCAAATGCTCAAGTGCATAGCATTACTGCATATACAAAAACCATGTGTATATCACGGCCCACTTAAAATTTCCAAGGAAATTTTGAAGAATTGTGATTTTCACCTAATGTAGAGCTTCTCAACTTTTTTTTTTTTTTTATTCTTGTCTCCCTAAATGAGCCTTTTTAGACATTATTTTCCTAATGGCTGCTTGAAATTTTACTACCCCAGATTTCCTGTGTATCTGTTTATGTGCTATGTGTATGTCTGTGTGTTATACATGAAATGATTTTTATTGTTCCCAAGAACTAATTTTAATCTATTTGAAGGCAATATCACCTCCCTGAGAATATATGACCTAGCCTGACCTCTAGCTTAATATGTGCCCCTCTTGCATCTCTTCAATGGCTTCTTTCAATTAAAAGTCTATTTTTAAGAACCTTCTGGGTTGGAGCGTATCTATTGATCGCTTTTTTTTTTTACACTAGTTCTTTCCAAAGTTCTCTACTGAAGCACCTGATAGGGAAGAAGGAACACCCACTCAAAAGAGGAAAAACACATATATATGTACATACTCAGCAAATGAGGAAATGTATTTGAGCTTTGATATCTTTTAAAAAATAGGTGAATTGGGAAAGAATAATCTTTTTTAACAATGTCCCTTGGACAAGTGGCTATCCATATGTAAAAGAATAAAGTTCTATCTCACACCATACATAAAAATTAACTCAAAATGGATCAAAGACTTAAATGCAAGAGTTGAAAATACAAAACTTACAAAAAAACCCATAGATATAAATCTTTGTGACCACAGATCAGGCAATGATTTCTTCGATACAACACCAAAAGTACAAGCAATAGTAAAAACGAAAATGGATAAATTGGACTTCACCAAAATTTAAAAGTTTGTTCTTCAAACACACCATCAAGCAGGTGAAGACAACCAAAGAATTGGAGAAAATATTTGCAAATCATATATCTAACAAGAAACTTGTGTGTAGTATACAGACATACCTCGGACATATTGTAGGTTCTAGACCACCACAATAAAGCAAGTAGCACAATAAAGAGAGTCAAAATCTTTTTGCTGGTGAAGGGTCTTGCCTTCAATTTGTAAGACACACAACATCTGAGAAGCGCAATAAAGGAAAGCACAATAAATCGAAGCACAAAAAAATGAGGTTGGCCTGTATATAAAACTCTTATACCTTAATACATAAACAACCCGATTTTTAAAAATGGGTACAGGCTCTAAGTAGACATTTCTCTAAACATGACCTCCACAGAATCCCAGTTTGAGAAGCACCGGGGCATAACTAGCATCTGAGGATTCTTCTATATATACTTAGCACTTTCTACCGTTCACATCATTAATTTATTTACTCAGCAAATATTTAAAGGATTAGTATTAGTCAATTCAAATGAAACAAAAACATCCAATCCAGACTGCTCCTAACACATTCTTTTTCTGTTATTTTATATTATTTCTAGACTGTCAACTACTATGAACATATGGACACACTCTCACTTACTGAGGCTGAGTTTGATATTTAGCCTAAGTCCTACAAAACGTGGTTTGATATCCTATGAAGCTATTATATGCACACATATTGAAGGACATCTTTAAAAGTGCTAAACCATAAATATTCTGATTCACTGCTCTTGCACATGTACTAAAAATGACTTCACGCAATCACTAACCAGGAGGAAAGTTTTGTGTCTCACTGAAAATGTCACTTAATAAATAACCTTCAAATTTAAACGCAAACTATGGATTTCACTGATAGGTCCTCAAAGCTGTCCTTGAAGGCTAAATGGGCAAAGAAGATAACTGAAAAAAAAAAAATGTTCTGTCGTTAACACTCTATTGCTTTAACTTCTTAAAAATGAGTCAAAATCATAAATTTTTTAGCATAATATTCATAAGATTAAGAATATGTATCTCTTACAGCATTTAGATTGATGTTGTTAAATATATCCTAACTTTGGGATAATTTGCAATTTTTTACTTCTCATTCTCAGATCATATCACTCACTAACAGTTTTAGGAGAAATTATTTTATTTCATAATTTATTTATAATATATTCATTTGTCTAGTCAAAAGTGATATAGTGTAATGACTATAAGTTTTGACATACACTGGGTGCTCAATAGTGGTGACCCTAAAATTATGGCTAGGAAACATAACCTGGGGCTGACGTATTCAGAGACTGAGAAGCTGGACATTTGAGTAAGTGGTGGAGAAAATTTTGAGACAGAGAATTTGTCACCAGACAAAATTAGATTATCGAATCGGCTTTTTCATTTGACAATAAGCTTCCTTGATTGTAATATATCGTTTACCTTTATATCTTCTATAGTACCTATGTCCATATGGTCAGCAGAATAATGACCCCCTAAAGATGTACACCTCTCGGAACCTTTGGATATGTGATATGACATGGGAAAGGGCACTGAGTTTGCAGATGAAGTTAAGGTTGCTTATCAGCGGATCTTAAAGCAGGAGATTATCCTGTATCACCTCGGTGGGTCCAGTGTAATCACAAGGGTCCTTAAAGGATTGAAGAGGGAGGATGAAGAGGTCACAGTGATGAGACATGAGAAGGACTTCACCCGCACTGGTTGGCACTGAGAATGGAGGAAGGTCCTGTAAGCCAAGGCATGCTAGCAGCTTCTAGAAGCTGGAAAAGGCAAACAAATGGATTCTCTCCCAGAGCCTCCAGAAAGGAACACAGCCCTGCCGACACCTTTATTTTAGCCCCATGAGGCCTGTGTCAGACTTCTACCCTCTAGAACAATAGTTTTGGGTTGCCTTAAGTCACTAAATTTTGGGTAATCTCGTACGGTAGCAGTAGAAAACTAATAGAGTTTTAAGCAATAAATACTTTCAAAATAAAAATAACTAAAAAGGACATCTAAGGAAATAAATACAAGTGAGTATTCAAAATATTTGCAGTTTGCCACATCTTCAAATTATTTGAAAACTGAAGTTGGCATATTTAATCACTGGGATTTTACTGTCCACTCATTTGAGATCTACAGTTTCTTAGAACTGGAAATAGTTTTCTCCCACTGACCAGCAGGTACACTCCCTGGGGTTCACCCACGGGCTGCTCCCAAGCGGGTCTCGGTGTTTTCCTAGTGCTCTGTGACTGCATTATGAACCTGTCAATCTTCACGGCATAGAAAGTGCTTTTGTTCGTCACATTAAGCAGACATTTTGGCCTTCATCACCTTTTAGTTGTTTATGATTTAAATACAAGACAGACTTTACAAATGTGGGAGCACACAGAGATACCTTTTAATAGAGACAGTTAACCTTTTATCTATATCTTCTTGCGACCAGTATTTAACGGTCACTTACAAAACGCTAGCATTGTGCCAGGCACTAAGAATCACAAGGTTGAATTACATGTGGTCACCATCCTCAAGAAGCTCACAGGCTAGTGACAGAGACACACAGAAATGTGTTAAGACAAAGTAAGAGTTTAAGGGAGGAATCCACAAAGTGTTCTGGGAAATCAGAAGGAAAAATGCCTACCTTCATTTACAAAAATGTATTCCAAATCACAAAAAATATTGAGTTAATATATTTATGGATGAGTATGCGCTGATCCTGTAGTTCATCATAAATTCTAGATGCCTCCATACACACCCAGAACTGCAATGACTGAGGGTGCACATCTGACCCACACTGGGCCAGCCAATCAGATTCGCTTCATCTAGAGAACTGAGAATTAGAATGCAGGAGATGAATGTGCCTGCTGATCTAATGAACTCCAGGGAGAGAGACCAGGTAGCTTAGAAGGCCGTGTCATACAGGAATGCGGAGCTAAGGCAAAGAGAAACAGAAGCCTGGCAAACCGAGAAAAAGAACAGTGGAGCAGAGATCAGAGTGAGACTACATTTCTGCCCTGATTTCCTGGTGAGGTCCAGCTGCACGCTCTGTTTTCTGTTGCAGTGACACAGACCTGTGTCCTTAACATAAATCTTTATTTTGGTTAAAGTTACTTTGGGCGAGTTTCTATTGCTTGCACAGTGAGGTAACTAACTTCATGAAACACATTCACATTTTCGCTAGTCTGTACATTTGCCTCGATGACCTCACCTGCAATATAGGGAAAGGGAAGCAGTTTCCCCTTTCAGGGAACAGGCAGGAGAATTCATAATGGACATGCAAATATAAAAGCACTTGGACTATAAATTATCATATAAATGCAAAACTTTGAAAACTGTCACTGGCTATTAAATATTGCTCATATGATGACCTCTATTAAAAGTTAAATGGAAGGATTTTTCAGCAAAAATGAGGTAGAGAAAAGCGCAAATTAAAATGGGCCACGATTCAAAGCTGGGCTCTATGTTCAACTTCAGAGATTAGTTCCGCTTTGGCCATTTCAAAGTATGGGGAGAGATAGGAGAGAAGGAGATAACAGGAGAAAGAGAGAGAATACACACAAAAGCCCAGGGATTAACACTGGAAAGGATTTTATCTTCTCAGAGAAAGCGATGTTGCTATTAAACCATGTTGCACAGCAGGCTGTACAAACAATGCTCTTCTTTCAATAGAAGATACAAAGAGCATCAAAAGACAACATTCAAAGGTCTCTAACTAGACAAAGCAGGATACTCTACCAAAATCAGCAGAACAGGACTCATGTCTAACCCATGGTGGGTTTTCTTCCTGTTGTATATTATCAAGAATTTATGGAATGATATACTAGACAATTCCTGTTTGGGAGCTACCTTCTGCCCATCTTTGAGGTCAATATTAGCTTATTATCACTGACAGGCTAGCATAGAAAGACAAGGAACTAAAACCCTAGTTAATCTTATTCCTTATTAGCATTTCTGATAATAGCTTTGTTCATCAAGGAGTTAGAAATTGGGTAAACCAGAGATCATAAGTAATCTAAAAATAATTTCACTTATTGATGTCAAAATCTAGGTCCTTAGCCATTATCAAGCACTTAGTAAATATCATGGTCAAATGATATACATTTCATGGTACACACGTTCTCCATTACCATGGAATTCACTTTACCACACCACTGCCACAATAAAGTCCTATGGTAAACCATTCCGAGCTTTTATTGGTGGTACTGATCCATCCCTTCCGTGTTACAAAGATATTTAGCATTCATTTCTGCAGTCTTAACACTCAGCATAGTGTCTAGCACAGAACTGATACTTAAACAACATTTGTGACTACGTAAAAGGGTAGACATTAATGTTTAGGCTTCCTACACATTCTGCATTCCTGTCCATCACACCTGTAAACATTTTGCGAACATTTACTAAACTCCAGGTACTCCAAGTGTATTGTTTCATTAAGTCCTCGCAATAAGCTAATGAGGAAACTGAGGCACAGAAACTAGTCTAAAGTCATACAAGCCACTAATTGGTGGAGCTGAGATCCAGGTCTAGTCAGCCCGGCTCCAGAGCTCAAGCTCTGCACCCTTATGCAATACTGCCTTTCATAGGTTGGCCATCTCCAGGATGCTTGGCTGATGGTCTGGCAGATGTAAGTGCTCTGAGGGACACAAAAACAAACAAGACTATAACTTTGCTCTCGAGGCACTTAGAGTTCAGTGGTGCTCATATAATGAATTCAAATATGAGGCAGAATCTGATAAATAGTCCTAAAGGGCAGAAGACAAAAAGATAACTCTTCGCTAGGGTGGGAGAAGGAGAGAAGGCTGGGTGGACCTGGGACACATGGGGTTGGCCAAAAATGATAGAGATGTGCAAAGATTTGCAGAGTTGGGTGACCAGATAATATTCAGCAAAATCATCACACATCAGTAAAAGCAATATATTTGGGACTACCTGGGGCACAGGGCACCTGTCGGGAGACATAACGATGAGTTCCCTTTTATTCGTGCTCTACCAATTCTCCCAAAGTCCACTCATCAAAGCCCGAGTTATAGGCAGGGTGACCAACTGAGGACTCCAAATGAACCAAAGGATGCTCTGAAGTTCTGAACATTAGTGAGGATGAGGACATCACGAAATGGTTACTTTCATACAAACTGAGTCTGAGGTCATAAAAACAGATGTGAGAACTATAGTCCTTAAGCTCAGTAGAGAGGGAAGTGGATGGACCTACCAATCAAGACAGACATCTCCAACTACAAATGTCCCCATAGACACTTGTGTACTGCCTTCCTTCCACTGTCAGGTGCAAATAAACACAGCGATTTTGAGAGTGCAACAATAGAGCTCTATCCATTCATCACTAACAAAAGCAGCGGACTGACAATGATGGTAAATCAAGTTGTATCCTTTGAATTGCCCCGTGGAGGCACTATCACAATAACGGGTGATGAAGAATTCAGTTTGAATTTAACTGACTCACCTCTATGTAGCTAATCCGTCCATTATTTCTCTAACCAGGAAAACAACGGATGTAAAAACTACACGTACCTGACTTGATAAAGCAGTATACTCAAAACGCAGAATATACATAAAGAGAACTTCTATGGTAAAAAATAAGTTGCTTACACGGCAATTTTATCACTACCTTTCATTTAGTTGGAAAATGAAGATTTAGAGATTTTTGGCACTTCTCTAATATTTTGCAAAACACAGGATAAAAATTTTTTAAAAACTTTTTGTTTCTTTGAATTAATATCAAGTTCTCTTTTAGAACAGATTTTATTAAATTAGAAGTATAATTCTTCTGATTAAAAGAAAAGCCTCGGGGTCGGCCCGGTGGCTCAGGCGGTTAGGGCTCCATGCTCCTAACTCTGAAGGCTGCCGGTTCGATTCCCACATGGGCCAGTGGGCTCTCAACCACAAGGTTGCCTGTTCAACTCCTCAAGTCCCGCAAGGGATGGTGGGCTGCGCCCCCTGCAACTAAGATTGAACACGGCACCTTGAGCTGAGCTGCCGCTGAGCTCCCGGACGGCTCAGTTGGTTGGAGTGCATCCTCTCAACCACAAGGTTGTCAGTTTGACATCCGTAAGGGATGGTGGGCTGCACCCCCTTCAACTAGCAACGGCAACTGGACCTGGACCTGAGCTGCGCCCTCCACGGCTGGGACTGAAAGGACGACAACTTGACTTGGAGAGAGGTCCTGGAAGTACACACTGTTCCCCAATAGGGTCCTGTTCCCCTTCCCCAATAAAGTCTTTAAAAAATAACTTTAAAAAAAAAAAAAAAGAAAAGAAAAGCCCGCTATTCTTGACGATTATACTGCTAGTGTAGTTTTAGTCATTGTCAATAAACTGAATGACAGTAAATAACCATATCAAGGCAGTAATTAACATAATGGTACCTCCTAAAGTCTAGGTTTCTTTATTTAATGTGAAAGCATTATTTCTGTTGGCAAGTATGCAAATGAGCTCAGTCTTTATGAAGGACATGTTAAAAGATCTTTCACAAATGTTTAAAAATCACAGAGAATGGTTCTGAAACATTTAGATAAATTGATAAAATCACTCCATCTTTGTATAGATTAAGTATGAAAAAGAGCTTATATAATCTCACTAAAATAATCAATATTTAAAGAAGACAGTTTAAAGAACACAACTATGATGTATTACATTTTGGCAGTCCGGAGAGGTCCTTGAGTTCTAGTTCTTTCTGCCTTAGAGCTCTTGCAAGTCTGTTTGTTCTACCTTACCATTCTTGCCTCATCATCTTCTACTCCTTCCACTCTCCTTATCCTCCTTCTACTCTCAGTTCAATTTTCATCTTCTTATTAAAAACTTTTCTTAACCTAGTATGTTATTGTAATTATATGCTTTTATGATATCAGATCACTCTCTTTCACGCCACTTATCAGAGTTCTAATACTAAACTTACATATCTCATCCTTAGTTTAACATCTTTCTCCCTCACGAGATTGTAAGCTCCCTGAGGACAGGCGTTGGTTCCATTCTGGTCACCATTGACTTTCCAGCTCCAAACTGTCAGCACCTAGTATATATATTTCCATCTACATAACTGTCCCTCAATAAATATTTGAGGTAGAAACAGACAGAAAACTTTTACCTGATTATTTGCCTAGGGAATGTATCATGTATGGGATGACTGAAACAAATTTAACATGTATTGTGTGAGTATATCCAATTGAATGTTATACTTACTGCTGTTTGCACATTTGAGAATAGTGGTCTTAAGCTGTGTTTACAATGGTTGAATTTTATGGAAACAAAAATGTATTTATAACAAAAATGTAACAACAACAGTAACAACAAATCATTCCAAAATTAAAACAATAGCCAAGCTATTTCACATAACTTGAAAAGAGCACGAATGTATTAAAATAAAGAACAAGCAGTCTCTTGGAATCTTTTGGGATGACTCTAGGAATTGTAGTCTATTTAGGTTCAGCACAGACACGTCTTTAAGAGGTAGCCATTAGAAGTATGTACACACCAGGCCTACATACCCAGCCAGCAGATGTGGCCACCCAACCTAAGCATTGAAAACTTAAGTGAAAAAACTCATGTCTCTGAATTGAGCATGGATGAATGCAACCACAATTGCTTTCATTAGTCTATAACTTTGATTTAGGAAAAAAAAAAAATTCTATTTTAATTTGCATCCCAAAGAGAATTATGTTAGAATAACAAGGAAAAAATTCATTACATTTATCTAAATATAAAAAAAATAATAATAAGTGTAGCGAGGAAGAGAAAGTTCCTTTTCTTTCATTTAGCTGGGTAATGATTTTGGAACAAAATCTATGAACTAACTACAATAGCTCATTTAGCAAGGTGATCATTTTATTCATCGAGGCTGCTTCAAGATGCGTAACTTTCTATTGCATCAACACAAAGCTATGTTGTCCTAAACTCTACCCAATTCCAATCAGTTCCCTGACCTCTAATACCTGTTTTAAAATCACTCAGCTCAAACCCTAAACTCCATAAATGTGCTCCTGATTTCCCTATTTGGAGAAACTATTCAGATTCTGTTAAAGTGTTGTGTCCCTTATTGCGTTAGGTCTAAAAGTATAACTTTGTTTCATCAATAGGTTTTTCTGGTGGCCTTGTGCAAAACTTGCAGTACACATTTGTTTTTTACCCCACTAAACGGAAAGTTCATTGAGGTCACAGATGTTGACCTGGTCACAGAAGCCAGTAAGAGAACTAACCTGACATGCCTTGTTCTCATGTGGGATCTCAGCATGAATCTTAAGGTGACAGTGTACAAAGGCCTTGCAATCTGTGGCTTTGAAATTGGACATCCACTTATGTGTTCACAAATTAAGTTAGTTTCTACAAACGAATTAAAGAACAAGGCAGTAATTATTGTTCTCCAAGATAACCATCAGGGTAGGGTTAAGGATTAGTTTAGAGAGATTTGTTGTTGTTATTATTATTATTATCATTATTATTATTATTCCTTACACTCCAATATCTCTTTATAGAAGCCCAGGACACGCATTCTAAAACAATTTGCTTATTTTGTGAAAAGAACAGATCGTCACACAAACATTTTCTTCAGACCTAAGGAAAATAATAAAGGAGCAAAAAATATCAGGGTACTCAGTCGAGACCCCTCTATGTCTGAGAGTCTACAAGATGTAAAACTCGTGAGAGAATTTGCCTCAGTAAATGAAGATGCCCCAAGGGTGTTTACATAACAACCAAACAGTGATTCACAAAATAATTTTTAAATACCTGTTTCAAAGTACAAAAGGTACAGCATCTAGAACATTTATTTACTTGAAAATATTTAGTAACATCTTAATCATCTGCTGAAGCCATGATGGTGAGCAAGAAATTAGTGAAAAATATAAGAAAATGTCTATTTATATATTAACAGATTAAACAGATTTCTGGGTCAGGTTTTCTCTATCGACCACTTGCATGAAAATTACTTGGGATGGACATGTAAAGAGGTTGGAAGCCATCACTTGCATCCGCACAACAAAAAATGGCAAACCACCTGAATAATCAATGCTTTTCTTAGATCCATAAGAGAATTGAGATTACACTCCAAACCACCACCCCACAATCTGGAGAGACCGATGAATACAAGAACACAGCCAAGATCATTTTACTTGACGCTAAAGTAGGAGGAGCTAGTCACTGACAGGAACACAAAAATGATAATTTTAACAAACGCTGGAGGCTCAATATGAACGAGCTTGAAAGTTAAAAATTCCTAGGGGCTCCATTCTTAATGCAAACCCACTTTTGTAAGTTTTATCTCCAAGAACCGCCCCCATTCTCATTGATGATGAAGATTAGAAAAAAATCCTTTCAGAGGAAGAGAAAAAAGTAATTGTTTTGAAAATTTCCCAGACTTTCTCATAATAGAGGCCTGCCATCCCTAGGGAATCTGTTTTTACCATAGGTTTATCTGACTTTGGGGCAGGCAATCAGCCAATTCCAGCCCATTCTAGTTTTCCTGACTCACCATAGGGGCCAACCCTCACCAAGGGAAAAATATTATGAAATGCTTCTGAAGATCACAGCCTGGGGAATAAGGCACACTAAAACAACAATAACAACAACAACAACAACAACAACAAAACAGATCTAATCATACCATTGTAGAAGAGTAACCATCCCCAATACTTCATTATCACATGAACAGGGCTTTAGTATAATAACAATGGAACATAACTGAGAGTTGAAAGATGCAGACTCTATGTACAAAGGAGTTCTTAGGGAAACCCAAAGAAGACGGGAGAAAAAAACATACTTACAGCTACAGCAAACAAATACAGTCCAGGTCTTAGATTAATATAGTACCTCACAATAAAAGTCTTCTGATCTCAGTTCTTATAATCGGATACATCATTTTGGGCTTTCAAAAAAAAAAATCACAGTACATTCTAAAAGGCAAGGGGTAAAAAAAGACAGGCTAAAGAGACAAAGCAAGCACCAGAGTTGGATTCAGATATGAAAAAAATTTTAGAATTATATAAGGAATAAAACTATGGCTACTATGTTATAAAAGAAAAAACTACTGGAAAAGTAGACAACATGCAGAAACAGATGAGTAATGTAAGCAGAGAGATGGAAACTCAAAGAATCAAAAGAAAATGATAGATATGAAAAACACCATAATGGAAATGAAAAATGCCTTAGACGGGCTTATCAGTAAACAGAACATAGCCAAGAATCAGTGAGGTGTGCAAATAGAAATATGCCCAGACTAAAATTCGAAGAGAAAAAAATAGAAGAGAATACCCAAGAACTGTTGGACAAATTAAAAAAGATGTAATGAGAATACCAAAAAGAGAAGAAAAAAAGAAAAAAAGCAGAAGAAATATTTGTTATAATGATTGAAATAATTTTTCAAAATTAATGCCATAAACCACAGATCCAAAAAGCCTAGAGAACACCAAACATGATAATTTTCAAAATATCTATACCTACGCATATCATATTCTGCAGAAAACCAAAGACAAAGAGAAAAACTTGAAAGCATATAGAGGAAAAATAGTCCTTATCTGTAGAGGACTGGTCAGACTTCTTGCTACTATAAATGATGCACTCAGGAAGACAATGGAGTGAAACGTTTAAAATATTGAAAAAAATATTCACCAATCAAACTCTATCCAGCAAAATTATCATTAAAAATTGAAGGAGAAATAAAAACTTTCTAAGACCAATAAGAACTGAAGGAATTTGTCACTAGTCGTGCTGCCATGCAAATGTTAAAAGAAGTTCTTCGGAGAGATGAAGCATGACAGGTCAGAAATCTTATCTACATTAAAAAAAAAAAGTAGAAAGAAAAGGAAAGTAAAATAAAAATCTTTTGTTTCTCGTATTCTTAATTAACCTAATATAGAACTGTTCAAAATAACAATAAGAAACATTGTTCTTGGATGATTACAGCATATGAATAAACTAAATGAATAAGAGCAATTTTTAAAGGACAGGAGGGAGAAATAGTGAATACCTGTATATAAAATATACATACTACCCAAGAAGCAGTATAATGTTATCTGAAAGAGAATTTAAATTAGTTGGAAGTGTATAATGAAAACACAAGGGCAAGCACTGAAACTTTTAAAAATTAATTGATTTGTTAACACAGGATAAAAAATGGAATTATACAAAATCCTCAGTTAAGACCAAAGATTTAAAGAAAGAAACAAAGAACAAGTGCAAAGACAAGAGAAAAATTATAATTCTAGTAACTATTACTCTAATTGTATCAATAATAACTTCCAATGTAAATGTTCTAAAGACACAAATAAAGGGTGCAGACTGCCAGAGTAAATAAAAAAAACAGGACTCAACTCTATATGTGATCTACAAGTAATCCATCTTAAATGTAGTGAGACAGACATATTACAAGTAAGGGGATGTAGCAAGATACACAATGCTAACACCCATCAAAAAAAGAAAAAGAAAACAGCTGGAATAGCTATATTAATTTCAGACAAAGCAGACTTCAACACAAGAAAAAATATTACAGATGAAGGGGGCATTGCATAATGATAAAAAAAAGGTCAGTACCTAAATAAATAAATAAACACAATTATCCTTAATGTGATCACCTAAAAATAGAATACTGAAATACATGAGGCAAAACAATTAGAATTTCAAATAGAAATACAAAAAATTCACTCTTATGGCTAGAAACTTAAACAACGCTATATCAATAATTGATAGATCCAGCAGGTGGTAAGTAAGTATATGGTTGAACAAAACAGCATCATCAATCAACTGGATCTAATGGACATATATAGAATACTTCATTATCAAAGCAGAATTACAAATTCTTCTCAAGCTAACATAGCACATTCACCAAGACAGATCACATCCTGGGCCACAAAACACATCTCAACAAATTTTTTAAAAGAGTAATCATAAAATATTTGCTCTTACATTACACTAGAATTAAATTAGACATCAATAATAGAAAGATATCTGGAAAACTCTAAAGTAATTAGAGATTAAACATCACACCGCTAACCAATATATGAGTCAAAGAATAAGCCTCAAAATTTAAAAAAAAATATTTTGAAGTAAATATAAATGAAAATATAACTTGTCAAAATTTGTGGGAAGCAAGGAAAACAGTGCTTAGTACAAAATTTATAGCACTAAATACATACACTTGAAAAGAAGAAAGAAGAAATATCTAAAACCAACAAGGTAAACTCTCACCTAGAAAACCAGAGATAGAAGAGCAATCTAAACCTAAAGTAATCCGAAGTAATGAAAATTAGAGCACAAATAAACTAAATTGAAGGCAGATATCAATCAGAAAAAATTAACAAAACCAAAAGCTATTTCTTTACAAAGATCAATAAAATTGATAAACCTCTAGCCAAACTAACCAAGAAAAAAATAGGAAAGATGTACATTAATAACATTAGAAATTAAAGAGGGTCATCACTATTGATCTCATAGACATTAAAAAGATAATAATGAAACATTATGAACACCTCTGTGATCTCAAATTTGATAACTTAGATAAGTTGGACCAACTCTTTGAAAGAAAGAAACTTACACATAAAGAAATAGATCATCTCAATAGGTTTGTATCAATCAATTGGAGAAACTGAATCAATAAATCATCTCCAAAACAGAAAGCATCAGGCCCAGATGACTTAACTAGTGAATTCTATCAAACATTTAAGGGAGAAATGATACCAATTCTCTACAGTCTGTTTCAGAAAAGTGAAACACAAGGAACACTTCCTAAGTCATTCTGCAATACTAGTATTACACGAATACCAAAGCCAGATAAAGATATTACCAGAAATGTAAACTAGAAATCAATATCACTCATGAACATAGACATAAAAATTTTCAACAAAATGTTAGCAAATCAAATCCAACAATGTATGAAAATAATTATACACCATGACTAAGTAAGTTTTACTCCAGGTACACAAGGCTGGTCAAATATTCAAAAATCTATTAATGTAATCCATTATATCAACAGACTAAAGAAGAAAACTCTTATGATGTCAAAGGCAGAATAAGCATTTCAGAAAATCCTACCCTCATTCATTCATTCATAATAAAATCTGTCAGCAAACTAGGAATAGAGTTAATTTCCTCTACTAGATAAGGAAATCTAAAAAACATACAGCTAATACAACATTATACTTAATAATGAGAAACTGGATGCTTTCCCCTTAACATCACTGTGGTAGGTTGAATAATGGCCATCCAAATATATCAAGTCCTAATTCTCAAAACTTGTAAATACTAGTTTATTTGGCAAAAAAAGGTCTTTGGAACTATAACTAGACTAAATTTTTTTAAATGAGATTACCCTGGATTATTTGAGTGGGCACTAAATACCATTCAAATTATCCATATAAGAGAGAAATAAGGGAAAAAGCATAGACACACAGAATAGGAAACCAGTGTGACCAGGGAGACAGAGATTGAAGTAATAGTGTTGCAATCCAAGGCACTCCCAGGAGCCATGAGAATCTGGAAGAGACAAGGAATGGATATTCCCTTAGAGCCGTGGTGAGAGTGTGGATATGCTAACACCCTGATTTTGGACTTCTGGCTTCCAGGACTGGAAGAAAATTTCTGTTGTTTTAAGCCATCAGTTTGTGATAATTTGCTACAGCAGTCACAACAAAGCAAGGTTGTACCCTCTTACCACTTCTATTCAATATTATACTGGCAGTCCTAATGCAATAAGACAAGAAAAGGGAAAAAATGGTACATACATTGGGAAAGAAGAAATAGAGCTGACTTTGTTCTCAGATGGCATGATTATCTATGTAGAAATCCCTAAGAATGGACAAAAAAAAAAAAAGAATTCTGGAATAAGTAACTATAGTAATGTTGCAGGATAAAAGTTAACAAAAAAGTCAATTGCTTCCTCTCATACTAGCAGAGAGCAATTGGAATGTGTATTTAAAACACAATGATATTTATAAAAGATCCAAGATAGCAGAGTAAATAAATGCTATGCTTGCCTCATCCTGTGAACACATCAAAATTACAACTAAATTATAAAACAATCAACCTGGAGAACCATCTGATGTCTGAACAGAAGTTTTATAACTAAGGATATAAATAGGAAGTCATGTAGAGACTGGGAGAAGCAAGATATGAAATGGGCCCACACCCATGTGTAGCAGTTGAAAAGTGGGAGAGATATCTTGGCCACACAAGTTCCCCATGAAGGAGTGAAGGACCCTGGCCCCCTATACCAGGCTCCCCAGCTGGAGTGCTGGTGCCTGGAAGAGGAACCCCTATAACTTCTGGCTGTGAAAACTAGTGGGGATTCCCACTGTCCAGGTGGGACCAAAGGCTGCAGGAGACCCTGATGTCCTCTTAAAGGGCCCTGGCAGGCACTCACCCAGGATTTCAGTGGAAGGACAGTGACTCTGGGAGTATCAGAGACATATGGGGAGAGACTGAGCTATGTAACATAGGGACGAGGACTGGAGGGACAATCCCCATTTAACCTGTGTGGAGCTTTACTCCTGTGCAACTGGCAGACAGTTGCAATCTTTCCTATGTGGAACCTTCCCCCACAGGCCAAATCTGAATCTGATTGGTGAGCCCTGCTGCTCCACCCTGCTGACTCACTGAGACACTGCCTCACCCAACTTGGCACTGCAGGAGGCTTTATCAGTGGCTAAATCTTATGGGAGCTGGCAGGTGGCAGCAGAAATCGAAGTGTCCTGGCTTTTTGTGGAGCTATCCCAGACCTGGTAGTGGCGGCAGCCGTCCTCAGTTCGCAGTGTGGCCTCTCTCGCACTCTTTCAGGTTTAGCACAGGCAGCGAACAACCACTGATCACTCTGTAGCTCCTACTAGGTACTCCTTGGCTGGTCAGAGGTGACTTGGGCCTATACCAGAGCCCATCCACAGAGGCCCCAGAAGCAATATACTTGGAGGTTGATTTCAGCCCATAGCAGAGCATTGCCCAATTAGCCCCAAAAGTGGCATACCCAAAGGGCAGTCTCAACAGGCAGCAGAGCCTGCTGGAGCAAATCCCACTTAGTGGGGTTACCCCCACCACACACACACACACACACACACACACACACACATACAGGAGCCTATAAGCTGTGGATGTGGTCAAACCCCACAGCCAGTCAACCTGAGGGCCAATACCAACCACTGACGTGCCGACAGCAATGAAGGCTCAACTATAACAGGAGGGCACATCCCACACAAGGAATACTCCTGGAGCACCTGGAGCAGGTGACCAGAGAGACTGTTGCAGGGCCCCACAGGGCACCGACTACAGAAGGCCACCCAGCAAGATTGAGAGACATAGAAGATCTACTTAGCATATTAGGTTGGTGCAAAAGTAATTGCAGTTTTTGCAATTATTTTTAACTTGTTAGACCACAATTACTTTTGCACCAACCTAACAGAAACAAACAAAGAGAGGCAGCCAAAATGAGAAAACAAAGAAATGTGCCCCAAAGGAAAGAACATAAGAAAACTCCAGAAATAAACTAAACTAAACGGAGGCAAGCAACCTGCCAGATACAGAGTTTAAAACAATGGTTATAAGGATGCTCAAGGAACTTAGTGAGAACTTCAACAGAGAGATAGCAAGCATAAAAAAAAAAAAAGACATAGAAACCATAAAAAAGAACTAGTCAGAAGTGAAGAATACAATAACTGAAATGAACAATGCACGAATAGGAATCACCAGGAAACTAGACGAAGCAAAGGACCAAATCATCAATATGGAAGACAAGGTAGCAGGAAATGCCCAACCAGAACAGCAAAAGAAAAGATGATTTTAAAAATGAGGATAGTTTAAGAGACCTCTGGGACAACTTCAAGTGTAACAACACTCACATCATAGGGGTACTAGAAGGAGAAGAAAGAGAGTCATGGATTGAGAATCTATTAGAAGAAATTATAACTGAAAACTTTCCTAACCTGGTAAAGGAAATAGACATAGAAGCCCAGGAATCACAGAGAGTCCCAAACAAAATGAACCCCCAAAAGGCCCACACCAAGACACATCATAATTAAAATGACAAAGGTTAAAGACAAAGAGAGAATCCTAAAAGCAGCAAGAGAAAAGCTATTAGATACCTAGCAGGTTCATGAAATTGTTGCAGTGATGTTGCTAATCTTTTTTGATATCAGAGGGATTATTCATTATGAATTTGTACCAACTGGACAAACAGTTAACCAAGTTTACTGTTTGGAAGTGCTGAAAAGGCTGCATGAAAAAGTTAAGACAACCTGAACTTTTCACCAATAATTCATGGCTCTTTCATCATGACAATGCACCAGGTCACTCAGCACTGTCTGTGTGGGAGTTTTCAGCCATTAGACAAGTGACTGTATTGGAACACCCTCCTTACTCATGTGACCTGGCTTCTTTCTTTACTTGAAGATAAAGGAAATATTGAAAGGAAGACATTTTGATGACATTCCAGACATCAAGTGTAATACAACAAAAGCTCTGATGACCATTCTAGAAAAAGAGTTCCAAAATTGCTTTGAAGAATGGACTAGGTGCTGGCAACAGTGCACAATTTCCCAAAGGGAGTATTTCAAAGGTGACTGTAATGATATTCAGCAATGAGGTATGTAGCATTTTTTCTACGGTGAGTTCGCAAATTTATTTTTCTGGCCTCATATAGACAATGGAATATTTTTCAGGGAAGGAAATGGGTTCTTGCTATCTGGAGTGACATGGATGGATGTGGAGCATGTGGAAGACACATGCAATGAGATTTTACTTATATGTGGAATCTAAAGAACAAAATAAACAAAACATTTTGATAGTTGACAGAAGGGATGGGGGTTGGGGTGATAGTTGAAAAAGGGGAAGAAATTAAGAAGTACAAATTGGTTGTTACAAAGTAGTCATGGGGATGTAGGGTATAGCATAAGGAATATAGTCAATAATATTGAAATAACTATATATAGTTTCATATGGGTACTAGATTTATTGGGGTGATAAATGGAAAGGGGATTGGGGGGCAGGGTGAAAAAGGTGATGGGATTAAGAAGTATAGACGTATAGTTAGAAAATAATCATGGGGATATAAAGTAAAGCATAAGGAATATAGTCAATAATATGGTAATAACTATGTGTAGTGCCAGGTGGGTACTGAATTAGTCAGGGGGATCATTTCTTAAATTACATAATTGTCTAACCATATGTTGTACACCTAAAATTAATATAAAATAATATTGAACATCAACTGTTACTGAGAAATTAAAAAGTTGGGAGAAGGACAGTAAGTAGTCCAAATTTGCAGGTATAAAACAAATAAGTCATGGGGATGTAATGTATAGCATATGGAATATGGTCAATAACATTGTGATAACATTGTACAGTGTCAGATGGTTGCTGAATTTATCATGGTGACTTCTTTAGGTATATAAATGTTGAATAACCATGGTGTACACCTGAAACTAATATAATATTGTATGCTAACTATATTTTTAATAAAAATCTTTAAAACATAAAACATAATGCCATTTATATTAGCACAAATAAATAAAATACTAAATATATGGTGATGGAAGGAGAACTGACTCTGGGTGGTGAACACACAATGGGATTTATAGATGATGTAATACAGAATTGTACACCTGAAATTATGTAATTTCATTAACAATTGTCACCCTAATAAATAAATTAAAAAATAAAATAAAATAAATAAATAAAATACTTAGGTATAAATTTAACAAAGTATGTATAGGATCTTTATGAGAAATAAGATAAAATTCTGACAAAAAATAAAAAAGAACTAAATAAAGAGATATACATCCCATGTTCATCAATATTAAGATGTCAGTTTTATCCAACTTTATTTATAGATCCAGTGTAATTTCAATTAAAACCCCAGAAAGTTATTCTGTAGATATTGACAAATTGACTATATAGCTCATGTGGAAAAGCACAAGATCCAGAATAGCTAATACAATAATGAAGAACAAAACTGGAAGACTGACACTAATCAACTTCAGGTCTTTCTACACAGCTATAGTGATCAAGACAGCATGTTATTGCTGAAAGAATAGACAAATTAATGGAACATAAAAGAGAGCCCAGAAATCGGCCAATACAAATGTAGGTAACTTATTTTTGACAAAGGAGCAAAGCCAATTCAATAGAGAAAGAACAATATCATCAACAAATAAACTGGAAAAAGGGGACATCCATGTTCAGAAAAAGAACCTAGACACAGAGCTTACATTTTTAAAAACTTAACTCCAAAGAGCTCATGGAATTAAATGTAGAATGAAAAACTGTAAAACTTCTGGAAGATAACCTAGAAGAAATTTAGGCTTCGTTTGGCAATGAATTTATTGCCATCACTGAAAGAAAGATCCCTGAAAGAAAAAAAAAAATGGTAATTTGGACTAAAATTAAAAATGTCTGCTCTACAAAAGACACAGTTAATATGTAGAACAAAAAGACAAGCCACAGACTGGAGAAAATATTTGCAAAACACATACCTGATAAAGGACTTGTATCCAAAATATATAAAGAATTGTTAAATTAAAACTCAATAGTAAAAAACAACTCAAAAAATGGGCAAAATATCTGAAGAGAAGTCTCAGATAAAGATAAACAGATAGCAAATATGCCTAGCAAAAGATGCTCAACATCACATGTCATTAGAGGAACTGCAAACTTAAACAACAGTGAGATACCACGAGACAACTATTAGAATGGCTGAAATCCAAAAAAACTGACACCACCAGAGACTGGTGAGGAAGTGGAGTGAAATGAATACTCACTCATTGCTGGTGAAAAAGCAACGTGGTACAGATACTTTGGAAGACACTGTGACAGTTTCTCATAAATCTAAACATAGTCTTACCACAGGATCCAGTAATCAAAATCCTAGAAATTTACACAATTGCCTTGAAAGCTTATGCCCACACAAAAACCTACTCAGGAATGTTTATAGCAAAGTGTTTATTCATAATTGTTGGAAATCTGAAGCAACTAAGACGTCCTTCAGCAGGTGAATGTATAAACAAACTGTGGCACATCCATGCAATGGAATTTCATTCTGTGATTCAAAAAAAGAAATGATTCATGAACAGACATGGAAGAACCTGAAATGCAAATTGGTAAGTGAAAGAATTGAGTCTGAGAAGGCTACATACTAAATGATTCCAACTACATGACAGAATGGAAAAGATAAAACTATATAAAATCTATATAAAAAGATCAGTGGTTACCAGGGATTCCAGGGAAAGAAGAAGAGGATGAATAGATGAAGTACAGGGAATTTTTAGGGCAGTAAAACTATTTTGTGTAATACTATAAATGGCTGAATACATACAAGAGGCATATTTTTTTGAAATCTACACCATTGTGCAATGCAAACTATAGATTTTAGTTAATAATAATGTGTCAAGGTTGGTTCATTAATCATAACAAACATACCACACTAATATAAGATATTAATAGTTAGAGAAACTGGGTGGGGTGAAGGGGGTATGAGAACTCTGTGCTATTCGTTCAATTTTTCTGTAAATCTAAAATTGTTCTAATAAATAAAGTTTATTAATTTTTAAAGAAAGGAGGAAAGAAAGTGGGAAAGGAGGAAAAAAGGAAAGAAAGAGAGAGAGGGAGGGAGCGAGAAAGAGAAAGTCCACTCTAGGAGCAGAATTCAGAAACTAGAAACCCCTATTTCAGGCAGCTAGGAAGATTCTCATGGCTATTAAAATTTCATTCCATAGCTTTAGCTGTACAGAGCTCCAAAGTGGATACAACAGTCAGTTTGAAATAGGCTTAGATCCAAGAATAGGGCTTGAATTTGAAAGAATAGAGGGTCGCTGGCTATCTGTTTAGAGGTTGTGGGTGGCAGAGCCAAATTTCCTCAGGATTAAACCAGCCTCGATGAAGAAGGACTTCAGAAAGTGCACATTGCTTTAATACAGCCTCATTAGGTTCTTCAGTAATGAAGAAATGTACAGAGTGGGCGGATTTCATAAGCATGCCAAAATTCCCTTCACTAGAGATATGGAAAAAATGATTTATTAGAGTGAATAACAGGGAAGATGTATGTGTGTGTGTGTGTGTGTGTATGTGTGTGTACACACGTACATACACGTGTGTTTGCAATGTTGGGAGATATTCAGCTTTGTTCTGTAAACTCTTCCAGTCCCAATATTTTTCACTGTGACACACACATATATGCATACATATATATACATATAAAATTCACATACCATAAAATTTACCCTTTAAAATATGACATTCAGTGGTTTTTAGTATATTCACAAAGCAGTACATCCATCAGCACTATCTAATTCCGAAACTCAAATTTTGTTTTCAACATAAACCTCAAATTCAGAATACACAAAAGGACTGATCAGATAAAGATATGTCCCACAAGAAGAACTCTTGATTTTTTTTCTAATGTTTATTCTATACTAACATCTCTATCCTTTCAATATTTAGAAAGGTCTCTTTTCTCTCCGGCAATCATGCAGACTGATGCTTATTAAAGTTTCCACATATCCTGACCTGGAAAAAATTAAGTGTGAAAATATATACATTTGGATTAAATAATGAAACAGAGGTTGAAAGAAAGTGCACTAGAAAAGGCAAAAAAGGAGATTATGGGCCAAAGGTATACAATAGGGATTATAAAGACATTTCTAGGGCACTGCCGAAAGACAATGTATTCTAGTGATTACTTTTATTAGACTCTATTGGATCAGGAGCCAATTCATTAAACATTAATGGCAGGGGAATGCCATCCATATATTATAAATAGCCATTAAGTTGAGATAGACAGCTCTGCACAGGGTCAATATGAATTAATAAAAAAAAACTGAAGCTGACATTTCAGAATCATAAAAAGATAGTTTAGTAGAAAATACTCAATAAGAATAAGAAAGAATTGTATGCATTATACTATTTGTCTGAAGAACAAACTAAAAGTGAGAACAAATTTACCATAAACCTAAAAATACCCTTCATGATGAAACACTTATTTCTTAAAAATGGGTGTCAATTACTTTCAAGAATCTAGCAGTTGAATGTGTGACATTGGCAAACGGTAATGCAAAGATAAATGAGAAATAGATGTTCAGGTAAAAATTAGATAAAATGTTAATGGAACTAGAATAACCTCACTGAATACAGTTCCAAGTGTACAAAGAGTGATCAAAAACTATGGTGAATGCTGCTGCCGAGTGCCATCCAACCTAAAGGCAGGGAGCTACAACATGTGAAGCAGCGTGTCAAACTTTAGTAACAGTGTGACAAGTTTCAACTTACTCAGTGCAGTCAGTCGGGTGTGAGCTATGGTTGAGAGAAGGTGTGTTTTAAAGTGTGCCCTAAATCATCCATGACAACGCTCCGTGTCACACATCGCTTCTGGTATACGGCAATTTCTGTCAAATAAAAACATTATAGGGGGCCGGCCCAGTGGCTCAAGCAGTTAGAGCTCCATGCTCCTAACTCCAAAGGCTGCCAGTTCGATTCCCCCATGGGCCAGTGGGCTGTCAACCACAGGGTTGCTGGTTCAATTCCTCGAGTCCAGCGAGGGATGGTGGGCTGTGACCCTGCAACTAGCAACGGGCAACTGGACCTGGAGTTGAGCTGTACCCTCCACAACTAAGACTGAAAGGACAACAACTTGAAGCTGAACAGCACCCTCCACAACTAAGATTGAAAGGACAACAACTTGACTTGGAAAAAAGTCCTGGAAGTACACACTGTTCCCCAATAAAGTCCTGTTTCCTTTCCCCAATAAAATCTTTAAAAAAATAAAAAAACATTATGGTGTGTCCTCACTCACCTTATTCACCGGACCTGGCACCGTGCAACTTCTGGCTCTGCCCCGAAGTCAAAATGACCATGAAAGGTAAACATTTTGAATTGATTCAGGACAGCGAGGCAGCCATAGCAGCGCAGCTAAAGACACTCATGAAAAAGGACTTCCAGAACTGCTTCAGAAAGTGGCCAGACCGATGGGATACGTATGTTCGAAGTGAGGGGCAGTATTTTGAGGGGGATTAATGGCAATGTGTCTTTTACTGTAATAATTGTTTATAATTTAAACATTCACTGTATTATTTGATCACACCTTGTTGTGACAACAGCAAAATTAAGATTACTGGCTGATTAGGTCTAATTTAAAATTTCTCTATTGGGTTAATTCTGGAATCTATCCCAGTTAATTGTATTTACAAGGCAGGTCATCTACGAAGTAACCAAAGTTTTGTTCGTTTTACCATCAGTTTTCACTGTTTAGAAAGTGAAATCATGTTAGAAAAATTACAGTATTAATAGTTATACATGTATATATAACAACTTTTATAACTTTTTTTCACCTTCTTTGCTAATTTACATCCATTGTTTCAGACTACTTTGAAGAATTAAGAGATTAAGATTCATTTGTGATCATGTTTCTAACATAATAACACATAGACTTTTGAAAGAATTTGTGGCAGCTATTATGACACAAAAATTCATATGGCCCTTGTTAAGAAAAATGATCATAAACTTTGATATTAGCAAGGATAGTGGTGATAGCTAAGTGGTATATTCTTCCAATATCATAGTAAGATGTTATTTAAGAAGCCCACCTAAGAATTTAAATGTGTAAGAGACATTTATGTCTGACATTGCTGTGTACTTTTTATTACTATACAGTTATTGTAAAATTATACGTTAATTGTCCATTTTTACATACTGCAAAAACCCCCCATAAAGGTTAAGGTTTTATTGCTTTGTAGGATATAAACCATTCTTTTATCTAACTAGCAACATTATTCAAATATTCTTTCCCCCTTTTTTAACAAAATGCCTCTAAGAACCCAGTTCCTCAAAAACCTTCCTTCACTGTATTGGTTTCCTCATCAAAAAACTTAATAAAACTTGGTACATATTTGTTCTATATACGTTTTATAGTCATGTTTCTTACTCTTTAAAAATCTTACTTCCTCTATCAAGCACCTGTGCAAGAACTGTTATCAATAAATCAACATCTCTCTCATGAATCTGCACAAACCAAGGCTTAAATGAATCACCTTGTGACAGTCAGCTGAGGTAGAACTTATAGCAGATAACAATATTTACTGACAAAGCAAAAGCCTCTTTATTTAAGGAATTTCACTGAAACTATAATTTTAGACCTGTGGAGTATCAAATGGAACAATTTGAACAAACTTCACTTTGTTTTTGCCAGTGTTCTGAGAGGTAAATTCACTCAAGGTATCGTTAACAACGCCAGAAAGGTTTAACAATGAGTTATCATTATAGGGATCTGCCACTCCACCCAATCCTACCTAGAAGTGCATCTGTGAGTTACATTATAGAATGAGAGAGGCGTATACCTAATGCAAGGTATTTTTATAAATTATGGCATTTTTCATGGTGTCCTGTTATATCGTTTTAAACTGTCAGCTAGCAAGGCTAACCTACAGTCCCTAGTTATTCAAACACTAATCTAGATGCTACCCTGAAGAGATTTTACAGATATAATTAAAGTCTCTAATCAGCTGAATTTAATTTGGGGAGATTATCTTGGGTGGGCCCGACTTAACCAGTTAGAGCTTTTAAAAGAGGACTCAGGATGTTTCGTACTTGATGCTAGCTTTCAGCTGATACTTTGGCTGGGGTTGTCAGCTAGAACACTTACACCTCATGGCTAGCCTCTCCACATGGTTATAGTTCCCTCACAATGTGGTTAATGGGCGCCAAGGAAAATCATCCAAAGAAAATGAGGGGGTATGGAGGGAAGAGCAGGGCTAGAAGAAGGAGGGAGAGGGAGAAGGAGCAGATGGAGAGAGGGAAAAAGGAGGGAGGGAAGGAGGAAGAAGGGAGGGAAAGAAAGAGAGAGCACACTGGGTACATCCTATTCATACAGGTAGTCAAAAAGTTCTACCAAGGTGCAAGAGAAGGTAAAACAGACTCTGCATCTTGATTGAGCATAACAAGATTCTAGTAGACGTGGGACTGGAAATAGTGTTGTGACCATTTGTGGAAAACATAATATGCCACAATGTTCTTTGGCTATTTTGCCGTGGGATTACTGATTATTTTATTAATGACTTCTAGACACTTTGAATAAATCAAGGAAAATACCTTTATGAATGTAATATGACTTGAGCATGTTTCTGTCAAACAAATGTATTTTTGTTATTACTTTTATGTATCTTTCTCTTCTCTTAGTCCCTTGATAGTATGCACAATTTTTTCAGTGAAATTGAATTTTTAAATGAATTACTTATAAAAAACATTTTCAATATTAGTACATATCAGCTAAGTAATTTATTATAATTCTCACAGTACCCAATCCTTCTCTCAAATAAACTGATATTTACAAGTTTAAATATATTTTGATAAGTCTTCCTTCTAACTAGCAAGCTAATCTACTGTAGGAACAATAATGAAAATGTTATTTAAAAATCTTACATAAGATCAAAAAGGAAAGACAGTATTTGGTATTGAAATTACATTTTTATATCAACAGGCTTAGAACAGTGAAGAGATATATCATTTCATTTAATTTTCTTTCATTTTAATGTCACCAAAAGGTCAAGGGATGATCCAGAGATCAATTCACTATCCTATGCATGCTGCTTTCCCCCAATTTGGGAATATAAATTTAAATGTAAAATGGTCTTTACCCAAATTCTTCCAAAAAATATGTAAAGGTCTCAGATATGTTCATATCTACACAAGTAGAGAAGGCATTGCTTCAAATACCCATGTGCTGTACAAATTAGTCTGGTTACTCTTCTTTTATCTTTTCATACCTGTATATCAAGCAGAATGGAAGATTAATTCAAATCTGAAAAAACAGGTTCTACCTTTGCTTCTAACACAGAAAAACCATGTTTCTTTAGCAAGTCCTTTTAACACTGAACTCGGTTACTTATAAAATGGGGATTTGTAACCTCCCTATCAACCCGGCAAGGTTATTGGGAAGATCAAGTGAAATTTCATTCATTTCCTGTCAAATTAGCCTGGGAAGAGTATAACATACATGATTGCTAATTGGGATTGATTTCAACACTTAGAGCCCTGTTTAGAATACACAGTAATTTTTTAGCAAATTTTGTCTGCTGTTTTTGCCACACTGTTTGATTTCCTCTACAAAGTTAAGAGGATCCAGTGAGGAAATAGATGACCCACTGCTTCATCGAATGTCAAGTACGGCATACATATGGTGTGTGAGAAGAAGAGAGGAATGAGAGAAAGAAAAGGAGGAGAAAGGATACATGGTTCTCGGATTGTCTCAGAACACTGCTGTCTGGCTAACCTCAGGAAAAGGCACACTTCATCAGGAACAGCTGGGTTTCCATCCTACCTCTGTCATTTAGCAGCCATATGACTCTGGGAAAATTATATAAATCCTGAGTGTCAGTTATCCATTGCTAT
Source organism: Rhinolophus hipposideros (assembly GCF_964194185.1). Taxonomy (NCBI): domain Eukaryota; kingdom Metazoa; phylum Chordata; class Mammalia; order Chiroptera; family Rhinolophidae; genus Rhinolophus; species Rhinolophus hipposideros. The sequence goes on along the minus strand of NC_138060.1, from coordinate 13,785,612 downwards.
TTAACAAGTTATCTCCATAACTCAGGGGCTTAAAACAACCACAAACAATTATCATCTCACACAGGGTTCTGTGGGTAGGAATTTGGAAGTAGCTGAGTTATGCAATTCTGACTCAGGGTCTCTCCAGAGGTAGGATGCAAAATGTCCACCAGGTCTGGAATAATCTGTATGCATGACTGGAAGAGCACTTCAAAGATGGCTACTTCTAACTTTGAGGAGTTGGTGCTGTTGGAAGCAGACCTCATTCTTTGCTGTGTGGACCTCTCCGTAGGGCTGTCTAAGTGTTCTCAGCATGCTGCCTAGCTTCACCTCAAGTGAGCAATCTTTTTATGACCTAGAATCAGAAACCACACACTACTGCTTCCATCGGATTATATTGGTCAGAGATCAACACAATACGGCATGGGAGAGGACTTCACAAGGGGGTGAACACAAAAAGGGGAGGATCATTGGAGGCTGGGTACCACTGTGTAAGTCTCTAATCCAATATCTGTAAAATGCGGATGATAATGACCACTACCTTACAAGGTTAGGGAAGATGAAAGGACATTTATCCAAAGTGCCCATTATCCAGGACTTGATCATTGAATGTGGGTCTCCTCATTCATTTTGTATGCCTTCTAGGTTCTAGCACTCTGTGTGTGTGTGTGTGTGTGTGTGTGTGTGTGTGTGTGTGTGTGTCTGTATCTGGACCTCTTTGGCCACCTGATAAAAGGCCTAATAGAGGAATGGTACTGCTTCTAAGAATAATATTTTTTAAATAAAACATTATGTAGTATTAGAGAGACTACAAATTAAGATGAAATACAGCTTCAGAATATTTTAAAACATATTTGTGATATAGTAATATGTGCTGCTTTGTTAAGACATTAAATAATGAGCTCCAATAGCAGGTCAATAACTATTATATTTTGAAAAGAATGATAAGCGGAATGATATTTTGAGATATTATTAAAAACTATAATGTGATTAAACAAATCTGTGATTTCTATTGGCGACAAAGTCACAAGTACTGCAACGTTACTGTGGTCTTATGCCTACATTTATACTTGAAAGAAACGCTAAATTCCAGTTACAGGTTATTATACATGAAGATGTAATTTTTTTTCCCCATCCATGTTCACAGATCTCATGAACACTATCCATGGACCCAATGGGGGTCCACTGGACCCTAGACTGAACTTCTAACTACTCTCATACTTCAAAAAAAGCAGAAGAAATAAGAAAATGGAGATAGTTCTAATAGTTAATATCCCCTACAAATAATATAATTTTGTTCCTATTCTATTTGCTACTGTACAGAGGAATATCTAATGTCTTCCATGGCAAGCTCATTTCAAAATGATCACCCCTTCAATTGGACATATACCTATGTAATGCTTTCATTTAAATGGATTTTAATGAATCTTTAGACCTAGATAAATGGATTTACAGAAGTGGTACATTAAAAGGCCATTTTAAGTTTTGGATCGAAAGGACCTTTAATTTATAGCTCCAGAAAATATCCATTCTATGGCTCAAAGATCCTTGCAGATTATAAAAGAGGAAACGACTAACAGAAAAGGAATTATTCACCACATTATTAAACATGACAAAAAGCTTCTGAATTGGAGCTTAAAACGAGCTATTTAAGATTCCAGCAATCCCTGGGACTTTGGCAACAAAAATGTTCAAAAGCCTTTTATAGTTGCTGTCAGATTTCTGTAAAGCATTTGAGATTCCTATGAACTTATTTATATAACAAGCTAAAACCTGAAGCCGATTTGAAAGTCTTTCTATTCTAATTATGTAGAATTGGAAATGCCTAGAAATGATGTTCAGTGTTCTCCCAAGAATATCTTCTTGAAATGGTGGTTTCAGAACTAGGTGTTTAGAACAAAGAATGAGAGTGTATCTGCTACGGCTTATTATGAGGAATAGTTACAGCAGATATACAAACTATAGTTTGGTAAAGTGGTTTCAAAGAACGGCAATTTAGCAATTCTCTCTGCAGCAGCACATTCTAAATGACTCCATATTGTTCCCTCCTGGCCTACTACAGCGGTTTATTTCTGAAGCTCTACAGTTCATGTGTAATCATGTAGCAAAATAATTCAGGAGATAATGAGCCACCAGGATATCAGCTGATGGAGGTTCTTATCACAATACTGTTCCTGTTGCTCTCTGTGGCTTCCCAAGCCAGCTCTTTAAACTCTTATGCCTCAGCATTCCAATTGGACATCTGGCTCCTCTGTGCTCGGAAGATATGGCAGAAGACAAGAGTCAGCACTGCCCCAAGCTAGAAATACGAGGAGATGCTCCAAAGGAAAATATTAAGATTGATTTTGTGGAAGAGTACTGCTCTTGACAGCTTCTACAACAGCTCATAATGATCCCACCTTTTGGGATTCACACCCTTATGTAATCAATCCCTGCTCCTTCTGAGTGTAGGCTGGACCTAGTGACTTTCTTTTGACAAACAGAACGTGGCACAGATTTGGGGATGTTAACTCTGAGATTAGTTCATAAGAGACTCCATTTTTCTCACTCTTTTCCTCGGGTTCTTCTTATTTGCTATGTTAGATAAAGCAAGTTGCCTGACAGACAGTCCTATGTGGCAAGGAATTGAGGCCAACAGTCCAACAACCTTTAAAGAACTAATCCTACCATCTGCCATGTGAGTGAGCTTGAAAGAGGAATATCTCCAATTCTCACAAGATATAGACACCAATATCAGAGATGGTAAATGATTTTCTTGCATCTCCTACAGAGCAAGGGAAGGTTTAGAATGGGGAAAATGAAACAAGTTCTTCCTAGCTCCAAAGACTGTACTTCATTTACTGCATTACATTGGCTCCCCAAATGAGTTCTGTTTCAAATACTGGACTGCGTATTGCCTGTTTGGAAGTCAGAACACAATTCCCTTGAGATGAAATGATGCAACTGAAATGAACAGGGCTCTAACAATAGGAGGGAGAGGGAGGAGAGCAGATACAAGGGTGAGGAGAAGGAAGGAGGTACTGACAAAGGCTACCACACCCAGTATTCCTGCGTCTTAGCATTTTGGTCCAGGGCGCTGCTGGGGGGTGGAGCAGTGAACACAAGTATAAATTCCTGAAGAACCGAAGAAAACCAAGTGGTCTCATCCTTTATTTCCTTATTTGGAGATGGCTTTGAAGATGTAAACAATTAAAGATATTGAAATGAAACCATCCGGAATTTAGGGCAGGACTTAAATCCAATGACTGTGGGTTGTTGTTTTTTTGTTTGTTTTTTTTGGTGTTTTTTGTTTTGTTTTGTTTTGTTTTTAAATAGGAGACATGAAGGGGAGGTTTGGATACAGAGACATGGAGGAGAAGACAGAGGCAAAGCCTAGAGCTAGGATATCACAAGCCAAGGAACACTAGGAGCCACTGGAAGCTGGAAGAAGCAAAGGATTCTCCTCTAAAGTCTTCAGAGGGAGTGTGGCCCCACTCACACCTTGATTTCGGCCTCCAGAACTGGGAGAGAATAAATTCCTGTTGTTTAAAGCCACCAAATTTGTGGTAATTGGTTACGGCTGCCCTAGGGAACTAACATAAGCACCAAGAAATATTAACACCCAGCTAGAGATGAAAGCCACTACCTGAAGTTCTCATGTCAGCCTCCCCAGGTCAGACACTATTTTGGTCACATTAGAACCCAAATGATAATAGCTGGCAGTGAGAACAGCTATACCAACAACCAAAACACTACCTGTACCTTCAAAACAAAATATTTAAAAGTCAATGAGTGAAAAACAAATTGTTTTTCTATGAGGTTACTGTGAAAGATTTAATTAGAAATAATAACTATAAAAGGAGATGTGTGTTATACTGTAGTTGACCATCATCTCCAGACCAGCACAATGTCAGGCACGGAGCATATCATCAGCAAGGGGGGGTGTCCTTCCCCTTCAGGAATAAAAGTTGAGGAATATGAGAAAATCAGGTGGCCCCAACCTAACTTGGATGTTAGCTGCTGGTCACTGCTCTTGAACTTTTTTTTTTTTTTTTTTTTTTTTTTAAAGAAACTTAAAACCAAACCTTTACATAGGTGCTGATCTAAGAAAGCCTTAGAAGATAAAATAAGGGCATATCATATTCCGGACAAAATGATGTGACTAGAGCAAAATAATTCTATCTGTGACTTGACAGAAGTAATTAAATCTCTGGCTAAGACAGTCTATGCCCAAGCAATTATAAATATCAGCTAATGAAGGCAGGAAATCAAAGGATGAATACTGAGTAATATCAGTAAACATATCAAAAATATCACGAAAAGCTTTCTATGAAGAAAAAAGTGTGCAATTCTTTTAAAATGCTTTCCCTTACATAGTCATAAAATGAAACTGAAATATGTATTTTTTTTGCTTATTGGCTTTGTTTCAAATGGCTATTATTATATCTTGATAGTCAATTAAAACACATTCACCAAACTAGTAATCTTCTAACATATATATATATATACACATACATATATATATATATACACATACATATATATATATATATATATATACATATATTATATATATATATGGGCATGCATTAATGTAAACTATTGAATTGAAACATTAAAATATTCTCCCTAGGAACCCTAAATCAAACTGATATTTCATTTTGATTCCCCTGATGCCAATGCACATAGTACATTAAACCCACAGCTTCTAGAGCATAAAAATACCTTTGAAAACATAAGTAATCTAGAGATGATGTTCAAATATGCTATAATATACACCTTGGTTTATAGGTATTATTTCTTTCCCAAGATTACATTTCTATAAGAAAACAACAGTCTAAACATGATAGTGGAAAGAAAAATTTTGATTTCACAAATTCTGACTATTGCGGTTTCTATGCCCGTTAATGATAGATTGCTTATGTCTAATTTGCACTATTCTGATGCTCTGGTCAAAGACCACAGAATTTATAAACTACAAAGTTTATAAGGAGGAAGGTCATTGGTGATAATCAAGATGAGATGAAGATAAAGATTTCAGTCTTTGACTTCAGAGTCACTATTCTCCACAGAAGTGAAGCAAGCATAGACTTTATCAACCTTCTCTGAGAGCAGACAATGTTTACTAAATGTTAATTGAGGAGATTAGGTATAGATCTCAAAATGATTTAACTATATGGTTGTAAGGAAAGAGACTACAATATGCCTGCTCTTTGGCATTGGAAATGACATAGTACCCTGCTTAATGCCATGAAAACCATCCTGAGAAAGCACAGCTCTCAGCTCCCTCCCCAGGATTTAGGGAAAATCAACCGTGAGCAGTGGACTGAGCCAATTTAGATGAAGAGTGATGGGTGATTTAAGAGTTCACAAAAATACACTTAAAAGTTCAGAAATTGGGCTTTCAAATCACATCAACAAGGTTTTACATGAATTAAGACCTATTTGGGGCTGGGGGCCATCACCTTGTGATGCAATCCCAAATCTCTAAATACATACATACATACATACATACTTCGGAATCTAAAAACTACACCTCAGGTGGTGCCATGGAATTCACTAGAAGGTAAAACTACTGCAAATTGCATTTTTAAAAGCAATCTGTTGTACTCTGAAACCACCAATTCCCTTTCAACCAACATTTGTTATAAGTCCTTTTAAACAACTTTCCATGAGCCATGCAAAGCCATGCCTTCAGAGGCACAAGAGGGAATTAATAGGACTTAAGGGACTTCGAGGGAGAGAGCTTAGGATCTTAGCCTTTGTCATTGTTGATAAGAAATGCTGGTTAAGTTCCATGCAATAAAATAACCCATGCACAACATGCTTGATGAGACACGATAAATAACATAACAGACCCACTCTTGCATGTCTGAGTGTACTTTTGAGACACTAAAATGCATTTGATGCATTGAAACATGAAACGATCAAATTCCACAGCTGGAAGGGATCTCTGCGATTAATCATTCCAAAGGAGCCTTCCCAGAGGAGCCAAACTTCCAGCAAACATGAAGAACGTGACCAAGGTCACAAGTTAGTTGGCAACAGAAGTTGGACTGGAATACATATCTAATTTCATTATACCACACGTTTAGTTTCTAAACACCAATGGGCATGAATGCAGAAACAGTGACTATAGGCATAGGCTGTGCCCAAAATAACAATCACAAAAATAAACAGGTAGTTTCAGTGAAACTGTTTACCTTTGTTGGTTTTTTCCCAAGAACATTTCCATTACCACTGACCTCTCAGTTTACCAATTTGTAGCCACACCCACTTCCCTGCTGCTCCCCTTCCGGACCCATATCTAACCACTGGCAATCACTAATCTTTTCTCCATTTCTATACTTTCATCATTTTAAGAATGATACATAAATGAAATCACACAACATGTAGGTTTTTGAAACTGGCTTTTTCCACTCAGCATAACTCTATAGAGATTCATGCAAGTTTTGTGTGTATCAACAGTTCATTCTTTGAATACTGAGAGATCTCCGCGATGTGATATACCACATTACATTTAACCATTGACCTGCTGAAGGACATCTACTTTTTGGGGTGTTTTTTTCTTTTTCAATTTTTGACGATTATGAATAAAGCTGCTATGAACATTCATGTATGTGTTTTCGTATAGTTTTAATTTTGTATTTATCTGGGGTAAAATGCCCACAAATGCTAACTCTTGGTTGTATGGTAGTTGGATGATTAATTTTCAAGAAACTCTAAACTGTTTTTCAGAGTGACTATACTGTTTCACATTCTCACCAGAAAAGATACAAAAATAAATCAATGGAGGAAGGATAGATTGTTCAACTATGGTGCCGGAGCAACTGGACATTCATAGGCCAAAAAAGAGAGAAAAAAACTTGACCTAAACCTTAAAATTTATACAAAAATTAATTTGAACAATGTGACTGATTTTCTCCATATTCTTGCCAGCATTTAGTATTGCAACTATTTTCTATTTTAGTCATTCTGATACGTATGTAAAGATATTTCCACGTGGTTTTAATTTTCATTTTCCTTATGGCTGAACAAAGATGTATAACATCTTTTCATGTGATTACCTGATGAAATGTCTGTCCATATCTTTTGCCCATTTTCTAATTGGATTGTTATTTTTTTTCTCTTGAGTTTTTAGAGTTCATTATAAATTCTGGGTGATAGTTCTTTGGTGGAAATGTGGTTTGAATACATTTTTATACAAAGACATATGTTTGTAGCTTATCTTTTCAGTGTTCAGAGAGTAAAAGTTTTTAATTTTGATCAAGTCCAAGTCCAATTTATCAATTTTTTCTTTTATGGATCATACTTTTGGTGTCGAATCTAAGAACTCTTTATCTAAACATAAATCCCAAAGATATTTCTCTTACTTTTTTTCTAAAAGATTTATAGTGTTACATTTAAGTCTGTGATCCACTATTTGGTATTAATTTTTGAATGAGCGAGATTTAGGTCAAGATTTTATTATTTATGTATTTATGTATGTATTTATTTATTTATTTATTTACGTATTTATGCCTATCATATCCAATTCCTACAGGACCATTTGTTGCAAAGGCTAACCTTACTCTACTGAATTACTTTTGCATATTTGTACAAAATAAGTAGGGCATATTTGTATAGGTCTATCTGGGTTTCCTACTCTGCTGCACTGATCTGTATGTTAAAGCTTTGTTAATGATACACAATCATAATTTCTGTGACTATACGTCTTGAAATTAGACAGACCGAACCTTATTCCTTTATTCTTCTTTTTAAACATTGTTTTAGCTATTCTAATTCCTTTGCCTTTACATATAAATTTTAGAATAATATTATCTATATCTAAAAAAAAAAATCTTGCTGGACTTTTGATAGGAATGATAGGAATTTAACCTGTATATCAATTTGGGGAGAACTGACATCTTTACTATGATGGTTTTTATAATCTTTGAAAACAGTATGTCTCTCTGTTTATCTAAATATTCTTTGATTCTTTCCTCAGCATTTTGTAGTTTTCAGCATATAGGCCCTGTACATTGATAGATTTATATCTAAGTATTTCATTTTTTTGATTGCTTGATAATGTCATTAAATTTTTAATTTGGTGTCCACATGTCCATTGCTAGCATAAAGAAATATAATTGATTTGTGTCGCTTATATATTATATCCTGCAGCATTGCTGAACTCAACTATTTTTTTAGAAAAAAAATTTTTGATAGATAGGGCTTTCTATATAGATAATCAAGTCATCTGCAAGTAGGGACAGTTTTATTTCCTCCTTTTCAATTTGTATCCCTTTTATTTCCTTTTCTTGCCTTATTGTGCTGGTTAGATCCTCCAATATTATGATGAACAGCAATGGCCAGTTTTGTCATATTCCCAGTCTTAAGGAGAAAGCATTCCGTTTTTTATCATGTAGTATGCCGTTACCTATAGGTTTCTTTTTTTTTTAAGATGATCTTTATCAAGTTAAAGAAGTTCCCCTCTTTTTCTAGTTTTCTGAGGGTTTTTATCATAATAGATAATTTTTCCATGTGCTTTTTCTGCAGGAATTAATATGATCATGTGATTTTTCCTGCTTAGCCTATTAATATGGTACATTACCTTATTTCATTTTCAAATTGCATTTGGTAATATTTTATTTAAAAACTTTGCACCTATGTTTATGTGGAATATTGGCCTGTGGTTATCTTTTTTCTCTATTGTTTTGGTATTAGAGAATACTAGTTTCATAAAATCAATAAATAAATGAATGCTTTCCTTCATCTGAGACTGTCATCAGTGCCTTTGCATTCTACCTACAGAATATTTTCACTAGATACAGAATTCTGAGTTGATAGCTCTTTCAACACTTAAAAATATGGTGCCACTTCTGCTTGCCTGGGAGACACTGGCCTTGCTATGCTGGGCAGGTCGTGAGTCCTGACTCTCCATTAGGCCTCCTCTGATACCATCTCTTTGGGGAGGGGAGGAGTACTGCTCTCTCTACTGCTGGTGGGGTGGAAAGTCAGGCACCTCAGTGCACTGGAATCATTACCACCCAGTAGATAACCTGGCAAGGAGGTTTGGGTGCTTCATTACAGCCCAATGAAGGTAAAAGTCCCCACTTGACCTTTGATGCTGTAAGTAAGGTAGAACCACAGTTTGGTCATGTTGTTATTATGTTTGTTGGTTGGTTGGTTGTTTGTGGTGTTTTATTAGAAGAGAATAGATATTGTCTAAATGTTTTCTGTATTGCTAGATTGTCCCTTTCCTAATCCTTTGACTAGAAAGAGCAGACTATTGTTATGACCTTTTCTGTCTGAGCCTTTGACTTAAAAGGCCACTGCCTTCTTTAGTTCCAGACCTGGAACATCTGAGGCAAAAATAAAATCTCGGGAACTCACTACTGTACTGTTTCCTGTCTGAGTTCTCACCTCCTTTCAGAATCTTCTTATATTTAATACTGAAGATTTTCAGTTGTAGGTAATGAGAGGAAGAATGACAGCTGTTCCATCTTCCCAGAAGTGGAAGGCCCTTCGCCTTTGTTTTTCAATAAATATTTTTCTCTTCACTGTTGCCTCACTAGACTCTATCATGTAAAAGAATTTAAGACAGAGGAGGGGAATAACAGTGATAGCAAGAGAATATTAGCTTCACTGGAGAGGAAGTAAAGAAAGAGGTAGAAAATGGGGAGAACTACAGTCAAAAGACTCAAGTTCCAATGGAAGGATTGTCACTTAACAGTCATGACCCTGTCTGTCACTTTAACATTCAGTCTTTTTTTTTTTTTTTGTCTTTTTTTCTGTAAGATGGAGATGATACTTGCCTAAATGCTCTTCCACAGTGGCTATGAGTACAAGATGACATAGGGTGCAGGATGATATTTTGTCAATTTTCAGTCAGGGTATAAATGAAAAGCACGTTGTTTCATTTTGATGATGATCTCCATGCCACTGCCCACCCTGCTTCAACAAAACCCAGTCCTTTCCAGTTTTTCTCATTTTTCAGCATTGATCCAGCCACTATTGATCCACTAGTACAAATCAGAAACATAAGAGGCATTTGGGATACCTCTGACTCTCCCAGTCCCCACCAGTCTAAAAAGAATATCAGAGTCCTGCTGTTGTACTTCTGTTTATGTCTTTTAAATCTTTCTACTTCACTCCATAAGCCCTTAGATATAGGCCCCATTTTCTCTAACTTCTATTATAATGGTCATTGTACTGGTTTCTCTCATTCAGAATCACCTTCCCAGTACCCCAATCAGATTTCCCAAATCCATTCTAGATTCTCTAAGGTCCCTTAAATCTCTCGATCCCATTCAGGCTTCCCCTCCATCAAGAATTTCATTTGTTCATTCATTCAAAATACTGAAATGATTTTCCATTAAATGATTTATTCTGAAATAAAAATAGAATCTAAAAGCTTTATGCTAACTCTTTAATACCTTTATGAACATCAAAACAAAACTGACATCAGTGTTTTAAAATAGGAAAGTAACTGGGATAAAATGTATTAGCATGGCTTGCTAAAGATCAGAAGAAAAATGAGAAATGTATGGTAGAGCTCATGTGTTTCACCAGAAGAGTCTTACATACGTATTACTTGAGAGTGGAAATACCAACCATAACTTGCAAACCTTCACTATGACTCAGAAAACAGAGTAATCCGTACCTGAACAAACCCATGACTATATACAGATCAAGCTTAAACTCTTTTATCAGTAGTTCGTTCTAAGCCATGAGTTATCCTCATACACTTATAAACAATGACTGTTCTAAAAGCTGCCTCGTTGATATATTCTGACCTACTGCTACTAAGAGCATCTCATGACTAATTCCGGCCCCCAAGCCTTCTAGCACCCTTCACCAATTCTTCCTTTTTAGATACCCCACAGTTCACCGGGTGTGTGCTCACCTTGCTGTAACAGGCCAATAAACCTACCTTGATTTTCAAGTATGGTTCTGATGATTTTTAATAACTAGGCTTTAGCAAAATAAACACTTAGGAAAAGGTATAAGAATTCTCACCTAACTTTGAACAGTTATTATCTCTTGTTAGAGGAAAGGGCTGAGGAGAAAATTACTCATTATTTTTTGTAGCGCCTGAATTTTTAACAATGAAAATGCATTCATATATTACCTCTGTGGTTTTAAAAACATACATTAAATGCTAAATATAGGGCCTGCCAATTAAAAAGTATATATAATCATATAAAAGAAAGAAAAATGCTTCCTCTCAGGAGATAATTAAATATCTACATGGGCTAAATGTATTTAAAGTGGTTATGATTCAATGTCAGACTGATATTTTTTGTATCTATTTTAATTGCATTTTAAAAGCAGCATCAGGAGGTTCCAATTAGGAATTAACTGCAGTCCACTTTGAATCAATATGCTGTGGGAATTAAATGATGCTGGTTTTGTGCTTGACTTTTTGAAGATACTAGTCATTCCCTGCTTCTTTTAAATCACTAAGAGTTCAAGGAAAGCTTACTATTTATTGAAAGAGGCAAGAAAAACAGCTTCTGACTAAATGTAGGGAGCTCTGCTTCCTTTCTCTCTTCCTGGCACAACCCACAGAATATTCACTCATTTTTTACCTCCTACAGCAAATCCACTCCAACCCTGAGTCATTTCTACTGCCTTACCTCCTCTGACTTTTACTCCGGAAAACACCACTAAGTGTTTGCTTATATATTTACATTTTTTCTTTCTCCAAGGCCTCAGTTTTTAGATAATTTAATGTTTATCACAGTGTCTATTTAGTACTGTGCCTTGACGAAACAGCTTTTCAAAAGAAGATAAAACAATAACAAATTTTGTTGATTAGGACAAATATGAGCAGCTATGCTATAGAAGAATTTTGAAAGGTAATTCCATTTCAAAAGGGTTTTTTTTTTTTTCTTCTCACTGTTCTCCAGTCTTCCAAGAATAATATTTCACTGACGTCTAACTCGTAGCCCTGACTTGAGAAAATTCTGTGGCTATGTCCTTTTATCAAAGTTAATTGGAAGAAAGTGTAACCCACCAGGAAATTCCATCTAAGTGAAAAACTGAACTGAACTGAAATGTCCAGTCTCCAATGCGGGTGATCTGAATTTCTCATCAAGTAATAGTTTAAGGTATCATCGACAAGATTTCCTTGAGCTGGAAAAAGCTTTGACGCCATCAGTTTTACACCAGGATCGAAATAGAATTTTCAACTTTTATTGAAAGCTTTGTTAATAAGTCTCTCCTCTCTTCATCATACACACGCAAAAAAAAAACTAATATTTTTATTGCATGGGAATAAAGCTAGAGAGGACTTAGATTTCAGGCAAATTGGTGATACATCTTTAAAACACTATCATCAAGATTGGTAATTGGCATGCCTGGAAACCACTTTCTCCCAAATTAAATAGAGCCTGCAGTGAAGGTAAATTCAGATCATTATATCAGCCAATGTAGAGACTATCAGAAGAACCTATTTCCACTCATTTCTAACACACTAATCACTATTCATGGCATCCAAATTCCTACCATGATAGGTGTTTTCACTGGCTTATGAGAGCGATGCAGTGACGGCTAATGGCTTTCAGCTCTCTTGCCAGCTTTGGTTGCCAACTACTGCCTGTCACATAGAGAAGAGAAATTCTGAAGTTGATTGTGAACCTTGTGGAACATAATAGCACAATTAAACAGTAATGTTTGCCAGTGTGACACACTGGTGTTCATAGCTCTGGGTCCTCTCCCAGACATGTGTAGCTGGACAAATGGAAGGCTGTGTGTCAGAACCCTTGAATGGCCCACAGACGGTGATCAGTGATAATGTGCACCACTTGACGGCCCAGGGCAGTTGTCCATGCCTCCTTTCCCCAATTGTGGTAAGCCTTGAAGCCTCAAGAGAAGGTGTCACAAGACAGCAGTGGACTGAAATGTGGAGCTCCCCTTGTTGGAGAGCAGCCCTGGAGAACCAGTTAGAACCACTGTGGGCCTCGCGAGGGTGACAAATCAATCACAGTTGGTTAAGCCACAGAGATTTTGGTATCGATTGTTCTGCATCATAACCCAGACTACTCTGACTTCTACACAGACGCACCGAGTAGGACAGGAGGAGGCAGGAGTGTCCATACTTGGCATTTCCTAAAGGATCACAAATTAATCATCAGGGTCGCTGGTTGATCTTACATTTCAAATGCCCACCAACACCAACCATGGTGAATTCCTGTCTGTGCAACGGAAATCCTTGCAAGACCTTATCGCTTACAGTCATTTTGATTACTACCTACTGTGACCAGCACCTAGGCTATTCCTGTCTCCTGTATCCTGTACTTCTTCACTTAAGCACACCTGTGTTCAAGGCAGACTTGGCATTTTGTAATTATAAATACAGTAAGTGTCCCTATGAAACCTAAAGTTGCCATTGTTGTGGCTCTTTTCAATGTCTGTGAACACTCGAGCACTATGAAACTTTAAGCATCTCAGTCAAGGTGTCACTTGGGCCAGTCTTGATTTTGGCAGATGCTGTCAACTGCATCAACAATATCCCTTTGCTGTTTAAAAGCTCTGTGTCAGCAGGATTCCAACAGACAAGGTGTCTGTAACATGGGAACAAATGACTAGCACCTTAGGAACCAAAGTTTATGCTTTCACAGTGCTTCCCAGATGCCAGGAGCTGTTCTATGAACTTGACACCTATCAGTGTGTTTAAATCTTCCAACAGCCTTGAGAGATCTTTGATATTCTTACCGCCATTTTACAGATGCGACAACTAATGTGTGAGTTCATGTGCTCACAAAAAGCACTGATCTTTTATCATCATAAACTAGAATAGGCTTTTCAGATGAAACAGGATAAGCAGTCAAATCCCAGATAAACAACAAAAAATGTTTAGTATAAGTATGCGCCACCTATCACATCGGACATATGAGGTGGGACAATTAAGTTCGTGAACTCATCCTAGAAAAAGTGCTACATACCTCATTGCTGAATATCACTATGGTCACCTTTGAAGTACTCCCTTTGGGAGCTATGCACTGACGCCAGCACCTAGTCCATCATTCAAAGCAATTTTGGAACTCTTTTCTGGAATGGCCATCAGAGCTATCATCATATTACCCTTGATGTCCTGAATGCAATCAAAATGTTTTCCTTTCAGTATTTCCTTTATCTTCGGATAAAGAAACAAGTCACGGAAGGCCAGATCAGGTGAGTAGGGAAGGTGTTCCAAAACAGTTATTTGTTGACTGACTAAAAATTCCCTCACAGACAGTGCCGTGTGAGCTGGTGCATTGCCGTGATGCAAGAGCCATGAATTGTTGGTGAAAAGTTCCGGCCGTCTAACTTGTTCAGTGCAGCCTTTTCAGCACTTCCAAATAGTAAACTTGGCTGACTGTTTATCCAGTTGGTACAAATTCATAATGAGTAATTCCTCTGATATCAAAAAAGGTTAGCAACATCGGTGCAACAAGTTTGTGAACTTAATTGTTAGAGCTCATGTTTAAACTGAAAAAAAAAAACTTCATTGTTTGTTTGAAATTCAAATTTAACTAGGCCCTTATACTGTTAATTTGTGAAATGTGGCAACTCTAAATTAGAAGCTAGATTTGAAATTTTCATCAATATGCAATATTTTTTACTTTATTAAGTAACCAGGCTAAGCTGATTATACGTGTCTCTATCAAAGAAAGTTAAAAAAGATACAGGAGGGGAAAAAAAATCTCTGAATCTAGTTTAACATAAAAATAAAATACAATATATATATACATATACATGCATATATATATGTACGTGTGTATATATATGTATGTATATATACATATATGTGTATGTGTATATATATATATACATATATATGTATATATATATACACATATATATATGTACATATTTCAGTTACAAAAAACAACCTGCTTTTTCTTTCCTACTACACAGCCTGTGGTATTTTAATAGGATCCAGATGTTGATATGTTAATCTGTCAGTTGTCACATTTTATATTTAACTGGTGAAAATCCTACTTGTGAGTCTATAAGCCATTCATTTTGTTCAAATTTGGCTGTGGATTTTGCAAGAAAACACAGAATATTCTCTTTTACTATTATTACTTTTAAAACATGAAGCCTGTTAAAACAGCAACATGAATATTCTAGCTCAGGCAGAGATAAAAGGACGTAATAAATAGGAAACTTGCTCTCATAATAGATTTCTGAAAAAGTCACTGTTAATCCTATTCAATAAAGTGAATCAAAAATAGTGCTTACCATGGCAGGAGCACGCACTGAGTTTAACTTACTGGGAACAAATAATGAAACTGGTATGGGGGAAACTAATAAAATGTTCAAATCTAAGGAACCTTGGAATAAAGTGCTTCTAGAGACTTAATAACTTCATTTTAAACTCTTGGTCTCTCTTGCAGGGTGTGTTTCATGTAGGGCCATGAGTTATTGCCAACAAGCTAATATCTAGTATCAGCCCAAGCACAGTATGTCTCCAACCACCATTCATCAAGAGCTTCAAAACAATGTGTTTATCTTTCTGCTTGTTGTGAATATTAATAAATTAAGATCCTTAAACTGTCTAGAAAGAAGTTAGATTAAACTGCCAAGAGCCTGGGTGCAGATGATGTATTTGCATACATTAGAGAAGTACCATTAACAGTAATTAATGATGCATTTACATTTCAAAATGCATTGCAATTGACTGTCAATTGGCTTTAGAGGTGTGTGCAATCATAAAATAAATCTCATTCTAAATGAATACTTAGTAATTTTTTAATAATTTTAAACTGATGTGCTGTTAATGCTTTAGCAATAACAGTTTTATGAAAACAGGGCTTTTTAATTCAGAATTTTTACTAAACTTTATTAAAGTTAATAAGACCGCATTGCTTACATTCTACCTTAATTCAGAATATTTATAAAGGTCACGAAGGCTAATTTAAAAGTTGTATTTTGGAAAGATCAAATTCAGTCAGTTAATGACTAAACAATTAAAACATAATTTCACTACTTTCTAAAGGAACCTACATTTACTAATGTGGTGTGTCTTCATGCGAGGTTTTATCATTTCAAAGTTTAGGACATATCACTGATATGAAACAAAATACACAGAAATGGAGAGAAGACTTTCATTAACTTCTGATTCTCTTCTTGACTTTGTCCTACTTTTGATTAGAACTAGAGTACATAGCACTCGGCAAAAACTAGTGATGGATACTTACATCAAATGAACTTCCAAAAAAGTTAAAATTAGAAAACATACCTTCCTTAAGTCAATACATTCTTTAATATTTCACTGCTGACTTCAGACCCATTTTGCTTAAGAAAACTAAGAGTAACATAGGAAATATATTTGCTTTGAGGGTGTCAAAGCTATGTGGAATAAAAATTTGGGCTAAAATACTTAACCCAGTCAGCAGCGTTTCCATGAAGAATAGAAATTGTAAAAACAAATTATGGGAACTCCTGATATGAGTTGCTAAGATACCATTTTCATGCCTCTTACATGTGTATAGACTGAGAGGTCCCCCAGCGCCTTTTTCTTTCCGTCCACTTTATTTCCACTAGGAACAACTATTCAACCATTCAATAGTAGATCTTCATAACAATTCCTCATAACAATATACATGCAGAATTAAATTGAGTTTCTTGGTACTGTTCACAGTGTGGTAAGAGAGTTTATAAGGCAATAATTCTAAACGTAACATAAAAAAACAAATGATACATGATTTTACGAATTTAAGGAAAGATGGAGATGGAGTATTAAACATACATGGCATGTTTAAAAATATACTTGATGCTTGTCAGCTCGCAAAGACTGCAGACATATTGTTTGTGTTATCAAGAATAACAAGAAAATCACGGAGAATTTATTAGGAGAGTGTTTACAAACAATAGTCAGATATAGATGCTGCATTTCTTTTGTAATGTGGCAAAAATCTGACACATGAATCCTAGAAAGGCAAAGCTAGTCAATTTTGTTCTTAAAGAATTCCAAATCAAGACATCATGTTGTCCTCTTGACGTGAATACTTCTTTCTACCCCAGACAACAAAATGAGAGCATAAAGAGAAATTATTGATATACCTGAGTACCTAAAAGTAGATAGGCTGACTTCAATAAGGCTCTCAACTCAGAGATAAGGAGCCAGTGTAGAACTGTGTCTCCAGTAAAGTGTCTACTCAAAAAATTCTGACTCAACATCTATAGAGAAGTCATATGTGTGTGGAAAAAAAAAATCAATAAATTCACTAGCCACACTCTATTTTGTCACTTGACCTTTGATTTCTGTTGTTTAGTACTCCCTAATTCCAAAAGCCAAGATTTATAGGAATTTCTCCAATACCTCAGTTGCTTAAAACAAGACAGTGAGATAATATCCATAAAATAATTCCTAAACATTTAAAATCCATTTTTACTAATAAAGGGGACAATAAGCTCTAGAAGGATTGAATGCCATGCTTGGATTTTTGCATAGAGGAAAACCTCAGTGTTGTATGACACTGATAATTATTTTGAGGAAATTTTTTAAATGATACATGCTACAAATAAATCATGGATTCATGCATCCTTAAAGTCTTACAGGGTATAACATACGATAGTAGGGGCAAATACTTTCATGAGTCAGATTGTACTGTGGTTGTTTTATTCCCAGGGGAAAGAGGTACTTTTTCAAGTATTATACTAGGGATCTATTCCTGGGGTCAATTGAAACTGGTCATGATCCTAGACAACAATTGTGAGAGAGTTGGTTCCCTGCCATGGTGATTTCTGGGGCTCACATGCTGGATGTGGCCAAATTCTTAAAGCAACTACGGACAAAGTAGATAAGGTGGTGGCACTGCTATTTTCAAGACCCATACAGGTAACACATAACTGTGATGACCATTACAAATGATGACAAGAGCTGCCAACGTAGTGAGAGCGTGCTATGTGGTGCACGCTACGGATAGTGCTTTCCCATGTCACGTCACTGCATCTTCACAACACCAATGCGAGTAAAAGACTATTAGCAACACTACTGCAAAGATGAAAAAATAAAGGCACAGTAGTTACCTTGCTCAAAGTCATTGGAAGTTGTACTGAAACCCATGTGTTTACTGAGCTCGTGTTGTTCATGCTATAGGGCTAGCTGTATAAGGAGTCAGACTTGAGTAAGTCCCAGCTCTATCTCTTACTATTACCTCAGACAAATTACTTAATCTCACAAAGCCTCAGTTTTTGCACTTGAAATGTGTGGATTATAGCACTACCTGCCTTACAGGCATTGGAAAAATCATTTGAAACTTGGAAATAGACAAATGGCATTACTGGATTCCTCCAGTGCAGTGTTCCTACTGCTGGGCTTGACTTTCTGTTTACGGGGCTATTTTATAACTATTATAGGAGGCAGTAACTTGTGTGAGCTGTTTGGGCCAGCAGGACGTTATCCTGTTCTGTATCTAACCCAACAATCTATCAAATAGCATAATATTACACACACACACACACACACACACACACACACACACACACAATGCCCTTTATTTATTTGGATGTGTGTGTGTGTGTGTGTGTGTGTGTAGTCAAATGGTTGTCTTTGGACTGATTTTAACATCTTACTAGGTCCCTCATCAATTAATGAGATGAATAAGATCTTGAACTGTGTTTCTTTTATACTTGCACAAAAGCCATGAATTTGCTTTTCTGCAATTTTCTCTTTTTTAACACTGGATTGTTTCAAGAATTAAGTGAGATAATGCACATGAAGTGTTCAGTATAGGGTCTGTCACACATGATTCAACAAATGCCATGTATTGTATCATTGCTATGATCATCTCAATCATGGCTATCAACATTACCACAGCATTGAAAATGTTTACATTTAGGAATGGTCATTTCTGTTTACTAATATTTAAGTACTCACAAGGAAGAATCAATCACTAGTTCCGTGAATACTTCCCAAATTCCACATGGTTGCCCACAGCTGAAGTCACTTTAAAATCTGGCCTTGAGAATGGTTATCTCGCAAATTGAACATTTAGTACAGAAATGGTGATTTTTTTTAAGGGATCCACTTAAGGTTATTCCTCAGCCAGAGTGCCATCACCTCTGTGAAACAGTGTTCATTAAAGTGGTAATTGACAGTTGTTTCCCTTTTCTAAGGGATTATTCTGTCGTTCCATTATGTCCTGTCAAGGATGTGCTATTAATTAATTACCAATAAACTAAACGCCAACTTTGCTTGAAGTGGAAGGTTTAGAACCATTTGTCTTGGGGGTAGGGAGAGGCAGCAGGCAGAGGAGGAAATTACCTCACCTGGTGTCAGAAACGCACCGTGAGAAGTTATTACAGGGATGGATGAGGGTGGACAGAGTTCCTGGGAGGATGAGAGGGACCTGCACTTGCACTTTTGAGGCTCCTGGTGGATTTAAAAACACAGAGAAAGAAATCTCAAACCAATGGTCCACAAAGTGTGCTGTACTTTTAAAAAAGATACTTTGAATACTTAAAAAACAATGCAGAATAATTAACACACTCATAATGATAGAACTTTTTTTTTAAATTCATATTGCATGGCAGGTACGGAGTGGTCATATGGTGTGACAGAGGGCTTTCTGCATTTCTGTTGAGCCATTTCTATAACTGTCCTTTTTTGGAAATTTCTAAAGTCTAAGTTGAGGGTTTTTTTCTTTCTTTCTGTGTGTGTGTATCAGAGAGAGAGAGAGAGAGAGAGAGAGAGAGAGAGAGAGAGAGAGAGAGAGAGAGAGAGAGAGAGAGAGAGATAGCAGCCTGAGGCCCAAGGGTTGAACCCCTCCCCTCACCCCTAACACATGGTTTATTGAGAGCTAATTTTTCAATAAACCATCTGATATCCCGCACCTTAGTGGTTAATCTCATTTCCTGCTTATTTTTTTGTTCACGATACGACCAAAAGTGGCTCTTTCTACAGCTGCTAGGAAACACATCCCCGCTGTTCTGCAATATCTTCGTTCGGCTCAAGTCGCCCATAGCCCAACGGTCTCTTGGTTCCCCAGATTCCTGCCACACACGACTTACTACAAATTGTCAAATGCTCTTGAGCACACAATCTTTCACATTCAAGTTCCTTCCCTCATCATCAAAGCGCAGCTCTTTGAAGACACAGGTACCTGTTCAAAGGATAACTAACAATTACAGAATGCCACTGCTCTGGAAGCCAGTCGTGTGGGCACCTGGCAGAGCAGACAAGTAGCAAGAACCACCTTTATTTACTTCTCTAGTACTTCCCCGCCACAGGAGAGGAAGGCTCTAGTTTTTATTTTTTTTTAAGGTATTCTGTGAATTTCTGGTTTCGGTAGAGCCTGAAACCTATCATTTAAAAGCTCTGGACTCCCTGGTATGGCCAAACATCTGTTGACACCTGCTCCCCTCTTCTACAGGGTTCTTCAAAAGAGGACCCTAGCATGTTTTTGAAGATCATCAGAGCTGTGCTCTCTCAAGAGAGACTGGTGTTGAAAGGTGTGAAGGTTTAGTTAGCTGGGGCAAGCAGCAGGACGAGAACTAGGTAGAGGTCAAGATCAGTCTAAGACAGAGTGACAAAGACAAAAAGCACCAAAGGAGCCAACCAGTCAATGATATATTTAGGCAGTAGACCAGGGGTAGGTACTGACAGAAGAACAGAACAAAATGCCCAAGAGATAAGGGCCGGGCACGTGCTGGACACACCAGGACTCTCCTGTCAGCTCCTGAGGGAGAGAACAGCTCTGGGAAAACCAGGGAACACTGGAGCCTCCACAAATGGGCACAGCACCCAAGGGAAACGCACTCCATGTAGCCTAGAGATACATAGGATATGATCAGAGGAGAAAACAAACAAAAAAAAAGGGCTTATTTTTTAACTTTCAATTTGGAACTAATTTCAAACTTATCCACAAGTTCCAAGAACTAGAATAGTACAAGGAGCACCTGTGTAAACACCCAGATTCATCTATTGTTAATAGTTTCCCCATCTGCTTACCATTTGCATTCTCTCTTCCTATATACACACTATTTCCTGCCATTATTTTGCAAAGAAGTTGTGGTCTGTGAGTGTTTAAGAATAACGATATTCTGTCTTATTCCCACAGTACAGTAACTAACTTCAATACATGTAATATCAGTACATTATTTTATCTAATCTATCGTCTTCTGTTTCTCAATTTTGCCAATTAACCCAATGATGTCCCTTACGGCATTTCCAGCCTCCACTGTAAGATCCAGCATAGATCTCATTTAGTGTCCATGTTTCTTTAGTTTCTTTTGATCTCAAACATTTCCATGTCCGTCTTTGACTTTTTGTTTCAGAATACATCCCCACCAATACCCCCCATCACCACCACATACACACTCACACACACACACACACACAGAGTTTTCTTAAATAGAACTATTTCTTATTTGGGGTTTTTCTGATGTGTACTAAAGATTAGATTCATGTTATGTATGCCTGGCCCAAATACCTGTTGGTTACATTGTGTCCTTCTCAGGACACCACATGGTGGGGGGGGACACAATGTCTGTTTGCCCCTCATTGGTGATTTCAATTCCGCCCACTGGTCAAGATGTTGCCAGGTTTCTCCACTGTATAGTTATTACTTTTGTTTTCGAAACAGAAAACTGCTTACTATTCTGATTGTGTATTCGGCAGGAAAAGGATTTAGCTCATTATGTTTCAGTTACATACTGACAAAGTATGCACATTTTAAAAAGCTTACAGTGTGTTTTGTTTGTTTTAAATAATGACACGTGTTTGGGACCAACACATAAGTGTTCACTTTCCTGGTGTCTTCCACTCTGGGCTGTAAGCTTTTATTATGCAAAAGCTGTGGTCTGTGAGTCACTGTTTATATGTGCCCCTTCAGGCCCTCTCAGTAAAACAACACACACTATAACTAGGAAACATGCTTTCTTAAATATGGTCCAGGGGCAGATTTTTACATTTTTAAGAGCATCTCGACTGTTCAAGCTGAGAGAAATTTGAAATCAATTGGTACAACCCATACGTTTTTACAGTTGAGAAAATTAAGGCGTAGGAAGGAAAAACGACTTGTCCAAGGTCACGTAACACAATACTTCTTTAAGAACAGTTATAAAATCAATTTTAAGGGGCCATAACTGGTGTGTAATAAAATTGAAATACAATTTAAAAGAAAATCTGAGTACTTAGCATATAGCACAGGTAAATATTGTTTGGTGAACCTTTTGTTTAAATTATACGTTTTATGAGTGTGTATGCTCCCCTCTACTGGGAAATGATGTAGAATGTATTTCTCACTGAAGGTCATGGTTAAAAACCTTTGAAAAACTCCGTGAGAACCTAGGTCTCCCAAATGAAAAACCAGTAAGTAGCCATTTCACCAGAAATGTGCTTCTTAAACTTTAGTGTGAAAACAGAGGTTGAAATGCAGTTTCTGATTCAATAGGTCAGAGATTCCACATCTTAAACTGGCTTGTGGGTGCCATCCACGCTGCTGGTGCTGGCTGCAGATATTTGAGGAACATGATGGAAACACTGTATTCCAGTAAGGACCTAATTTATTGTGAAGGATATCTACATGAAGTAGGTATCAGATATATATATTTTTGATTTGAATATACGAACAACTAAATCTAGCAAATGCTTCAATTATTACAAAATTTAAAAGAGAATCAGCTTAGCTCACAGCAGAAACAATGTGCTAATTGGGACAGTCCTAAGAACAAAGGGATTTCCTGGTATTCATGCTACGCCACACAAGACCCAATGCGTCCACAATCCTGCAGGTTGGGACACAGTACAGATGAGGAAACAGATTCAAACATCTTATTTTGCCCAAGGTCATATTGCTTGAGAGTGGAGGGACACGGATTAGAATCCAGCCAATTCCATTATACTCACTGACCCACACATGCATATTATTCACACACATACACACATGTTTTCGGCATTACATTTATATAAATACATATACGGGTATGTGCATTAGCACTTTTCCTGACATTAATTTTTATAAACAGTCTACAATGTTCAGGAGTTAGGAGTCAATGAGAAGACACTCAGGTGGCAAAATCAAACCCTCTAGAATTACGTGCCTTCTGCAGTGGCTCAAGCAACATTATTTCTATTGTCTAAATTAAAGGGATCTCTTAAAAACAGTGGCATTAGTAGATTAGGGCGGCTGAGTTAGGCTGGTGGCTACGAGTGCGAGCAGCCAACGAAGGGCGCCACAAACAGGATTCCATCATCTATAACTCAGACTCCATGTGGTATATTTAGTTGAAACCCTGGCACTTTATACAAATAGGTTGTCATGTAAAATGAAAACAAGTCTCTTTTGACAAAGTGATACAGCTGTAGGGAAGGGTTGACGGCTTTATATACTGCAAAGCTCTTTAAGTGACAAATGAAAGCAGAGTCTTGAAATTATGGTGATGTGGAATTACTGCATAACTCCTTTCTGATTCTCAAGGGTAGCTTCTTGCAATTAATTAAAAAGAAAATCTGAGAGGTGGAGGTTAGATCTTTCTTATGTTGACTCTGTGAAACGAATTTTGAAGTTCCTGGCACACAATTGAGATATGGCCCCCAAAACTTCTTCAGATGAGATGTCCAGTGTTATTTAAAGACCTGGCTGAAGCGCTGCACTTGACCCAAATTATGCCAGGTGCGAGCGCAGTACTTATCTCCGCCACCGATATTTGGTGCGCTGATGTTGAAATCGTTTGGTACCTTTGAAAATGCAGCTTTTTGTATACACATGCGGCTTTCCCAAGCTATCTACCTCAGCAGCGTGTTTGAATGAAAGACAGATAGTTTACAAGGCTCGCTTCCATGCCAGCGTTATTTACCGTGAATCAACATTTCCAATCTATCTCACAGAAAACCCCATTGCATAAATGCCACTGTCCTGCTCTCATCTCTTCATAAGGAGTTTTTCAAAGAGCCTGTTGGGCAACATATTTCTGATAGATAATTAATAAGACATATAGAATGTCTTTTTTAAAACTCACACTTTGACTATAAGAGGGCAAATTCATTATCCACAAATCAAAAGGAACTAAGGATTTCAGTCATATCAGAGGCTTTATCTGACTTCAGTCTGACAGGTAAGTCTAGGCTGTAAATGATTAAATAAAAGTCTAAGTTCACCCAAGCCTGGGAAAAAAATGAAACTCAAAGCCCAGGAATTTCAAATAAAATAAGAAAAAAGTCACAGATTTTTCAACCTCAAAAAGAAATGGAGAGGAGACGTATGATCTGATGAAAACTGATTTCAGATGGAGGGAGTCTTTTGTTTGTGGTTTTCCGAACTAGACTCAAATTTTATAATACCCTCCAATAAAGAAGAAAGTTTTGAGAGTTGTGTGACTGATTTTAACTTTAAAAACAAACAAAAAAGTTTTTAATTGAGACATAACATATATATGGTGGGGCAAACTAGAGGTGGTCACAAAATCAGTAACATTCCTTCTAGTGAGAGGTGGGGAGCTATGTTCCCTCTCCTTGAGTCTGGTGGGATCAGTGAGTACTTTCACCGATAGAATTCGGCAGAATTTACTATGCCCCACTCTTGAGAAACTGGGGGTTCCACTTACTATCTTAAAACACTGGCTCTTAAAGACATGAATTGTTTTAAGGTAGGAAGTCTGACTACCTTGAGGCCACTATGTTGCCAGGAAGTCCGAGACAGCCATGTGGAGAGGGAGAGAGAGACATGCACGTCCCCTTTCCAGCCAGCTGAGTCAGCCCAGACAAGGCTGCAGACATTCTTAAACTGAGATAAGCAGTCATCTTGGCGGTGAATGCCCTATTTAAGTCCAGGACCCATAACACTGCGACACAGAACAGTAATTTGTTTTCAGCTATTACATTCTGGAGTGGTTTATTACACAGCAATAGGTACCCAGAACATAGAGTAAGTGGGATAATCTTAAGTGGATCGGTCTGCATTTTTGCAAATGTATGCACACAGGCAACCACCACCCACATGGTGACACACAATGTTTCCATTACTCCAGAAGATTCCCCGTGGCCCTTCTTAGACACTACGCTCAGTAAACCCCCCTCCACCACAACACACACACACACACACACACACACACACACACACGCACGCACACAACTCTAACTTCTGTCATCATAGGTTAGTTTTCTCAGTCCTCGAATTTTACAATGCTGGACATCATACAGTACACACTCTTTAGTCTCCATCTTCCTTCATTCAGCTGCCTATGAGATCCATCACTGCTGTCGCACAGGGCGTTTTTATCACTGTGAAGTAATCACTTGTATAGGCTAGTACAATTATCCATTCAGTGCTTGATAGACATTTGGGTTGCTTCTAGTTTGGGTTTATTATACATAAAGCTTTTATGAACACTGTTGTAGTCTTTTGGGGGACAAATGCATGCATTTCTCTTGGGTATAAACCTAGGAGTAGGCTTACTGGATCACAGCGCAGGCCGTGTGCTGACTAAAATGTTAGTTCCGATTCAGACTGCTTATGGGATGGCTCCTCAGGGTTATGTTGTACATAGTAGCTTTTTTCCTGCCTGTATGTGGCAAATGTTGAGAGATAATCATGCCAAGCATTAAATTAAGCTATTTATGATTTGTCCTTCCATATTTGACCTTTCCTGACTAACTGCACAATCGTATTGTTCTCAACAATGTCTACTGTCATGAAAATGACACTGTTCTTGGAAAAATCCTATCAGGCAAAGTCAACCTCTAAAATAGCATTGTAATAAATATGCAGAAATGTCATTTTTTGCATTAGCCCAAAGGTTTTGTATAGCTTAAGGATATGTGCAGCAAGCTAACTATAAAAATAGAAACTTGACAGTGGGGATGTATGTGTGTGTCAAAATAATATTACTCTTTCTGGGAGTACAGCAGAAAAAAAATGACATTACATCCACCAGCATGATTTTTATAGATCTGCCTCTTTGCCAGCTGTCACCTTTTATAAACTGCTTTATAAAAACATGACAGTATCAGTGCAACAGTGTGTTTAGTGCTTGACAAACTTTAGTAATAAACTTAGGATTGGTTGAAAATTAAAGCCTTAGAGCCTATTCATTAAGCATTTAGGACAAGTGTATAAGCAAAAAATGCAAACTATTAAACACTCAATGTATGCAGATCAAGCTCCTGGCAGCCAGCGCCCTTTCTTAGTCAGTATGCCTTATGGAAATATGTGCCCGTTTCTTTGTCATTGAGCTAAATGCATTAAAGCCGCATCTAAAGGATGCTGTTTGCATTGCTACAAATGTGAGTGAAATCCAGAACCTTACAATTACCATAGCCTCACTCAAAACAGATTCAGCCTTTGCGTATTCTGCAACTTAGCACAGCATATCTTCCATATGGCAAACAATGTTTCTGACAACTATTTTTCTGAAAGAACTTGAAAAGATTTTAAGGAATTTCATAGAATAATTACATAGCACACACTCACTGTTTTCATTATTGATGGATTGACTATATATACCAATATTTCTTTAAGTATAACCTGAGGATTTTTGAATTATTTGTAGTGCTTGCTAAAAACAGAGACCGTGTAGTCTATTCTTAATTGATTAAAACAAAATCTCTGAGTTAAGGGGCTGAAAAACTAATATTTTATACACTAACTCCAAACCATTTTTTTTCACAATAAAAGGTGCAAATCACAGCTGAAAGGGAATCTAATAATTTTCAGGGCAAAGCATTATCCTAGCAGTGGGTCAATTTTATGTGGATAATATACACCTTACATTCTTAGGTTCAATTTGTTACTCAATTTTATATTTAAAAAATTAAATAGCTTGTATCAATTTAAACTCTTTTTCTTATAGGTAAGTATGAAGACTCATAAAACAAAGTCTAGTTAAGGATCTATGAAAATCATCCCCATTACAAATGCATGTGGAACTAAACTTCCCTGAGGATTCTATTATCCTCAGACTGGCATTTGTAGTCTTTATAAGTACTAAATGTGAAAAGCGGCAATTATGAAAACGAAACAAGCCCTTTATCAGACAGTCTGTTAAAATTTCTCTGTTGCTCCTCAGATTTTTCTATCGCTTGCTATTCACAGTGAATCCCATCCACACCTAAATTTCAAGATACTGCAATAACGACTACAACAAAGCTACTGACATGCGGTTTGTATGGGGTGGAACCTTATAAACATGCTGCTAATATAAATATTAAAACATTGATATTATTTTCCTATTAATAAATCACTGTACCAGTGTTACAACTATACGAAAGAGGGCCTGTCAAAGCTTCATAGGTGCTACAGAACATGAGTACTGGGAAATATTAAGTTGGTGCAAAAGTAATTGCGGTTTTTGCAATTATTTTTAACCTTTTAAACCACAATTACTTTTGTACCAACCTAACACTAGCCCAAGATTCCATTTCAGGCATCTAAAAAGCTCAACACATCATGTGACCATGAAGCCACAAGTAGTGTAGGATTTTGTGGACATGAGAGATACTGAAAATAAACCCCTTCCTTCCCTCCCCACCCCCCATACATCACAATAAGGAACAGAGTGCCTGCCTTTTCCCTGGCAGTTAAAAGCAAGAACCGGCAAAAAGAAAGTCAAGCTCAATATCGAATAGTTTTCTTTTTCTTCTCTGAAAGTCATAACATTGAAGCAAGAGTAAAATCGAAATCAAAGAAAGAAACAACGGGAAAAGTTGCAGAGAAAGGCATGGGAGTAGCAGAGGGTAATGTTCCTTCACAGAAAGAATCCAGCTGTTTAAAAAATTAATAAACATAAGGAAACAGCGAAATAGGTCAAGTAAATTTTATCCAAGTCCCTGTTCCTTTGGGCCTTGTCACAATACATGTACCTCACCAGAAGAGTCAAACCCATAACTACCGGCATCCTAACCATGTGAGGTGGTGAAGAGAGCATCCGATTCCCACTCAGCAGAACTGTAGTCCAGGTTGATTTCAGTACTTACTAACGGACATTTTAAAAGTTTGCGAATCTCTGTATTGATTTCCTATTGCTGCTAGCATAAGTTGTTATGAATTTAATGGCTTAAAATAACACAAATTTCTTCTCTTACAGTTTTGGAGATCAGAAGTCTGAAGTCAGTTTCATTGAGGCAGAGTCAAGGTGTACGATAGGCTGGTTCCTTACAGAGGCTCTAAGGGGAGAATCCATTTCCTTTTTTTTTTTTTTTTTTTTTGACTTCTACTGGCTGCCTGTATTCTTTGGTTTATGGCCTCTTCCACCATCTTCAAAGTGCATCATCCCCTCTCTGCCTCTGTTGTCACATTTCCTTCTCTCTGATGCTGAATCTCTTGCCTCCCTCTTACAAAGACCCCATGATTGATTATGTTGGGCCCACCCAGACAATCCGGAATAATATCCCCATCTCAAGATCCTTAATTTAATCACATCTGCAAAGACCCTTCTGCCACATAGGACTACACTGATAGGTTCCAGGAATTAGGATGTAGATATATTTGGGGGCCATTACTCAGCCTACTACAATCTCATTGAGTTTTCTTTTAAAAGCTAATTCATTCATTTACTCATTCACCACCTACCTACCCCCATCACTTTACAGGAGTTGGTCAGGGGTTCCCAACCAGTATGGCGGAGCAAACTGGTATGGTGTGAACTGGTGTGCTAGAAAGATGTGCTGACAAATTCTGATCAACACGTAAAATTGATTTTTGCTGCAACTCAGTATACATCCT
Source organism: Rhinolophus hipposideros (assembly GCF_964194185.1). NCBI lineage: Eukaryota > Metazoa > Chordata > Mammalia > Chiroptera > Rhinolophidae > Rhinolophus > Rhinolophus hipposideros. The sequence goes on along the minus strand of NC_138060.1, from coordinate 13,757,017 downwards.
GACAAAGTGGTGTTTCTCAGGGAAAACAAAATACTGAGCAGAGTAAGGTGATGGTGACTGTACAGATTGGGATAACTAGCTGCCAGTAAAACAGCAGAGACAGTGCTTAGCATTAAAGTGATACTAGAGAAATGGAACACATTTTCTGAAATTTGAGAACTCTGTCTGCAAGAAGATACAGAAATTTGCCTTATGAGCACATAAAAGAACACTGCTAGGACAGAAAATGGCCCAACTCAAACAGCACCATGGTCACAGTGAGGCTAAATGAAGAAAGTGACAATTGTGGAAGCTTCTAGAGATGCTGCAGGGAACTGTTCTCCTCTCCAGCAGTGGTTGCATTGTATTAATAATTATTCTAACTTGTTTTGGGTTGCTGACTTTTGGACTCTTTACATAGGTGGGGACCCCTGGTTCTGAGGATAGAGTTATGTTCCTATCATCCTGTGGGGGAAAGTAGATGCCTACCAAACTAGGATTCTGTTAGAAAGCAAAATAGAGAAATTACTTTGGGTAACCCACTAAGACAGTACATACACCATGGCATCTCTCCCCAAAATACAGTCACTCAGGGCTCTTTTGGTACCTCAGTTTAAAGTACTCCATAGAATAGCATCTGTATCTTAATTTCTCCCACACACGGTCTTTCTAAATTGACTTTTTATATGCACAACCCTGTCCATATTTTACATTAAATAATTTAAAATACACTTTCCAAATTCAGTGAAAATTATCTAGCCATTCTTCAAATTTTCATTTTTTTAAAATATAGGTGGAAATAATCACAACTTTAAGCTCACTCTTCATTTTAATTTTGTTTATCCTTGTATAAAGTTCCAGAAGCAAGCATGCTCCCTAAAGGAAAATGGCAGGAGGTGGAGGGGGTGGGAAGACGTCGCAGTGTTACTGTGGTAAGAACATATTTTCAGGATAAATCCTCAAAATAAGATTTAAGGGCCTTAAGTAAACTCAAATGAAGCAATAACAAGTGACAAAAATGGCTAACTAGAGATAAAATTTTCTTCTAGAATTTTAATCACATCATAAATAGTGTCCAACAAAGAAGCATTTTAACAGGTGCACACTAAAAATAATGCTTTTTATCTGATTTAAATTCAAGTGTTAAGTCTTGCCCAACCACTATAATGGGAGACAGACTATATATTCCGAATGTTACATTTGAATTAGGTGGCAGTTATCTTCCTGGTATCGATTTCAGACATTCATATAAATCTTTATTTTAAAAAAATGATAAAGTTACTGAACTAAAATCATCCAATCAAATATACACACACATTTCTATAAAACTTGTGCTATACATTTAAAATTACAAGTAACATAAAAGGAAAGATGGATAATTATAATCAGGGAGATATAAATTTGAAATAGAGGAACACATAAATATTTTAATCTTTCTGATAATTCTTTTAAATAACCTAAAATTTTTATATCAGCGATTATTGCCTCAAGGACTCAATTAAAATCCAAATCATAATGATTATCCATTTAGCTAATTTATTAAATAAAACATGTTCGGTTATACACTAAATCTAGTGACATGGCCAGAATTAAGGCAGAGCTACAAATTTCAGTGAGTATTAGGGAAATTATGAAAGGTCGTTTAACTTGTTATCAGTATGATCAGGGATACCCACCACATACTCGGTCTTCTTCATTCTGCAGGTTTGGGGCTTCCCCAACCTTGAATGATAGTTACCATGGCATTTGCTAGGTGACACCCACCTTGCAGAGAATGGACAGCCGAGATCTCATTTAAATCTTACAATAACTTGAAAAAGAGGTATCACTGCCCCCACTTTATAGGTGAGGAATCAAGTGTTGAAAGAGTAAATAACTTGTCCGAGAACTAATAAGTGACTAAAGAACTCCAGAACCCATAGGGAAAATGCTGGAATCCAAGGATTGCCTAGATATATAAGGTATCCATCAGTCTCCGTAACACCGATTCCACATCAGAATTTCCTATGGAATTTGTTAGAAACATACTTGTCCAGACACAGCCCACAGAAGTACCATGGGCCAAATGTTTTGTTTTTATTATACACCTCCTGGTAGTTGCAATGCCTACTCCTAGCATGCAGGAGGATGCCTACTCCTCGTCTCCATATTTCAAGAGATCCTAGAGTATATTAGCACCAAAATTTCTGCTTTGTAGTAACAGTACGTCACACTGCTATCATAAATACTTAAACGAGATGACATGTCTAAAATGCTAAGGTGCTTTCACACGTTACCGTAAGTGATACCTCATTGACTTGGCAAGGGTGCCAGGGGAAGAGTGGGTATTATAGCCAATGAAGGTCTGAGCCATGGGCACAAAGAAAGCATTGACTTCTTGACTGTGCAGGCAACTCAAACATTATGTCACCCCATCCTTCTGTTTCATTAACAAGACGTCCAAGGTCCAGAGAGGTATCCTGACTTTTCCAAGATCCCTCAGCTAGAAAACAAGGGTGCTAATTGGAATGCAGCTCCTGCCATTCCGATGCAAGGCCTTACTTCTCTTACCCACACTTGGCCTGCCTCTAGCCTTCTTTACAGCCAGCAGAACATAATGTTCCCATTATTTTCACTTTGTAGTCACATGGATAATAAAGAGAGCATGACAATTTTGGAGCTGAAAGATCCCTAGAGGGCACTTTTGAGTACTTCCTGAGGGTAAGACGTTTTCACATGTCATTGTGGTAAAGAGAACTCAGTAGTCCAGTGTCCCAAAAGAAGCACAAAATGCACCTCATAGAGGTCATATGCCCTGTCCCAGGTCACACAGCAGGCTGGAGGCAAGGCCCAGAATGCTGCGGTCTCCAGACGTCACACCAGGCCTGAGCTTACCCGGGGAAGTTTCTTAACTGTGGTCATGATCGGGATTTTGGTCCTATCTTGTGTTTCCTATACTATAATTTGGTGTCTATTTTCTTTACATCTGCTCAGTTTGTCCTTAAATTACTTTGATTTAAATGGAAATGTTCTATCTCTACCATAACTGAAAAAAGAGTATGGCTTTCCAGAGATAGACAGTTAACCCTGTTATCTTTTAAAGGAAACGGATATTAAACTTGCCAGAAGAGATCCCTGCCTGAGGCTGTGGGCCTGGGGCCTGTGCAAGCTCTGTTAAAAGGAATATTAGCAAGTGTTAGGAAGGTGGTAAAGCTTCCCTTTGCCTAATGAGAAGGGATGAAAGAAGAGAAAGGGGAAAATTTCCCAAGTTCTCCAGAAATGCCAGTTTAGAATAGTGGTACTGACAACACAGCTACCAAGGCTGAAAAGGGATTAAGGGGGTGAAGATCTGACTCTCCTCTTCCCAGAGGCCCTGCTAAGCAAAGGAAGAGAGCCACAGGAATCCACTTTGTGGCTTGATTTGATTAATTAAGGATTATTCATTATTTTACTTCTTAATTTTTTGCTTCCTTTAAGGTAATCACTTTTAATTTTTTTCTCATTTTATTTGGCTGATGACACCCGGGTGCTTTTTTTTTCTTTTCTTTTTTTAGTTAACATGGGTTACTGTGCTAGTACCTTCAAGGGATTAAAGGAAGGACGGTTTTCCCTTTTTTCTTCCAATACAAGGCAACAATGAGGTGCATTGGATAATCATGAGCATTCTAGATATGTATGAATTTACTCCAAGGCCATGTAAAGATGACCAGATTATTTCCACTGTTAATATGTGTTATTACGTCCCTCTAATTTTCTCATTGTTATCAAAGAATATGTCAGCACTTTATATACGAGTGAAATAGTGAACCAGAGGTTTTGCACATTATTCATAGATGAATATTTTATAGATGATTAAAGAAACAAAAACACATGCTGGAAATGTGGAAATATGAAGGCATGCTGCATATTTTATAATTGCATTTTATTGCATTCTGTTAAGCGGCCAGAGGGTTTTTAGAAGGCAGAGATGCTTCCAAATTAAATTATTATTATTAAACCCCTTAAGCCTCATATTGAGTTTAGATTGTCACTAGAAACTTTTGATAAATAATATGCAGTATATAAGCATTAAACATAATTTAATACATTTTAAATAGATTCTTTACATATCTGTAAGTGCAAACTAAGACCTGAAATGTTTTAAATATTTTTCCTTTCATGAAAGTGCTTTCTTTTAAATTTGCTTTTTAGAAATCGAATTAATGAAAGTTGCAGAGTGATGATCTAACATATAGAAATGCCTTAAGAGTGGTTTTTTAAGCTTCTCTCTTTAAATTTATTCTATTGCTAAAAATGATTTTTAAATTTTTGTGTCTAATAGGATTTGGTGAATAAAATAATAATGTAGCTGCGTAGCTAAATTTCCAACAGTGGAAGAAATTTCAAATGTAATAAACCAACCAAAAAGGGAATTAATAATACAGTCAAAGTATAATGGCCACTTCAAAATAAAATTGACTCAGTGTCCCTTGCCCTGCCAGGAGGGCATTTATCAGAGCAGAGGGAACCAGGAAAAAGATTTGGTTTACAGGATAATCACGTTATATTACAATTTCATTGAATGTACTTACATTTTGGACTACACAATTGTTCTTGAAATGTTTCCAAATGTATGTAATCACCAGCCATATGAGAGCAGGTTTCTACCTAAATTTTGCAATTCAAGGAGAGCAGAATGCAAATACATCTACTGGGGGCACTTCGTATCACTTGAAACCAGTAAGAGTTTGACCATCAGTTAGCAATAAATTCTGCAAAGTCCTAAATCTTACACACATTCCCCATCTCACCGTAACTGGTAATGGCTTTGCATTGAAAAGATGCAGTCCCCTTCCCCAGAATTCTCTGCCAAAAGCCACCAATAGTATGGATCATCCATGAACGGAGGGATGGAGCTGGGGTAAAACATATCTAGGCCGTGACCCAAAGCTCCCCTTTGTTGAGAAAGAGAAATGTGAAAAATGCTTTCTGGAGGAAGATTTTTCCAAGGCCAAAGGCACACCCCCATGTTTCCTACCAGTTTTCAATTACGAAAGGATGCCAATAATTGAAAAATAACACTCTACTTTCTGGATTTAAATTTAATAGAATCTGACAACATTAATTTTATAAGTGAGAAGACACAAGAATTGGAAAACGCAGAAAACAAATGCCAGGAAAATGAAGCTAGCGGTCTCCTTCCTGAGGTCTGCCCAGGGAGCCCATGTACTTCACAGCACCCTTCTCTCACAACACTGCCCAGCCTCTGTCCTGACTTTGCTTTTATCCCTAGAGCGTACCGCTGTGTAACACAGTATCTATTATGCATTTCATTTTCTTTATTGCTTTCTGTAGGCCCCACAAGATGCACTCCACAAGGAAAGGGGCTTGGAGTTTTCTCACTCACTGTTGTGTCTCCAGCAGTGGGTGGCAGATGATGCCCACTTTATTTACAGTCTAGTCCAGACGTCTGTTCCCCTTTTCAGTTAAGTGTCAGATGGTGAATATTTCAGGATTGCAAGACATACAGTTTCTATTGTAACTACTTAACTCTGCCATTGTATGGAATCGCCGCAGACAATATACAAAGAAGCGGCCATGGTTGTATTCCAACTAATCTTTCCTTCCAAAAACAGCCAGAGGACCAGATTTGGCCCAGGGCTGCAGTTTTCCAACCCTGATCCAGGCCACGCCTTACATGTGGTAAGTGCTAAATAAATACTTAAGTGAATAAGTGAATAAATGAATGTGATACCCCTAAACCAGCCAGTTCTCCTGTTTACATACAGGTCAAAGCAGACTCCTGCAAAAGATAACTAATACCAGTTGCTTGAAAGTAGCAGGTCTTAAGTGACATTAGTTGTCAGACAACTATAGATGCCGCCATGAATTTCTTATCCAAAAGAGCAAAACTGTGGTGACTACTATTGCAACATTAGGCGTTTCAAAGGAAGGCAGGTGCTAGGATTTCTGGTTTCCAGAACTTTAACTGAATACACTTCCCTGTGCCTTTTTCAGTGATCAAAAGAAGAAAAAGCAGAGCAGGTGAGTAAAATATGCAGTTTATCCTGATGACTGGGGGTCGCCTCTGCTGAAGGAGAACCCAGTATTTGTCACCAGTTCGTCTAAGTTTGATTTTGGAAGAAAATGTCCTGTTTGCATCTAACGTGACTGTGGAGAAAGCAGAACAAAGAAGAGCAATTTGCTCCTGTTCCAATGAGGAGGGTATTTATATAGGTGAGTACGAGAAAGTATCAAGGATTCAGTCACTATACACTAACTCCTTCAGAGGCCAGAGCTCCTCCACATATCAGAATCACCTGGAAGCTTCTGTAAAAGGCACATTCAGGTTGACGAAAGGATTCTCCCAAATGTTAGGACCCAAGAATATGCATTTTAAAGCACACCCAAGTTTGAGACCCACTTCTATGTTCTCACTGAATGACCTGGCACTCCTGCATTTGGTTCCCAGAGGAAACAGAGTCCAACTCAAATGGTGCTAAAGATTATGAACAGAAGGGCAGGCAGGGGCAGGAATCAGCAAGGAGGTGAGGGCACTCAGACAGCAGCAACCACAGGAAGCCATGGCATCCCCTGACCCTCGAAGGGCAGGGGGAAGCTATGGTGACACCAAAGCCCGGTGAGGACTGGAGCAGGGAGGAAGGGTAACCAGGAGGGGCAGTATTTGCCAACTGCAATGCTTCATCAGGGAAGGAACACGAAAGAGAACCCCAACTGCTTCCTGTTCCAGTCCTCCGATTTCCTGCCTAAGCACCATGTTAGTCAATCCCAGATGCAATCTGTAAGGAAGCCCGGCAAGTTGGGTCCACAGGACAGAGAGAGGCAGAGACGAGACACAGAGCAAGGCAGAAGGGAAGGAGCCCGGGCTGTCAGTACAAGGGAAAGAGTAACCAACACATTGATCAGTTATGCTCAGAACTAAATGATTCTGGCCAGGGACAGATATGAAAATCTCAAATTTCATCCTCTCTACATACATTACAAAAAATAGCAGGGATCAGGATGTTACCCATCAGTGCCTAATAACCTATCCCAAGCCAAAACGTTGGGATAGGGGCAATTTCCCCACCTAGGTTACAGTCTTCAAAAACTGGAACCAACAGTACCCCGAGAGTCAACCATAAATGAAAACAGTGTCTTTAATGCTGAATTATAAGGTAACACATTGATGAATAACCATGGTATGATTAGTCAATTCCGGACCTCGGTGCACAATGGAAGAATCCATCCATTATCTGCGCAAGGTAATTCTTTCATTCCAGCAACTTTAAAAACAACCAAGGAAAATCACTGTCCTTTAGTAAAGCCTTTTGAATTTCATATGCATTTAATTAGGTAACTGCCAGCTCAAGGACGAGAACCATGACAAATAGTTGTTCTTTTCAAATTAGAAGAATAGACTGTTCAATGAGCAATATTGATGTTTCCCACACTTACTTACACAGGAATTTTCCTACTTTTTTTTTCTTTCAGTTTTGCTAAACATTTTAACATTTAATGATGCTTTTGTGACCACTGTTTTCTAGGTGAGAGTTCTAGTCATTACCTTTTAAAACCAGCCAAAGCAGCCTCCTTATGTACAAAAAACTCCTTGTTCCTCACCGGAGGCCACTGTGATACATACATACCACCATTAGAGGATCTTTTTTTTTTTTAAATTAAATTTATTGGGGTGACAATTGTTAGTAAATTTACATAGATTTCAGGTGTACAATTCTGTATTACATCATCTATAAATCCCACTGTGTGTTCACCACCCAGAGTCAGTTCTCCTTCCATCACCATATATTTGATCCCCCTTACCCTCATCACCCACCCCCCACTGTGGAGAAAAAGGAACCCTGATACACTGTTGGTGGGAATGCAGACTGGTGCAGCCGCTATGGAAGGCAGTGTGGAGATTCCTCAAGAAATTACAAATAGAATTACCATTAGAGGATCTTAACAAGACCATCTCCATGAGCCAACAGAGAAGCAAACAGAGAATGTGGATCACCAGGCAATGCCTCTACGAAGCATAAGAGGGCGCTACAGTAACCTGTAGTAGGCCAACTGCTCAGACCAGTATCCTAGTCCAGCTGCTTAGACCAGCCAGAGCTCATTTCTTTTTAATCAAGGGACAACCTGAAGCATGGTAATTGAGTTAGGCCTTGGGGAGGGGGTTTGGTGGGTAACTACTGTGTTTCCCTGAAAATATGACCGAACCGGACAATCAGCTCTAATGCGTCTCTTGGAGCAAAAATTAATATAAGACCCGGTCTTACATGTTATATTGCATAGGACCCGGTCTTATTTTACTACAAGACCGGGTCTTATATTAGTTTTTGCTCCAAAAGACGCATTAGAGCTGATTGTCCAGCTCAGTCTTATTTTCGGGGAAACACGGTAGCAGCACAAAGTACAGACCTTGAGGCTATGCAGGAATCCCGTCTGCATACCTGTCTTTTCTCAAGGGTATGTCTGAACAGCTGGCCAGCCCTACCACTTGCACTACCCTCTGTCCTTTCTGTACTTCACTCCCACAACCACCCCACACCCACAGTTGAAGAAACTCAGATTAGACACATACTTCGTAGCTACTAATGAATATAGTATGTGTTTACATGTCAATAGATCTTAAACATTTCTTGCATCATATATGTTAAGTAAACATTCCTACTGGAGACAAGGGCCAAAAAGGAAAGACAAAATTATGGAATAATTTTGATCAAAATTGAAAATTAACTGCCTTGTAACTTCAAATAATAACTTGTAGCTGAATGTAGTAAGTTAACATAGCGGATGTAGGCTTTGATGATCTCATCAATATTTTTAGTAAACAAGGCTGTGAAATGTGGAGATAAAATATTTCCAATCTTTAGGTCTTCTAGAACATTCACCCTGTGTTTTACGGCCGGGCTCCCCAAGTTTCCAAAGGAGTCTAAGCACATCGCTCAGACTGACAGAGCAAGACAGTTGGTTCCCCGAGGGTCAAGACAGTGATACTCAATCAGGAATCAAACGGGTCATAAACCCTTCGTGAATCTCTCTCTAGTGGGTGGTGATGTCTCCCTAGGGCCACTCGTCATTTCATGCTACAGTCAAGCTCCTGTCATTACAGACAAACACCCCGTCAGTCTTAGGTACTCATCCAATCAAGTCTTACTGCACCCAGAGAAGAGAAACAGTGGTACAAAAAAAAATTAGGCATGTGTGCCTATCCGAGCATGACTGCTCACTGCACACTTCATTTCTATACCTGTGCTTTCATCATTGCCACAAAACTCTGCATCGGTTTATCTGCCATGATTGCAGGCATCCAAACTGTTCAGGGACCATATATATCAAAAGCCCTAGAACACCAAACCTATTTCTAGGAATTTATCCTAAGGAAATAATTGGACAAGTGCCTAAAAGATGTATGTACGAGGTTGTTTGCTGCTGTGTTCTCTACAGAAGCAAAAGATTGCAAATGCGTCAATCTCGGTTTCGTTGTCTGCCATGCTGGATTGCAAAATTTTATTTACACCTGTTACAATTACATCTTGCCACCTAATGCCAGGAGTAGATTACACATGGCTTTTAGCTAAAGGACTATTACTGTCCTGAGTGGCTTGGAAAACAGAAAGCCATTGTGATACCTTAAAGCAGAAGTTCCAAGTCCCAGTCTTGCTCATGTCCCATAGTTCTCTGAAAGGCTGTGAGACTTAAGCTTTATGTATAAACATGACTCCAGACCCTCTGCATTAAAAAATCTTCCAAGTTTTCCTACTGTCACTAGTACCCTCTGAATACCTTAGCATAAATTTAAAAGCTCTGCATGATCTAAGAAGTAAGACACGCTTACTTCTCCAACCCACTGACTGCTTCTCCTTTCCTCACCTGTGCCCCAAGCCACACGATTTCACAAAGTACTCTTAACCTGTAGGCCTTTGCACACACTGTTCCTTCATTCTTCTGGGAATGCCCTTCCATATTCATTGGTCCAATTAGCTCCTACTTGTCCTGCATCTCTCAGAGGCCTGTCCTGACTTTTCTCCCATTCTTTCCATGGGTAGATATAGGTACCCTTCTGGTTCACACTTGTATTGATGCTTTACACATTATGTTATAACTGCCTATTACAGGTGAGATATGATTAGCTGGATTTTGCATTTTTTAGTGATGTTTGACTCTTTGTCTGGCTCTGGGATGAATTTGCCACAGTAGTACCGTGAACCTTTTGTTATAGTTTCTTCACCCTCTCTCTTCCCCCATACTTTTCCACTGCTTAAGGTTCCAAGGGGCTGGAAGTTCTGAAGAAGGTTTAACCTATATATTACATGAATTATGGCCTTTGTGTACAGAGAAGGAAAGTCACAGCTGTTAGTTGTATCCAATTTGTGGTATTTTTTTTTTCTTTACTACCAAAGATATTTGCCACCTTTCTTTCCTGTACAGCAAGTCCTCATTTAACATTGTAGATAGTTTCTTGGAAACCATAACTTCAAGCAAAACGAAGTATAATAAAACCAATTTTATCCTATGCTAATTGACACAAACAAGAGTTAAGTTCCCATGGCATATTTCTGGTCACAAAAACATCACCAAACTTCTAAATAAAGACCCAAAACACTTCTAATATTAAACACTGAAATAAACGTGAGCTACACATAAACTTAAGAAAGATGAACAAAAATAAGGATGATAATGATTTTCCCACCCACTTATTCCAATTCAGGCTTGTGGATACCCGGAGGCTTTCCCAGCAGCTCCTGTAGGAGGAAACCAGAGTACCTGGAGAAAACTCATGCAGACATGAGGAGAACGTGCAAACGCCACACACAGTGGCCTCAGCCAGGAATAGATATTTTTTTCCTCACCAACATTATAACAAAATGACCTTATTCAAGGACCTGCTGTACAAGGCTTTATATATACAACTTCTTCCCTTCTTCCATCCCTGAACTCCCTCCACCTATAACACAACCAGGGATTCGCTCTCCAGAAACAAATAATGCCAGAAATAAAATTAGAGACATGGAGAGGCCATTGCAGCCCTCTAAGGGAGAAACATTTTCACCCTTCCTTATCTCAAAACCTGGCTTGGCCGACGCTGTGTCTACACCTAGACATCATTGAACCAAAGACTTTAAAAACTTTAGGAACAATTTATAAAGAAAACTCCATTTCCAGGATCCTATGACTGTATTCCAAGGTAATAAAATATAAATGAGAAGAAAGAACAAGCTAATAAACGGAATTGAAGGCTGCATTTCAATAATAAGGTTTGAGAGCCATTTCCTGGCCACGTGTATCTCACTCTCAGGACTTTTCACATGGGCTGAATTACTTAACAGGAATGAGAGCTCGTCTCACTCCTGTGATCCGATTCAGATGCTTTTTGGAGCTGAGCAATGTGCCATTTGCTTAGAGCACTTGTCTCTAATCAATACATAATGCTAAATGGGATTTCAAATCAATTCAATCGTGCTCTCGCTCTCCTGTGAGTCAAGGAGGAAACAAAGGTAACATTTGAGATATGAAACCAGTCAGCTATTTCCTAAAGAAGGCATAGATCCCTTGCCTCTCAAGGAGTGCAAGAGGTAAATACAAGTGTTCAACTGCAAAGTTCCCATTGAAGAATTGTGCTGAAACAGCTAGGATATCGTGCCCTAAAAGGCATATTTGTACTTCGATTCTTTTATTTCAAACCACTTAACTATTAAAAGCTTCTTTACTTGTTGTAAAAATTTTCCAAATTATAGAAAATTACAAAAATATATAAGACATACATCTCAGATATATATTTAATTCCTATATGATTACATACTACCTAAATATATGCATCTCTCTACACAGTATTTATTATCATACATATTTTCCTTATATACTTTATAGCAGGTATATATACACAGAGAGCTAACCCTGAGTACTGACAGCCATCTAACTGGGTGACACCAATAGCATCCATCCTTCTGGGCTTTGCTATTTACATTCAAGGAAAATTAGGCTCAGAGAAATTGAAAAGCAGCATGTTCAGGACTCAAATAGCTGGTAATGCAATTGAATCTAACAACTCTATATGAGGATATTTACACAATTCCAAAACAGCCAGTGAGTTTCAGCTGAATTTCCATATCTCAAGTGTCCTACTTATAAATATATCTATACATATATACTTATTAATTAAGCCAATTGACTATACGTGGTAACACAGATATAGCCTGTGAGTAATAGTTACTTTTTTTTTCTGCCTGCATTCAAATAACTATGGTTACAGTATGTCAGGAACAGAAGTTTGTTTTTCTAATGCTTTTTTGCTAAAAGCAATTGAAAATAACCCTATACAACGTACCCACGCAAAATATGTATATTTTAAAACTCAGATTTCATTTATGGAATCATAAAATAAGGTTGTATTAATAATACCATTTGAAGTACTAGTGAAGTTAATTGGGAAAGAAATATTTTGTTTTAATAAAAGACATGATTGAGTTATACCCATAAGACAATCTCTGATTTTAAAATTTTTTTAAAAAGTACTTCATAAGAAAATTGTCAATGTTATGGCTCATGTGTTGAAATAGAGACATAAGGACAAAACTTCCACAAAATTAGAATTAAAAATGTCTTCAGAAGTTGTCACAATTTGAGCAAGAAAAAGTTGATGCACCGAAAGAGTCTAATGAAATTTTAAGCCACAAGTATATTTTTATTAATGGTTCTGTATTATTGTATCTTTGTCTTCCCTCTTGATCACTGGGTGAATGACAATGTAGTATATGAACTGATGATCTCTGCTGGGTATTTGATAATTCCTCATTTACCTTTTGGCAAATTACCCACATAGGTTCAAGCGTCGTTCACTGTGTATGCCCTGAATAAGGATCTTGAGTTGTGCTGTCCAACACAGAAGCCACTAGCGACTTGTCATTACTGAGCAGATGACAAGTGGCTAGGGTTTCCAGGCAGGAATTCACCAGTTCTCAGGATTATTTTTTGCTTTCCTGTTCCTGAATCCTGAGAAAAGTTGGTTGGAAAATTGGGCAAACTGGCTCCTTGAACCCAGGTGGTTAGTAGTATCAGCCGTCATTTTGTGGAAACGATTCATCATGGAGAACAGAAAACAGTTTGTATCTTGGGATTCAGGAATGCTGAAGCAAAAAAAATTCCTGAGAATGTGCAGGAATTCCCACCTGGAAAACCTACAGGTCGCTAGTCCATATCATGTGCTGTAAATGTAAAATACACCCTGGATTTCAAAAACTCATCACAAATAAAAAGAATACTAACTATCTCATTAATTTGTATACTGATTAACATATTTGAATATTTTAGATATATTGGGTTGAATAAACTATATTAAAATTAATTTTACCTATTTCTTCTTAGTTTTTTTAATATGACTACTAGAAAATTTAAAAATCACATTTGTGGCTTCAATTTTATTTCTATTGGTTAGTAGTAGTAGAAAGGATTTTTTAAAAAGATGATATGACTCCATTTCTGGCCAAGAACCTTTTTTAAGTATGCTAAATTACCAATTACATTTTTTAGATGAAATATACACATTTTAACACAGAATATATTCTCACAGACCTGACACAAAACATGAAAAATGTGTGCTTTCTATCATAACGATTATTTTTCAGATAACAACAGCTGTTTGCCTGTACAAGCAAGAGCCTGTTTTCCCACATACTACCAAACACTAGTCTTCAATCATGAAGAAAAAAAAAATTCTCCATGAATTCTCCACACCTGTTTTATGTCAGCAGCAAGCTGTGCATTTGTATGTACCCTGAAAATCTGAAACAAGAAGGGGTGCTTCCTGGTGATGACTACTTGGCCATTTCTCTCCTAATATGGCAAGTGCAAAGTCCTCACATTGTGCTGATTCAGAAGCATGTGGATTATTCGAGGCCTGTACAAAACGAACCAAAAGGAAACCCGCACAGGTGAGCACCATTTCTGCTCTTTCTTCGCTACAAAGGAGATTAGAAGATAGCCCTCTTGAAGGACTACGAAAAACAAATAGGTTGAAAATCAACTGTTAAAGAACATAGTCTTTGTTCTATCACACTTGATAAGAGTTTGACTTGCTTTCACAAATTTCAAGATCATATTTATCAGATTTTGTGGTCAGGACCACCTCACCTGTCATAACCTAATGAGATCTGTGCTGTCCAAAATGGAAGCCAACAGCCACATTTGGCTATTTAAATTTAAATTAACTAAAATCAGAAGTCTAGTTCCTGAGCCTCAATAACCACATGTGTCTGGTGGCTACTGTAGAACATTCTTATCATTGCAGAAAGTTCTACAGGACAACTGAATAAGATCATAACATGCCATAAGTTAGCAATTCAGAAAACTTACAAAAGAGGAGAAAAGCATGTGACTGTAATACTAACTAAGGTACTGCTTTAAAACAAAAAGAAATCACATCATGGCAATTACATTATGTCAAACCAAACAAAAGGAACGTTTCATTGTTCGTTTGGCAAGCTCGTGAGTTATACTTAGAAACAGAGACAGAAAGTAAAGGGAGTGGACAGAAATTTCATTTATATATACTGGTTTGATACTTGCCATGACCACACAACAGACTAAATCTCAGGCAAAATTCAGCCACTGATGAATTGTGGCTTTGCTTTTTCACAAGGGGAAGCGAGTCTCAGCAAGATTTCTTCTTGGGCTAAGTTCACAATAGAGACAGTGGTTCTCTCCTTAAAGTGCTAAATGATGGTGCTAGAGTGAATAAATACTTGTTTATCAAAGGGTAGGAAAAATTACAATATGGGCATTTTCTATTTCTTCTCATCCACTAGGAAAAGAGGAAGCAATACCAATGAATTAAAGTAGTCAATGGTTAAAAGTCAATGGTTAAAAGCCTGCCTCTGGAATCCCAAAGACTAGATTTTGCAGCTTCACTACTTTCCAGTTACGTGAGCATGCACATTGCCTCAGATTCATCTGCAAAACCTAAGTGACACAATGCCTAAATAATTCTCGGTGCACACAATTCTTGGTGCACACAATAAAGAAATGCTTACTAAATGCAACCATTATTCTTCTGCTGCTAATTATTAATTTTAAGAATGCATAGCACACTTTGTTGTAGTGAATACGGATAAGTATAATTTAAATGACAATGCTACAAAACTATGAAAAAAATACCACGAACTGCCCAGATCCCCCACAGGCTGTTTTCAAGGTACACAAGTTACTAGGGTTGTACTGCACACATTCCCAGTGAGTTGCTTAACAAATCCTGGGTAACAATACTGAGAAAGCAGTGAAATTAGGCGGATACATTGAAAGCTTCCAGGAAGACCACACAGAATACGGGATCACTCAAGATTCCCAGAGTCCAGAGATAGCAGGAGCATTGGAACATGGCAACAGTGTGAGCGACTGGCCCCAAAAAGAACACAGTTAACCTTCCTGGTCACTGGGTACAAACTCAGTGAACTCTTTGTAAGGACACTGAGGTATACCCCAGAATATGCAATCATGCATTACTGTCAAGTCGGAGCATTTCCAACAGTTTGAAAAATCATATATCCAAGTTGCCATTTGTAAAAAAAAATTTCCAAAACAAAGTTATTTTTTCTCATTTGTATAGAGACTTCCAGAAAAGTGTCATACCCAAGATGTAGCAGGAGGCAAGATAGAACAAGTTTTGTAGCGACACTTCCACAAACAGAAACATAAATATGTTCTGAATCAGTACGATTAATCAGAGGAAATTGCCCAAATTCCACCACATTCCACTTCAAGGCCATCACTTTCCCATTAATGGCTACTACCCTGGAGACCTGCCTAACATTGTAACAGTATATGACAGACCATATGTAGTTGATTTTCTGCAACAGGCTGTACTACAAAAAATTCTCTCACCGTCTCTATAAATCATCAAAATATTCAAAAATTCCAATAGTTTAATATCCAAAATATATCCAAGAATGTTTCTCATACTTGGAATTCATAGAAAAATCCTTCATCCCACTCACTCTGTCTCCCAAATTAAGAAAAGCTGTAAAGATTTCCAGTTACTAGACTCATTTGATAGTGCTCAAGAAATATATGGCTCAGGCTGGTTTTTGCATGATATGTCATATCTGAACAGCTCAAATGAATATAAGGAACCATGACACATAATGGTGGCAGTGTCATGGGGATGGAACAGTGTATTTGTTTATTAGAGCATATAAATTCCCAGCTGGTATCTAAAGCACCAACTGCAAAGTCAGCCTTCCCTCAGAATGAGAGACGGCCTTGGGGAGTTGAAAGAGCGTGTGGGCTTTGGAGGTCAGATAAGCCTGTCTCAAACCTGGGTGCACTAGTTAATGGCTGTGTGACCTCACTTTCCTTAATGCTGAAGTGGAGATAACAATTCCTCCTTTCCAGACTTCCTGTGAGAAGTCAAGTTGGTGACCAATAAAAGAACAGAGGACACCAACTGGCACAGAGCTTATAAAGGAATCATGGGCCACGTGTCCTGTTCCCCATGTTCAAGGCAGATACCGCTTATCAACCTCACATTTGCTATTTCTGTTATGTATGTACAAATATATACACTTATATATTTCTATTATGACATGTATGTTACTATAAATATGTCTAAGCAAATACATGTGTGCATAGGCATATGTGTATATATAAAATGAGTGTTTTTTGCTCTTTGATCTTCAAATATTTTCTTTGGAAAGCAACTTTTTTTTTTCTTTTTTTGCTTTATGGATTTAAATCTGAGAATCCAAAAATAACCTACCTCCCCCAAATTCACTTCAGCATTTGTTAAATGAAGAGTGATTCATTTTGAGCCAATGTGCTGTATTTCTTATCCATACCCAAAAATGAAGGAGAATGTCTGGTTGTAATTCTTACTTCCGATTCTCACCTAATACACCCACAGAAGATAAGAAAATTAACTGATCAGACAGCAGTAATTTCTTAGAATTCTACACTCACCGTTGCTAAGCAAACACAGCCTTCCTGCTGACAAGCAGCTCTCAATGCCTCAACTACACGTCAGAGGAACTCGAGTCCATCAGTTTGCCCCAGCCCCTGACTTATTCTCATTTACCCTCTTGAATTTTATTTCCTTCCTCGGAAAGAAGAACCTCATCTGCTAGAAAGAAATATTTGTAGCCAACACAACAAAAGTGGAATCCCTACTTAATAACAGCTGTGAATCAAAACATCAGTGACTGAAATTGACTGCATCATGCTTGGGAGCAGATGTGCATCAAGAAACTGACTCAAGCTCTTTGGTTCCCAGGCACAGTGTATAAATTCTCCACAGACAATACGGTGGGCCATGTTCCCACCTTGTTGTTACTCATATTCATCTTAATGTTTCACTAAACTACTACAGACTTAAAAGTAAAATAAAAAAGTTCAGGATCCCTCTTTTTTCCAGAGGAGATTCTGAAAGTTGCCACTCTCTAGAAGTTCAGACTAAACAGAAGGGTTTTGACACCTTTGGTTTGATTTTTAAATGCAAAATGTCCATTTATGCTCTGGCACAGGTTCTTCTGTCTCAAAATCTTTTTTGGAGTACATAATTTTTCTCTTAACTGTTGTTCTCTGAATTCAGTTGTTCCTACATTGTCAGTTAAGCCAATACAGATTTTATTACAGAAACAGTTATAATATTGCTATATTTCAATCCAGTAGTCTTAAGTAATTTTAAATCAATACCAAAAATGCTACAGAATAAGTTCCAAGTGAGAAGAGACACCGACAATGGAAATTTCATATTTATACGAATATAAAGGGACAAATAAATAATTGGGCCTTCTTTCTTGGTGACTCCATAATCAATAAGCATGTATTGTGTTTCTATAGTTAGATGTAGCAAGTAAGTGGCACACTGTCCCCAATCTTTGTTCTTGTGCTCAAGCCAAACACTGGTAACCCACGGCAGCACATCCGCCAATGCCTGCCCTTCAGACGCAAAAGACACTATTAGCTGCTCTTGAGAGATAAAAACCAAGGACAGACATTAACCGCAAACAATTAATTATCTAATTAAAAAGATGACACCTATACAAATAAAATGAGAATATTTTAAGCCAAATATCAAAATACGCAAGATGACAGACTGCGGGATAATTACTCAATTATTCAGAGAGCATATTTGCTTCATTCCACTATGGAGTTTTGCTGTTTTGAGTTGATTATGTCCACATGAAACTTCAGGTCGTACTGGTAAACCTATACGAAGCCGGTTTGAGGGCAATGCTATGCTGAATTTATTATCATTTCATATTAAAGGATTAAATAAGCAGTATAATTTTAAAATGCTGAAATTAAAATCTGTTCAGTTATAGCACTGTATTTTAAACCCACAGATATGTGAAGTCACCAGAAGCCTGAAGAATCTAGTCCGCCTGGAGATGAGGGCAACAGAGAATGGGAAAAACACTTGTATCAAGAGTGCTTGTATAAAATCTTCTAATCTGTGTTAGGATCCATGCCTCGAAACTAACACACCATGTTTTCCTTCTCCCCTCCACCACCACCTTTTGCTCAAGATATCTTTTTCGTAAATTGAAGGTAGGAAAGGCTATGTGCTTGTCTCTGAGAAGAAGTCTCCCTCCAGCTCTCTTTGCTTTATAGTTAGTATCGCTCTTTCCCAAATTCTAAAATTGGGATGGCTTCTGTCTTCTTTATGGGTGCTGTGATAGGTTTCTTCTTTTGCTTTCTGTGTATCCCTGGGAATTTTAGTGACAGGTAGGCAAAGGCTGTGGGTCGACCTCCCACGGACATACTCACAGCACATGGGTTGGTGCCCTGTCCGCAGCACTGGCTTAGTAAGTAGTCACTGAAAGACCAACTGCATGAGCAAAGGTTAAAGAGCAGAGCTAGCCCTTTGCCTAGCAGAGCAGGGAGCTGATCACTTGGTATGATGTCAAAAGACCCTTGGTCCTTAATCTGGTAGATAGATAGATAGATAGATAGATAGATAGATAGATAGATAGATAGATAGATAGATAGATGAGAGTGCCTGGGATTCTTACTTTATGAATATTCTTATGTTTGGGCACCAAATACTGGTTTTTCATTTGTTTTGTTTTGCTGTTTTCATTTTTTATTGTGGTAAAATAATCATAACACCAGATTTACAATTTTAACCCCTTTTAGGTGTACAGTACGGTGGGATTAAATGCAATCACATTATTATGAAGACTTCTTTTTCTTTAAATACAGTATCCTTTTATTCTGATAAGCAGCAAGATGATTTACATAATCCTATAAAACTCTGAGTTACCCTCTCTCCTTAAATCAAACACAAATACTTAAAATTAACATTGAACACCGTAAGAGAACAAGTTTCAGACTTTCAAGATTTTGGCTTTGAATGAAGAGCCAAAAATTGAACTGAGACTCACAGGAGGTAAAAATATTATCTGCGGGCATTGAAAGTTGAGAATCATAGGGAGTGATTGGAAATGAAAACGTTAAATAGATGGGATGGGAAATTGGAAATAAGCTCATGTTTGTTGGCTTTTAAGGCAAATTCTGGCATAGAAGATCCTTTACTAAATCCTCACAAGGAATTCATCATCACCCCTATTTTATAACGCAGAAAAGTTACATTACATGCCCAGAGTGGACACACAGTAGAGCCTAAATTCAAGCCCATACTGGTAGACTCCAACTTTTATGCTTGTTGGACTCTTCCATATTGTGTTCTCATATGAAGACAATGCTGATAGTCTCTAAATAACAAAATGAAAGGTGATAGAAATGTGTTTCTAATACCAACTAATACTGTATTTCCCGGAAAATAAGACCAGGTCTTATATTAATTTTTGCTCCAAATGACACATCAGGGCTTATGTTCAGGGGATGTCATCCTGAAAAATCATGCTAGGGCTTATTTTCCAGTTAGGTCTTTTCGGGGAAAAACGGTAGTTACCCCCCTACACCCACCCAGCCTGGACTCATTTGCCCACTTATTCTGGTAGCTAGACTACTGTGTATTCATTTCCTCTGGGAAGAAATGTGATGAAGATAAAAGCTGAGGAAAAATGGAAGGTTTCTCTGGTTTTTGTGTATTAATATCTAGAATTTGAGGAAATAAATTGGGTTACTAAAAATAAAAAGCAAAATTACAAGAAAACGTCATGATTAAGAACCTGGTTTCTTCCTCCCCCAACCCTAAACGCCACTCCCTCCGTCCATCCCATTTGGACAGAAAGTGGGGAAGAGTAGAGAAAGTAAGGGTAACAAATATGCAGTCTCCCTGCTCCCGTGGGCAAGCCTGAGGATGACTAAAGCATCAGCTGGCTTCCGGGGACCCACGAGTAGAAGGGAGACTGCCCCCTCCTTCTGTTAGGGAGAACCCCAGAAGAAGGCTCTTCTTTTGGCCTTTTTCTTTTAGGATTTTATACAGTTAATATCACTGCCCAAAGTTCTTGGTGCTTCAACATGGAATGAAAGCAAGAGAAAGAGCCCCGTGCCAAGACAGTGCCAGGGACAAAGTAGAAAGCTTGTGACGGGGACTCTTTGCAGACGCCAGTAACACGTGGGTCTAGGTGATGCCACAAACTGCAGAAAAAGGACCATGCAGGACAATGGACATGTCCTTGGAAGCCAGAGGAGACAGATGACATTGGAGGCCAGATGGGACCCTGCCCCATCCCCAGAAGATGGATACAACCCAGGAAAGAAAGGGAAAGAGAATCCCTAACATAAAATCACTTCTTTCCATCAACCTGACAGAATGGATATTTGAAATAGAAATTAAGCTATAGAAAATGATTATATTTTTGCATATCTTAGTTTGTATAATAAATTATATTTTCTATACAATTTTTTAAAATATAACTCAATATACTGGAAAAAATACAGGATAACAGCATAAATTGTTAAGTGTGAGCTAGCTAATACATCAACACTAATATTTCAAGAGGAGATTTTTACTTTCTATCTGTTGAGATACTGAAAGTTGCCTGTGATTCTGGTAAGTACGGGGAACAGGGGTTGGGGGTTGGACAGAGGGATGCACCAGGGGACTCATCTAATCATAGGACAAATTAAAAAGGACACATTCCCTATTGCCACGCAGCAGCCTACACGTCTGTCTCCTCGTACTTGCTGCTAAAGAAAGGAGAGTCTGTGAGAGGGATCCTTTCAGGGACATTGCTTCACCTTTGTGCCATCTCTCTGTTTGGCCCCAAAGATGACTGGACAGTCAAAGACAGATATGACTTTCTACGTGAAAAGCAACCCAAGACAGGAGCAGTCGGGTGGGGACCCACTGAAGAATCCACGGGGTTCAGAAAGGTGGGCACAGCCCCCCACCTTTCCTCGGCTAAGGAGGGCCTCTGCCACTGTGGCTGCATTCATTCCCACAACCTGCAGGGGAAGTGACTCTCCATCTATTCATATGCATAAAGGTTTTGTCCTTTGAGAAGGTACATACATCCTGAGACATTTCGCTGCCTTGGGGCAAGGGTGATTGGCTTGAATCAGTTTCCTGTTATAATGTATGGAATTCACAGATCTTGAGATTGACAAGCTTTATCTCCTTTACTTCCCCACCTAACTAATAAAAGTTATGCGTAGGTCCCATTGGGTGCTCAGTCCTTGAGTCTGCAGTCCCTTGGCCCTGCTTGCACTCTATTCTTGGCTACTGTCTTTCTTAACCCTGTGCCGCCCTCCTCGCTCCCCACAAACCCTCCTCGTGCGGGACAGGACAATTCCCTAGCTGTCTAAGCTGGAACTACAGGAAAGTAGCAATAAAAAAGAAGAGGCATACCTGGATAGCTATTGTTCAAGCTATGAATTCTACTGTTTGATTAGGTTTCACCTAGAACAAGTACGCATGGAGATGGTAGAGAAAGGTGGAGCATTACTTATGCTAAACGTCACCTCCACATGCTCCGCCACATGTCACGAATACCACCCCACATCTCCCACGCCATTGGTCATAACACCCTCTGTAGGCTTATTAATAACATCTCTTTTTTAAATTCTGGGCTACAATTTAAAACCAGACAGACTGGTACCACTATCTACAGGAAAACCCCATTCTTCCCCCATCCACATTTTAACCCAAGTTAGATAGAAATGTACACAGCAATAGGAAAACTCACTTTTTCTGTTTTAACATCCCTTTAAAAGCCCTGAATTCTGTTAATTTTTGGCAGAAACTATCTTCCGTCTTAACAATGGTGGACAACTAAAATGTTAATGAGCACACTTTTGGTGACTTGTGTTTATAGAACCATGTATCACTTTCTCTTGTGACCTGTCATCAAATGTGACATCACTGAATGTGACAGCTCCAATTTTAAGGATGGCATTTTGCTCTTTGCTTTCAAACTCCACCACTACAGTGATCCAAGAGAAGTTGGCTGACCTCAGTGGAGCAGACGGGGGACTGTTAACAGGTTGCCAACTTTAAATTACTGCTGAGTAGCTCAGCATATATCTAGAATAATTCCTTTAAAAAGCTATTAATCACCATTTCAAACAGGTCCTCGGTGAAGTGTGTTTTCTGTCTTTTACTTATGGGTGGCATTTTATTGGAAACTGCTAACACTTCTCCATCACAGGGCTGTATTTACATTTTTGCTGTTTTTAACGTAGGTGTTTTGGGGGATAAATAGCAAAAACTTAAGTAATCAGACTGAGATGTGTTCAACAAAGATAATGTGAATAGGAATTAAGATGAGTAAATGTGAAGCCACTAATACATGGAAATATTTGTAATTTGCATCTATTTCCTCTCTGTTTTAACTGAAGATTCCTATCTCATGTCAGAAACAGATTGAGAAAGCCACCTATGGCAGCACAATGGAGAACAAATTCCATGAGTCTATCTTTGGCAATGTGTTTGCAATCTTGAAATTATTTCAAGTTATCCTACATCCTGAGGCAATAAAAGAAAAAAAATGAATGGAAGTAAAGTGAGGAGAAACTACAGAAATAGCAAAAGGCTTGATTTTATAGATTTTCCCAACCTTGTTAACAACAACAAAAGCTGATTTTGTGATTGTTTCAAGGAAGTTAATAAAAATTATGCTAGATTCAGAAGTATCTTCTAAGATTTTTTTCCTAATTAAAAAATAAGCCACATTAAAATTTCATTCAACACTCTTTGGAAACTGATACCAACATCAGTCCATCATCCAGTTCAAAGAATTTTATTAACCAAAGTATGAAAAGAGTCTCCATTTCAAGATGTTTTTTATCGTAAAAAAAATTCAAATGGGGCCGGCAGGGTGGCTCAGGCAGTTAGAGCGCCATGCTCCTAACTCCCAAGGCTGCTGGTTCGATTCCCACATGTATCGGTGGGCTCTCAACCACAAGATTGCCAGTTCAATTCCTCGAGTCCCACAAGGGATGGTGGGCTCCAACCGCTGCAACTAAGATTGAACACAGCACCTTGAGCTGAACTGCCTCCCGGATGGCTCAGTTGGTTGGAGCGCGGGCTCTCAACCACAAGGTTGCCAGTTCAATTCCTCGAGTCCCGCAAGGGATGGTGGGTGGGCAGTGCCCCCTGCAACTAGCAATGGCAACTGGACCTGGGGCTGAGCTGCGCCCTCCACAACTAAGAATGAAAGGACAACAACTTGCCTGGAAAAAAGTCCTGAAAGTACACACTGTTCCCCAATAAAGTCCTGTTCCCCTTTCCCAATAAAATCTTAAAAAAGAAAAAATTCAAATGTACAGAGAATGGTTAAATGAATCATTTATATCTCCACTACCACTCAAGAAATGGTTGTGAAGCAAATGCCAGGCAATATTGAAGACAATGTTATTGGGACATTTCTTTTAGATGAACACTGCAAACTGCTTGAGAGTGAATTGTAGGAAAATACTATGCTTTATTTAAGATCCAGAATATCCTAATCCTTTCCCCATACACTTCACGTATTTTAAACCATTCGTCGCAGAATTGGTGATGGACAAAGGACTGAGTGTGTGTAACATATATGACATGTATGTGGCGCTGCCACCCCCGGCCTCCAGCCTGCGTCCATGAAAGGCGTTACCATGGGTCATGGGAGCTTTCCTGCTGAGGCTGGGCAAGCCTCACAAAATGTGCCACACAGTATGCATGTCAGTCCGAAAGAATCAATGGAAGATGGCAGAGGAACTGTTGACCATTCCTGGCCCACAGTTATTGTCAGGGAATCTCATGGCCCAAAAGTATGCTTCTTTACCAGTTCAGGCTTTCGCTGAGTATCGACAGCCACACTGCTCGCACACTAGAATGACAACTGCATATCTGTGGTGGCAGGGACACAGGTGGGCACTCTCTTTGTCAAGTCCGTAGAGAAAGATAAATCATTATGATTTCAGGGATACAAGTAAGGAAGACTAATTGTAGGCTAGACATCTGTGTAGTAGAGCAAAGATGTAGAATGATCAATGAAATCAAACTTGAGACTAAAAGGGGGTATTATTGTTCCTTTTGTCAAATCCATGAAAGTAGGCCTTTGTTTAAAGACAGTAACACCATCTTTACCTTCCATTACAGACTCTTTAATAGGAATAACACAATAAAATCCCCAATCTACAGTACTTTACTGAATCTGAGATGACATCATTGGTAAGACCTACCATTATTGTGTGTAATTTAAGAAAATACACCATTTTAAAAACTATGACATACTATCACCTGTAAGAAGGACCTGACTTCACAAATGTTACAACACATAAATGCGTTGTATTAACTTTTTTAAAGTAACATTTGTTTCTTGAAGGTGCACTAGTAATTTCTTGATAGGAAAATCACTTCCAAAACTGAGGACAGTTTTTCAGTCTTGTTGCTATGCAAAGCTTGCTCTTATCTCTTTCTTCCTTTTATATTTCTTTTCCACCATATCAACCCTTCGAACAATGGGTATAAAGCAATAAAGAAAGTCCTGGCTAGAGAAGAAATGCCTGTTCTCTGCCATCATTTGTCTTTCTCGGTACCCAAACCCACAGTGACTCCTTTGAGAGGGCCCCAGAGAATGATAATCATTTAATATTTTTATTCTTAGAGACTGATCCCCTTCACAATTAGGGAGACCTAGAAATTCTGCCATCTCAACCAGGCGATGCTACCCATACTAGTAGCAGAAAAATAACCAGCTGGCAATGCCATTGTGCCATTTTTACTGATCAGAAGCCATTCAATTATAAATGTGAAAATAATAATGATAACAATAGCTCTTGCCAATTGAATATTGAAGAGTAAATGCTTATAACATTTTCCTGAAAATAATGAAGTACCTTGAGATTCCAAGGTTTACTTGGCTGTTGCAACTGGATTCCACCAAAATAAAATGTACTAGGCCATTTCTGACACATGTGTCTCCTTCCGATAAGGCACAAAATCAAAGCCCACAATGAAGTCAAGTTGAAAAGGACTTGAATTTAGTTTTTTGATGCAATCCATTGTAGAGGTGCCACTTTCTTAATGAAAAATTTTTAAAGGTTTGTTTTTTTCCTCCTCTGTTTACAGAGAACCATTTCTATCCGTGTATTGATCACATGGGTACTTAATTTCTTCTATAAGGAATACCATCTTGAAATATAATGCATATACCAGAAATGCATTATCTTATGACTTGATAAAAAATAGCGGAGTTGCATATATGCTTTTATGATAGTCTTCAATTTTTTTTTTTTTAATGCAAAGATTCCCAATCTGTCTACCGACTGAACTGTTTGGTCATGAAACATTACCTTCTCAGCATGTGGTATGCCCATCAGCAGAAATGTAGCAAAGAAGAACAGACTAACTTTATTTATTACATTTGTATTGCCTACAAAGCCATTTAGTTAATGGATGAGTCTCATTAGCAGTCCAACCACAATATAAAGAATACAATGATGTGTTTCATAGGTTCATTAAAATAATATTTCAAAGGAGTCATTAGGAAAAAAAAGAAGCTAAAGATTCAACAGACAGTAAGTTGTCTGCAAATAAATGAGATGGAACCAACATGTTTTCAAGTAAGTTAAGAAACATGTTTATAAATATATTACAGCCATTAAAAAAGGAAGCATCAACTTGGCAAGTGCTGGGGGGAGGGGGAACCAATTACTTATGCAATTTTCAAAACCAAAACTGTAACATTTTCACATCAATATTTATTGAGGATGTAAACAGCTGTATAACCAAAACAAAAAAAAAGAAAACAACAAAAACGTGTGTCTTAAGGAAAATTCATTCCTTAATAGCCCCTAGATGATTCTCTTGTTTAAAGCAAAATTTAAAACATTCAATCATGTTTTCTGATTACTACTATTTTTCGTATACATTTTTGTGTTATTTACCTCAAACCTGCTTATTGTTTCATTTAAAAAGGAGACTGTTAATATGGTAGCAAAATGAATAATCCTGCAAAGACAAAATCTGCACCAAGAAAACATGTGCCTATTTATACCTTTGCATTCAAAATACTAAGTTCTATAAAGCTCATACTTATTCTTTAACCACACCTAAGAACTGACAAATGTGTGTTCAACAAATGAATGAATAAATGAACAAAACAATTGCTTAACCAAAGGGAGATTTTCAGTTGGGCTGTTAATTACTGTTGCTTGATCTTTTTTTTTTTTTTTTTAACCCAGTATTTCCACATTTAAGCAAAATAATAAACAGTTGTATACAGTGTATATCTCATAATGTTGAAGGTCTTTCACATAAAATAATGTCAAATTTTCACCAAGGTCATCGAGTCTATATAAAAACCAAGGATTAAATAAGGATTCTTTTTTTCTGATTTTTTCTTCGCAAAGAAAACTCACATTTACACTGAAAACCACTAAAGAAAAGAAAAGGATGACAGCTGTTTAAACACTTTCAGTCTTTGAAAGGATTTAGTTTTATAGTTCTAACATAGGCAAAGAAGGTCGAACACACACACAGTTTAAGTATACATAGGATTTTGAAATGAGTCATGGGCACCAAAAATGTGGACAGCAAGAAAGACCACAGGTAACTTTGCAAGAACCCCCCACTGTGCATTCTACCTCCGCCACAGACACATGGCTCAGCCATGTGACTTGACTTGGTCAATGGACTATTAGCAGACATGATTCAGAAATAGGCTTAAAAAAAACTGTGTATTTTTTCTGTTAATGCTCTCCTCAACTGCTATCATCAGCATGAGAACAGGCCTGGGCTCACCTGGTGGGGAATAAGAAATATCGGAAGCAGAATGCAGTCACTCTAGACAAGGACAGTGTAGATGAGCCTAGATCATCCCATAGCCAGTCACTCCCCATGCATCTGCGTGAACATAGCCAAGCTCACCAGAGTTGCCTAGGTAGCCCCCACTGACTACAGATGTATGAGCAATGAACACTATTGAAGTGTGGCACTAGTGACATCCAACACACTCACACACAGGATGTTAAGTAAGCTTTACCCTTCCAATAGTGGAGCCAGATTTCAGATCTCATAAAGTTTAACTAGTGCTGTTTTATCAAAATAATTAATAAACCATTATTCATGATCTACTTTTTAAAGAGCAAAGATAAATTAAGAGAATTGTACACAAAGCCTCAATTTTTAAGTGTTGGAAGCTAATTCAACAAAACATCACCTGCTAAATTCAACACACAAGTGTGAATTGTCAACCTGTATCCTAGTGCTAAGAATGCTCCCTGATCTCAGGTTGTTTATAGGTTTTGTGGGAAAGACAGATAAATAAAGAGTGCATTACATAACCGAAAACAGTCATATCTTAATGCTTACCATGTGGACAAGTATAACAAATATGGATTGCTAAATGCCTTTTGGAATGCTTGTCTAAGAGGTAAAACACTGACAGTTCCCTACAACTAAGAGGTTTAATGATACTTTTTAAAATATATAAATGATAAGTAATCATATTCCAAGAGATTCATCATAATTCTAACTTTTCCTGGGAATGGCTAAAATCCAAAAATAAAAATGTCTCTCCAGATAAACAGTTTGTTCATAAACTAAAGACTTCAGCAAATATAACTTCTTGAGAGAAAGCACAACACAATTCAAAGATCAATTTTTTAAAACTTTATCACAAACTGGATAATGTTTTCCAAACAAATAGCCTGTATATACATATATACAGAGGGTGCCAAAAAAATGTATACGCACTTTAAGAAAGGAAAAAAAAAAACAGTACTAAAATTGTAAAACAATGAATGATGCTAGCATTCATTGGATTAACATCATCTTTTGAGCAAACGTCATACTACACATTGCTACCGTAATTCAACTTTGAAAAGTTATACACAGATAACATCTCTTAAAATGTTACATTTTTTTTTGGCACTCCTGGCATATATACATGCGTATATGTGTGTGTGAGAGCTCTAGGAGGTCAGATAATTAAGTTTGTGAACTTGTTGCCACGATGTTGCTAATAACTTTTTTTGGTATCAGAGGGATTATTCATTATGAATTTGTACCAACTGGACAAACAGTTAACCAAGTTTACTATTTGGAAGTGCTGAAAAGGCTGCATGAAAAAGTTAGACGACCTAAACTTTTCACCAACAATTCATGGCTCTTGCATCACGACAATGCACCAGCTCACACGGCACTGTCTGTGACGGAGTTTTTAGCCAGTAAACAAATCACTGTATTGGAACACCCTCCCGACTCACCTGATCTGGCCCCCAATGACTTCTTTCTTTACCCGAAGATAAAATATTGAAAGGAAAACATTTTGATGACATTCAGGACACCAAGGGTAATAGGACGACAGCTCTGATGGCCATTCCAGAAAAAGAGTTCCAAAATAGCATCGAAGGGTGGACTAGGCGCTGGCGTCAGTGCATAGCTTCCCAAGGGGAGTAAGTCGAAGTTGACCGTAGTGATATTCAGCAATGAGATAGGTAGCATTTTTCAAGGATGAGTTATTGAACTTAATTGTCCGACCGTGAGTGTGTATGCGTGTATTGCTAAATGCATAAAGTGTTGCTAATTGTATATCACTGCTATATTTATGCCTAATGTCATATATTCCCTTCTAGATTTTCAGCTCCCTGAGGATAAGACCTGGTTATGTTGACATCTGTTTTCTCAAGTATTTACAATTTCCTAATCCATTCTCTCTATTTATGTGGCTGTGGCAGCTAAAACGAAGGCACTGGAAACTCTCATGCTGATAAGACAACAGGAGAAAGCTGGTATTGATATTGTCAGTCACCTAAAAATGTTGTAAGTAACAACTATGTTCTATAGAAATAAAATCAAAAGATTATTACAGCACACCCTCCCGAACATATAGAAGGGGTGCAGTGATCAAGGACCACATGAAAAATCACAATGCCAGTTGGGACTGAGCAGCCAAAGCTCCTGTGGTGTCTATCTCAAATGCCTCAAGAAGGTAGGGCAGGTATAGTAAATCAGATAGAGAAGGCCTGACTTCAGGGTATTTGTATACTTGGTTTCTGAGCAGTACAGATTTTGGTAAACCCAAATGAAAATTTGGGGTTTCTTCCACTATGCCCCAGACAATTTTTCTATGCAAAAAGGTAGAGCCCCAAGCTACTAGAGCTTTTTTTAACAAAAAATGTAACCACCAATAGAAATTTTTATGTATTATCTCCAAAATTCTATATCATATATATATTTTTTAAATCATTCTATAGAACAAATAAAACACATGTTTAAGCATCTGTTCTCTCCAAAAAATGGCATCATCTTTGTTCCTGGTCAAGGAAGCTAAAAGGAAACCAGAGTCATCTTTTCCTCTTCGTTATCGCTCCTTGTATCCCACCAACAGTGCTACCTTAAGTATGGTGAAGGAATATTGCCACTCTCTTAACCTATTTATTCTTAGCCTCAGAAGAGATAAGAAGTGTGGTGCACAGGTAATATCCATGATTCTGCCTGCTGCTATGCATGCCCTCGTGTAACCCTTCCCTGTGTGAGGGAAGGACTTGTGACTTGCTTCTAACCAACAGAACATTCAAAGGTGACACAATGTTACTTCCGTGTTTACTACATATTATGTAAGACTCTGTCTTGTTACCAGGCTCTCTAGTCTCTCTCTCTCTCCCCTGTAGGCTTTCAAGAAGGAAGCAGTCTGGATCCTACAGCCACATGGAAATGAATTCTGTCAACAACCTGAGGGAATTTGAAGTGAATCCTTTCCTAGTCCCATGGCTGATGAGACCACAGCCCAAGCTGAAATCTAGATTGCAGCCTGGTAGGACTCTGAGGCAGAAAACCCATGTAAGCCATTCCGGAACTTCTGACCCACATAAACTGAGATAATAAATGTATGTTGTTTTATACCACTGTTTGGCATAATTGGTTATGTAGTAATAGGAAACTAATACAAGGAATTAGCCCCAGAATGTGAAACAACTACCTCACTAGGCACATTGTCTAGTTTGGTTGACACTTATTTGCACAGTAAGACCTTCTCAATGAAGGAAGTGATGCATTCTGAAGCAAGCCCTTTATCAGAGCAGACCAATACTTTTGAGTAGCTCTTTTCTACATTTCCTCAGCCCTGTGATTCCTCGACACAACGGGAAGATAGGTTTGGTCTAATCGCGTATGCAGAAAAAGAGAAAGGTGATATTTTCTTTCTTTGATGTAGAATTTTGCCTGAGGATATGTGAAATGGGTAGAGAAGAGCAAGGTCAGGGACACAGGGACACTGTGGAGAAGCAGTTTGTATCATCCATCATCCTTGAAAGTGACATCATAAGTATTTGCTATTACTACAGCTAAAAGCAATGGATGAGCTAACTGATATTACCTGTAATATGCTGATCATATGACATGGTGAGGATAGCAAGACAAAACTTCCTTTAAAATCCTCATACTACTACTCTTCCCTGGGGCATTTAATAGCACCCACAATTGGTAAGGAAACAAAACATTCATCTTTGTCATCCCCGTTCACAATTTATTTCTTAACACAACAAAATCGTGTACAGGCCCCTACAAAAACTATCAATGTTCCTTACTTCTCAGTCCTAGCTCTGGCTAACTCTTTTGATCCCTAAATATTTAGCTAGGTAGCCCTTATTACAAGAAGCCTTCCTGAAAAAATAAATCCCTCCTCATTGCTTCCCTAATTTCCTGCGCAACTTCAATCATTTCATGTCTTGCCTGGTATTACAATTACCACTTCGGATGGTTCTCTTACCCACTGGAGTAATTGCTACTTCAGATCAGGAAACATGACTTTCTTTTGTGTATTTCTAGTATGCAGGAGAGCGCCTTGGCCATAGTAGGAGCTCAGTAAATAGTGAGTAAAGAGTAAATAAATAAACGCTATTACCCAAGGCTGTACAAAAGCTAAGGGAAGCATTTTAACTACGATGAGGCAAAAGCAAGCTTGGATAACAGGCAAAATATGCTGAGAGCTTTGAAACACTAAATCTGTTAGCAGTAAGCCTGAGGCAGAGGTCTTCAAAGGTAAAAGATTTATACAGAACATCAGGAAACTAAGAGTTTTAAAATCCAACACATGTTGAAATTGAAAGAAATATCATAGGTACCCCCTAAACCCAGAAGTTAATTTTTTTTCATATCTTGCTTCAAGCAGTATATGCACATTATTAACTCAGATCAAATATAAAAAGTGATGCTTTTCTGAAAGTATTTCTTCGTAGGTTCCTACTCAGCTAGTTTGGTCAGATACCAGTAAGTAAGGGAGCTCCTTGTGGTCAGAAGGCCGATGACTCAGTGAGGGAGATTCAGTTCTCTACTCACATCTCCCTCGGAGATCGATTCCATAAAACGCAAGAGATGGTTTGCCCGATAGCCTTAGTTTTCGGTTGAATAACTTCAATTTATACAGAGGCCAGTTCTTCCCATTTATTTCGGTGGTTTCACAGGGTGAACTTGAAATCATTCCTCCTGAAGAAACTTCCAGGTAATCTTAATGTTATTCCACCATTCCCATTGTGACTCCTTCTTCAGAGACTTGACCTATTTCTTCTGAAATACGATGAAATTCAGATGCACTGGCTAAGAAATTGAATACCCTCTCTTTCTCCTTTCCCCAGCTCCTATACATGAGCAGCAGACATTTTCTACACCACCTGCTGTTCATGAGTCTAAGTCTGAATTACTCTTCGTCCAATCAATCTAGAAATAAATTGTTAAGCATGAATATTGCTTGGCATAACAGCTTTCATCAAATAAAATAGAAGTGAGCTTTTTTTTTTTTTTTGTCTCACAGACATATGACATTTTGCAAACACAAAAGCTTTAATACAGAAAGGCGTTTCGTTGTTATTATTACTAATTTTAAAGTAAACTTTAAAAATAAGATGGGCAAAGATAATAAAAAGCCACTTCACAAAAAAATAAATAAATATCTGAGCAGCTGAAAAACAAATGAAACAAAGAAACAGGGCAATCTCAATAAACTAAAACTCAAGTTAAAACAAGATATTACATTCACTGTTAAAATTGCAAAGATTTTTAAAAATTATAATAAGAAGTCTGCAAACAATGAACACTCAGTGATAGTAGCTCCACTAGCTTTTCCAGAGAGAAATTAGGTAGTATGCAACAAAAGCCTTAACAAATTTTATACATTTATCCTAACTATTCTACTTCTTGGAACTCTAAGGAAACAATCGGATGCCCAGAGATTTATGTACCACAATTTTTCTGTCAGGATGATGGGCTGGGGTAATCTAAATGTCCAATAAAAAAGAACTGGTAACATCAAATACAGTTCATGATACTGTGAATTACTGTTACAAGTAATATATAACATGCTCACAACATATTAAGTGGAAAACAAGTAGGTACCAAACATTATTTTAAATAAAATTATTATTTTATTTTTTAAAAGCATGTAAATGCATAGCAAAAAAAAAAAGTATGCCCATTGAAATGGTATTAGTAGCTATCTGTGAAAGGTGGACTTACTTGTATAAGTAAAAAATATATGTATAATATGTATAAGTAAAAAATCTTATAATATGTATAATTACATATACATATTACATAATTGTAATGTAATTAATCAATGTAATTAATATTATTACATTACATTATGTAATTACATAATTACATATTATAATTCCATATACATATTATGTATAATAATATGTATAATATGTATAATATGTATAAGTAAAAAATCTTTATATTTTTACTTTAAACTTTCCCTACCCATGTAAAGTATGGCTCATCCAATTCATAAAAACAATAAAAACCCAAAGCATAGGATTGGGAGGCATAAAGTTCCTACACCCTGCTAGATACAGACTCAGTTTTAGTAATAATCCATACAATGATTCTCTACAAAGCCCCAGACCAATCTAATCTCAACATCTTTTTATGCTATAAGCATCAGTTGTTTCCACATAGAATGAAGAAACAGAGAAAAAATAGTTATCAGAAAAATAATCCAATACCAGTTAAGTTACTTTTACCATACTTAACTCTAATAATAGTTCCACATTAAAGAGCAAAGTATCAAATCATTTAGCATTAATGATGGGATTAGCTCATTGAGAGAATATAAAAATCAATTCTAAATTAAAACCAAGGAATTCAACCTGGTTTTTAAATGCCAGCAGCTATAGGTTCCCTCAAATTAACCAGATCCAACTGTTTGTACATGATTCTGTTTAACGTTACTAAATATATACCATTATCATAAAAGATCAGCAATGTATTTTATTCTTGATATTCTTTGGTATTTTGTTAGTGACTACAAAAATGGGTTCAACTTTGATGACAGCATTGTCAAGGTAAGAATAGATGGCCCTATGGTCCCTTTCAGTCCTAGGTGTCAGTGATTGGTTATCCTTAAACATATCTACTAAATATATGGTTTAATTATAAATCACTAATCTGTAGACAAGGACTTTAAAAAATTTTGAAGCATAAATCTTTTTGATGTGCAATGAATTCTACTCTACATTTGTTAATAATTCAACCCAACAAAATAATGGTAGATGTGTCATTTTGTGTGTCCGATGAAACACACATGCGTGCACATAATAAGTGATTATTGGTTCTCAAAGGATCTTGTTATAATCTTAATTCACTTGTCATGTAACACTGAAATAAAACGGTTACACAAATTACCCCCAAATCAAGTTTTACTTCTCGATTTACAAGCTTTCCATTTTATTCCATGAATTCTTAGCTGTCAAGGAGTCAGAAAATTATTACTGTCATCAATAGGAAGATCGTTTTAGTGGTGCAGATGGCTGTCCTTTTATAGGCCAACTTAATGACTTGTTCTTATCTAATCTGTCATCTGTTATTTAGTTGTCATTATGAACTTTTTGGGTTTCATATCAATCAATTTCCCGTGTTTACTAAACAGATGGCTTTATTAAAGAAAAAAAGCAAAGCAAGAAAATTACATTAAATGATTTTAAAAAACACCAAAGGCTACATACACTTTTTATGTCAAAATGAAATTTTAAAATGTTGTTAAAAATAAATTTAAAGCCAAAGTGAAATAGATTTTAAAACTCAATGGGCATGCAAAGAAACAATCAGTAGCAGCTGTCTACAAGTAGACTGAATTATTTGAAAATATGAACAGGTTTATCTCCAATTTTTATCACAAAATTTTTTAAAAAATCTATCCTGACAAAGAAGACAAATGCCAACTAATGTAAATGATTGATTCAGAAGCTCTTTGTTGTAATTCATAGGTGTATCTCCTTTGTGTGTTGTCAGTAATCTTTTTTAGAGGGTAGGTAATTATATAAATACTTTCAGTTACTGAAAACTGTTCTTTATCTTTGTCATCCTTAAGATGCCTTTGTTTCATCACTGGGTTATTACCAAATTGACACCCAAAGTCAAGAAGCATAATGGTCCGTTTAAATGGCGTCCATCAATGAGATTGGAGTACAGAAAATAATAAGTGGCACTGAGCCACGGAAGAGCCCTGTCAGTTCACGCTGTACTACAGAAAGAACTTGACAGTTATAAGAAATCAAAATTTTATTGTGAAATAAACTTATATTACATTTATGACAGTACCTTTAAGATTATGTGTGTGAGGGATATTTACCAACAAATGGGATCTGCTTCATCAGTCCACAATAATGCTGCAGTGGTTATAGAGCAGAGCTTTCTGATATACTTGCATGCACAAAAAATATTCCAAAAAGAGTTTCCCAGTGTCATGCTAACCACATCTTCCATCATTGAATGGATTGAGTTCAACTCTGGTTTCTACTTGCCCAGTGTCAAAGTTCCTTAGGAGTAACAAAATCGACAATGAGGAATCCTGTGAAGCCTTTTTCTGTATGTCCTTCACACAAAATAAAAGAGCTTTAGATGGCAAGCCAATTTTCCAAGGAAGACAAAGCCATGGTTTTTAAATTTTCTTACATGATAACCACAGTAAAATACAAAGCTAGTATAGGTAGCTGATATGCCATTCCAAGGTGTTTAAAGGATTTGATAGAATGGGGGAAGAAACGTTATCAGAAAGAAAAACTGAGTTTCAGAGACTTGATTCAAGACTGACAAAAAATGGAACAGAAAATCTGTTATGAGAAAGACAGAGACTTTATATCAGAAAATTTAAATCCTACAAACACCTTTACTAAAACTTGGAAAGAAAAAAGTCTTGGAAGACCTAAGACTTCCTTTGGGTCTTCAGATCAAACCCTTGGGGCAGAGAACACGTTTTTATTGTTGTTGTTGTTGTTGTTTTGCTTTTTTTAAAAGACTTTATTGGGGAAGGGGAATAGGACTTTATTGGGGGACAGTGTGTACTTCCAGGACTTTTTTTCCAAGTCAAGTTGTTGTCCCTTCAATCTTAGTTGTGGAGGGTGCAGCTCAGCTCCAGTTGCCATTGTTAGTTGCAGGGGGCACAGCCCACCATCCCTTGTGGGTGTTGAGGAATTGAACTGGCAACCTTGTGGTTGAGAGCCCACTGGCCCATGTGGGAATCGAACCGGGAGCCTTCGGAGTTAGGAGCACGGAGCTCCAACCGCCTGAGCCACCGGGCCGGCCCAAGAGAACACGTTTGAGGTTACATCTGTGCCTGAACTGGGCCAGGAGCTCTGCACGTACTAAATCAATCCCAAGTAACTAGTGAACAGTACGAATTCAGAAAATGAAGCTCTTAAAGCAATAAGGTGAAAACCCACCTGGTGGAGGAAAGTCACAACACAGTCAAGGTCTGGTTGAAGTTAATTGTCTTCCCTATAAGTCTACTGGTCTGTGATAGGTTTTGATCGGTCCAGAATACTTTGTAGGCATTTACAAGTTTTAAAAAAACTTGGGGCTCCTTCAGATGATCCGGTCTCCTGAAGGCTAAATTCAGCCAAAATCACTTTTAATGGATCCCGACATAATAAATGATTATTTATCAACAACACTTTATACACTATTTAAGGATCATTTGGTATAAACCCTCCACTCAGAGTCAGAAAGTTCAGCACAACATGACAATATTCTGTGGATGTTTCAGTCTAAACAATACGTATATTGATATACATATTTACTATAGTTCAAAAGTTTGGAACTATGGTCTGTCGGTGATTGTCACCAAAGTGAATCCCACTGCCATCACAGTCCTTGGGTAAGGTGACTCCTCTTTTCAGAACGCTTTTGGCATTCTGTGCCTCTTGGTCAGAGCGGAACTGACCTTCCACTAGATGAGTGGATCTCAAAGCATGGTCCAGAGAGAGCAGCAGCATAGACACCTGGCCACACGTTACAGGCCCGCAACCCACACCTTCTGAATCAAAACTGGTGATGCAGTTTAGCAATCTGCATTTTCACAAGCCTTCCAGCATCCCTCACTACGCCTAACAGCATCCTGGACGTAACAGCCAGGACGTTCATAAATTTTTTTTTTTTATTTACATCCAATTAAAATGTTCTAAAGACAGGACTTATTTGTTTATTTAGAAATAAGCATGGATTTCCTTTTAGTATTTCCACTGTTTTGAGATCTTACCATTGGAGATGTATTTTGCCAAGGAATTTCCATTATTTCAGGAGGCATTGTTAGGTTCTGTTGACTTGCCATTAATTGAAATCAAGGATGGACCATAATCAGATGAAAGAGGTGTGAGGAAGAGAAAAGCAAAGAAGAAAGAAAACCATTTTATTCCTTCTCTTCATGTGTTACAAAGATCCCAGGTAGTCCCTCTAGTCTTAAGAAGTAAATCACATTAAATGGTAATAACTGAGCTAAGATTAGCATGAGCTTTAGGAATAAAAATGTCAAGGTCACAATATTGTAACTAAATCAGTATTATAAATAAAATCAGCTCTATTTTAGGGAAAGTACATTGTTAAAAAAAGAAAGGCCAATCAACACTGGTCAGTAAAGTGGGAGAGGATAATAACGCAAGCACAACATGACAGGTCTAAACTGCCTGGTGCTCCTTTGCTTCTGCCCGCCCTATGCATTTATGGCACAGCAGTGAAGTTCGTAGGATCCTGAGCCAGATTAGTGAGGTTGTCAGCTGGCTCAGGTCCTCCCTGCTTGTAGGTACTTGGGGAAATTAGTCATCTCCTTCGGGTCTGAGTGTCCTCATCTGGAAGAAGGAAAATAACAGTAACTCATAGAAATGATGCAAGATTTAAATTAAATCATATGCATTGTAAGTGCTCAATATGTAGTGGTTTGGGTGTGTTTGCTTTTTTTTATTTTTTTGTCTGTAACCGGTGTTGCAGAAATCAAATGTCGTGATAGCCACTACATTTAAGAGGTCTGTGGTCCACCGCCAAGTTACAGAACTTAAAAGGTCATTTAGTCAGGGTAGAATACTATCAATGTTTACCCAGTACTGGGCACATAGTAGGTATTCAGCAAGGGCAAGCCAAATAAGGTAGGTTACATCACAGAACCAAGAAGCATTCCCCCGGGAGTCCTGGTTGAGAATTACACAGCCAAGACCTGGCCACTTCACAGAATTGGCTTGATTTCATGATAGATGTATGACAAAACTGAGAAAAGCAAATTTCCCAAATACATCACTGCTTTAAATATTAACCTATCTTTCCCTAATTCTGTGATAACCTGTGCCCCCTTCTCTATAACAACCCATACATCTCATTTGTCATTAACTGAGGAGGCAGGAGCAAAAGGTTCTAGTGTTTATCACCTAGGCCTTATCTTCTTGACAGATTATAAAGTACCAGAATCCCCCAGACAGAGCCGGTCGTTGCCTTCCCCCAAAAGTGCACTGGCATCACAGGCAAAGGTCCCAGGTAATGGAATTGTACACATCAGGGTAGGGGCTGGCTTTCTATTAGAGGCCAATGAAACCCACGAGTGATGGAAACTGCAGGACATCACAGATCTTACACAGCAATTAGCAGAGAGTGGGATGCAAAGCAATTATACGAGCACTAGGACATTCAAGAAGCTTTTGCTCTGAGGAATTGGAAGATCACTGCCTTGGGCAGAGAATACGAACGTGCAGGTCTGACTGTTTTCCGCTGTTAGCACCCATCACTTCAATTCTATTTGAATATTTGGCTTTTTAGGTTTCATATTAGACTTTGCAGCCTAATTATTCCTGATCACACCCTAACAAATGAAATAAATCAACACATTAAACCGTGGAAGAGTCTAAGGGCTGAGTAGGGGTGGGGCAAGAAGTGATCACAGAAGGTCTTTTTGAGTAGGTAAGAATTTCCTGTCCCTACAACAGAAAAATGTGACTTAGTGAGGTTGAAGGTAAAAGGGGATACTAACAGAGGGACAATGTGAGAGATGATACGGGGGACAATAATGAACAGAGTTTAGACACCAAACCTGAATGGGGAAGTGACTGATCTGGCAGAGTAGGATGTTGTGGTAGCACAGAAAACGGAGCCGTTTAGAGCCTGGGAGCTCTAGGCTTTAACTCTGTATTTCTGACCTGTGGCAAGGCGCATATTCTCACCGAGATTCATTTTGAGCACCCACAAAACGAGGGCAACAATAGCTCTTATCCGAAATAGGTAAAGAATAAACAATAGCAATAAGCAGTAGGTATGTGAACTCATTCTTTTCTCTTCCCCTCATCAGAATAGATACCTGTTCTTTACTTCAAAATCAACCTGGCCAAAATCATATTCAATTATTCTTACAAGCTATGCTTCTCAACTGTCCTGTCGTAGTAACAGGGCCACATCATCTCTATTGACCCAAGCTTGGAATGTCTGACTAATCACAGCCTCACCTCTCACCTTCAAAATGAATGCCTAAATCACATCCCACAAAACTACTCATTTTCATCTCTTTATCAGCCACAATTCAAATCTAAGTCTGAATTTTTCCAAGGACCTTCTTTCTGACCCTCTTGATAATCCTCCCACCAATTCATCCTACATCCCATTGCCTGGATATCTCTATAGAATACAGACATAATGCACACTACAATGATTCCCTGCTTTGTACTATTCAGTTATTCATTCATTTATTCATTCAATAAACAGTTACTGGATACCCATCAAATACCAAGTACTATGCTATTTATTAGAGATGCAGAAATGAATAAACTATATCCTTGAGACTCCAGTGGGGAGAAGTTAGTAAACAGATTACAATATAATGCTACAAATAAGAGATAGAAATGTGAAAACTAATTCTGTAGGACAAATAAGATAAAATTTCACAGAGATGATGCTCTCTATCTGAACAGCATCTGATGAGACAGAGATGTTCATCAGGCAAAGAAGTGGAGGAGAACACCAGTTTTCTGTTCCAGGGCACAAAACAAAAAACAAACAAACAAACAAACCAAAGCATATGTATGGTATACATAAAAGACCACCTCCCCAAACCCTACTCCATGGAGGTTAAATGGAGTAACTGTTGCATTAAATATGTAACCACGTAATTATCAAGGAGGCAAAGAGACAACTCCTTTGGCCATGAATGGAAGACAAACAACAGGTTCTTCACAGCAGATGCAATGGCAATGACTAAGAGTTCCTTTGGACAACTATTAGGTCAGCTATCGAAATAAAGAAGGTAGAGATTTGAGGATCAAACAAATAAGATATGACAAAGGCAACACAATATTACAGCATTCCATTGGCCAAAGAATGACAGAAAGCATGGGGAAGAGGAGTTTTAATCCTCAATGAAGGTGAACACAAAACTTCCTACTTTTGAAATAAACATTCTTATCGCAACCACTCCTGACCCTCATAACAGCTGAAGAACAGCAGGAGGAAAAGTTCTTTTGAGAGTAGTGAACTTTAATGTCACCTCATACCTAACCTCATGACAATCCATTCACGGGAGGGTCAAATCAGAGGACTATTTCATTCCAGACCTCATTTAAAAAAAAAAAAAGTCCTCCCTCCATTCTTAAAGCAAGTGACACAGGTCAGCTCCAGATCTGCAGCGTCATGCAGCATCTCAACCAACCTGTGCACCCATCTCCTGACACAGGTGCTCTGAATCTGTGACTGAAATTGCGATTTAATATTTGGAAGCTCAACACATGTCAAAGATGACAACTTTTCTGTTTGAATTTCTTTTTGGGGGAGCAACAGAATATTTTAACCTCATTTTCAGATAAAAAATAATCTCGCTTACCATATTTTTGTTTCTTTCTAGTACTAATAACACTACCAGGTATGGGCTTTGTGCTCATCACAGATAAGAGCAGGGTGTTCCTTGTCTCTCTTATCCCACCACCTGCACAGTGTGTGGCATTTAAGTGTGAAACTAATCATAGGAGAGTGCAGTAAATAACGTGCATATCCTACATGACTATATTATCGCATAGATGAACCTTATCTATTCAATGGTACATCCAGTTTTATTAACTATTCATGAGTCTGTTTCATCATCAATGAAACGCAGGTCCTATTGACTTTGCCATAGGTTGTGATGAGCAATAAATAGGGTAAGGTACACAAAATGCCTAATGAACCAGTTATAAATGTCAATGAAATGCCAAACAAAACAAAAGCAAGAAAATAACATCCTTCTTAGACCAATCAGAAGTTAAACAATAATTGTGAAAACTATAAATAAGAGCCTCAGGAGGCAGCCCAGCCTCTCAGGAAGCTTCTTCAACTTACTCATGTTGGGTAACTCTAGGAATCACAATGGAAAGATATTGTTGCCCAAATGTAGATGATGATTAGAGAAGCCAGGTAGATGACAGATAAAAGTCTTCAGGGAAAATGATACAAAAGAAATAGGTGGGGATCCCAAATTCCACTTGACAAGGAAAAAAGGCTTACTGTTTTCCTGGAGACAGTCCAGGCAGGAGATTGGTTGAAGGGAGGAGAGTAGGCTAGGATATTTATTCCTATGGTTCCTCCCTCAGAGGTCACCTGTATCTGGCTTCCCTAAAGTCATAACCCTCTCAAGGCAACTCCTCTCCACAGCTCTCACCATTGTGGTCCCATGACAGCTCCCTCCTCTTGTCCATTTAGGTCAAGGAGGCAGTGTTAACAGCTCTACTATTCCAGATCCCAATTCCTACAACATTTTCTTTGGTTCCCCTACATCCAGCCCACAACTCTGTAAACAGTACCATTATAAACTCTTCAACTCATCTTAATGTGAAAGTGCTGTTTCCTGTGGAGACCCTACCTGATACAGCCTCCAAAGAATGCTTTTGATCTAAGAGCCCCGTACCCTTTGTTCTCCAACATTTCATGCTATTCTATAGCTCTGTGCCTGTACACTCCAAGCTACTCCTAAGTGGAAGACTTTCCCACTCTTTCTGCTCAGAAATTCCTACTCATTCTTAATGACCTCTCAAGGCAGCTCTTTTCATCAAATCTCTTTAAATCCCACCATAGGCAGGATTAGGGTCCTTCTGTCCTACTCTATAGACCTCTACAAGTTTGACAGCACATTATA
The DNA here is from genome assembly GCF_964194185.1 of Rhinolophus hipposideros. NCBI lineage: Eukaryota > Metazoa > Chordata > Mammalia > Chiroptera > Rhinolophidae > Rhinolophus > Rhinolophus hipposideros. The sequence continues at coordinate 13,715,339 of NC_138060.1, read as the reverse complement.
TTGTATCCATATGGGGAATGGTCAAGTCACAACATCTACCACTATACCTGGTACTCAGTAGATAAAAATAAATGAGCACTGAATAACTGAATAAATATATTGTGGTGACATATATTTATTCAGTTTTACCCATCAAATCAACAGTTGCTGGCAATCCATTTCGCGACATGGAGGACTACACATCTCTAACCAAAAGCTCAAAATACTGAGAGCTCTGAAATTAGGATCTTTCTGGGAATCAAAATCCAACACACATTTAAGATTTCTTTATTAAAAGACACATGGGGGAGACAAATAAGATATGCTTTGAAACTAAGCTTGCAGGTTCTGTGTTTTCTTTAATAACTGGACTTACTGAAAACAACACATGATAAATCTTTGAAAAATGAAAGTTATTTTTTCAGTAGTGCAGTAATTACTGAATTTTAAATTTCAATACAGTTCACCTTTTTAAGACAGATCTTAAAATCATGTACATAAAACACATTAAAATAACTGATTTGAACTCACCTACATAGCCTAATGACTCATTAAAACAACTCACTTTTCTGTTGAGTAATAATATTTTCTTCCCTCACACATGATTCATTTCTCACCTAGTTGCTTCCAAAGAAGACTGCATTACTGTCACAGACCCCTTCTGACCTTACAACTTATGAGGTCATCTCTTTCAGAGCAAAATATCTAACACATACAGACTTCCAAAGATTTAACACCGTTCTTCGCTCCGAAGATCTATTATTATAATATGGTTGCTCAGAAAGTCAATTCCTAGTCAAGGATTTTTAAATGATTTGACTTTGGACATTTAGTAACGTTAGTTAGCTCTCAATCACTATCACTGTGGAACTCTTTTCCTCTTCTCATGAAACATACAGAACAATAAACCACATCTGATTAACAGCTTAGTCCATGCAGCAGGCAACATTCATAGAAGCCAATGCCTTTGAAGAGTACTTAATATTTACAAATGATTTTGCCTCCAGGTAATGACCAAAACACTGGCGTTCTAAGTAGAAGATATACAATATGGCAACTATTTATTTCTAATGAATGGCCATTTCTTTCCATTATCTATCTCCATTTCAGAAAATGAGTCCTTAAAAAACCTTACAAATCGCTTTCTTGTAAAGAGCTGATTTTCTGTAAACGGAGCAAGAGGCTACCTTCAGTTAACATACCAGGTGATAGCAGTTTTCATATGATATCTCATGTTATCCTACAGCAACCTTGGAGACAAAGTCAGAAAGGCTAAGGGATTTGCTGAAGATCACACAGCTAACAAACAGCTGTGTCTCTGATACCCAAGCTCATGTTCTTCCCATTATATCATGCTGACTACTCAGGTAGGCTGAGGCTATACTTGTGTCAAGTGAAAATATCCACATGATAGGTTCAGCTTACGATTCTTCTTTGCCCATTTTATTTGCCCTCTGAGGAGAATGAGGAAGGAGGAGAGATTTTTGTGTTAGTTCATTATCGCTGATCCTCATCACCAGAGAACTATTCTGTAAAATAAACTCAATCTTCCCCTAACAATGCTAACTGCTAGTAGACCCTAGACTGGCCCTTTCATTTTCATTCTCGGAGGATCAGTGTTCTTAATGGGTATCATCAATTCTTTTCAATTAAGTCAGGTCCTATTCCTGCCTGGACATTCAGCTCCCAGACAAATGGCTTCAATTATCCAGGGTCCTTTTCTCAATCAGTAGCCAGTTCCCTGGGATAAAATAGCTAACTTTCCTAAATGTCCCTTCAGCGTACTTTTTGAAAAGAATTCAAAAAATATTCCATGTCAGTGAATTATCTAGGGAATAAGCTGTTTTTAATGAAGAGAAATTTTGCTAATTCTGCTTCTTTCTAAAGAAACTGGAAATTCTAAGCAAACCCTCATCCTAAAAAGCCATGGGAGGTAGGGAAAATCCAAACCAAATCATAAAACAACAAATAAACCCTCCTAGATTATATTCTTAGCCAAAACGCATTTGATGATTTGAAAACACTTCATGCATTTATGACCAAACTTACCTTGATTTATTATACAGAATCATTATTAGCATTTTAAATTGATTATTTCATGCCTATTGTTTTAAAAATCTGATCTTTTTAAACAATTGAGGTAAAAGTTACATGCAGTGAAATAGACTTTATAATAGATATGTTTTGACAAATGTACGCATATACACAAATAAAACCAAGATCTTAATCAAATTATAGAATATTCCTATCACCCTCAAAAGCTCTCCAGTGCCTCCTTCCAGTCAAGCTTCATCACATCCATAGGCAACTACTGATCTGATTTCTATCATCATCGATAACTTTTAGCTGTTCTTGAAATTAATATAAATGTAATCAAACAATATGTACACTTTTGTGTCTGGTTACAGTTTCAACTGTAAAGGTCCATCCATGCTTTTGCATTTATCAGTAGGTATACTTTTTATGGCTGAATAGCAGTCCATTATACAACTGACTACCTGACAATTTGTTTGCTCTCTTGAAGGACTTTTGAGTTATTTCTACTTAAGGACTTTATGAATAATGTTACTATGAACATTTATGCAGAATTTTTTTGTGTGTGGACATACGGTTTTCATTTTTCTTGAGTAAATACCAGGGAGGGTAGCATTATTGTGAATGCTTTTATTATTAGGTGAGTATTTAACTTTGCAAAAAAACAAAAATTCCAAAGTGGTTGTATTATTTTATATTCCAAACAGAAATTTATAAGAGTTTCTGTTACTCTATATCCTCACTCTCCACAACCATTTTAATTACTGCCAATAAGGGTATAAATAGAAACCTTTTTCTTTTCTTTCTTTTTCCATTTTCATGAAAACTAATGATATTGAACAACATCCTTTAATGGGATCATTGGTCACACACACACACACACACACACACACACACACACACACACACATTCAGGATACATGTCCTTTGTTACATGTATAAGTATCTATGTATAAGTATTTTCTTTCAGAAAGCAGCTTACCTTTTCATTTTCTAAACTGAGTGTTTTGATGAACAGAAGCTTTTAATTTTAATAAAGGGCAATTTATCAAGCTTTTTTTTTTTCTTTCGCAGTTAGTGCTTTAATAAATCTCTGTCTATCCCAAGGTCTCTGAGATATTTTTCTACATTTTGTTCTAGAAGCTTTACAGTTTTAACTTTTACATTTAAGTTTATGATCCACCTCAAAATAGTTCATAACCTTTTCACTCCTTTTTCTCATTGTTCTTTAGCTTGGATAATTTCTATTTTGATGGCTTTAAGTGCACTAACCTCTTATCATGGAGAGTCCAGTGAATGTTAATCCCACCTATTACATTTTTTTCTTTTAGCTTCTGCACTTTGTCTAGATAGAACTGTCTAGTATTTCCATTCAGTTCTTTTGATACTAGGTTGGTGCAAAAGTAATTGTCCTTTAAAAGGTTAAAAATTGCAAAAATTGTAATTATTTTTGCACCAACCTAATAATTACCATTTCTTAGCCAAAATTCCCTATCTGTTCATACACTGTGTCTAACTTTTCCTTTAAGTTCTTGGACATTATTATAATAGCTGTGCTAACTCCAACATCTCGGTCATTTTGACATCTGTTTCCCAGTGACTGCTTGTTTTCTTGATTAGATATCATATCTTTCTACTTCTGAAACACGTATCGTAATTACACATGATATTCTGATACAAGGTGTCCGGATAATCTTTTCTTCTCTTAGAGGTGTTAACTATTATTCTAGCAGTCAGTTAAATGGTTGGCAGACCTTCTTGATCCTGTTAGGCCTGTTTGTATATTGGTGTGTTTTTTTTTTAATTTTTTTTATTGGGAATATTGGGGAACAGAGTGTTTCTCCAGGGCCCATCAGCTCCAAGTCATTGTCCTTCAATCTAGTTGTGGAGGGTGCAGCTCAGCTACAAATCCAGTTTCCATTTTCAATCTTTAGTTGCAGAGGGGACAGCCCACCATCCCATGCAGGAATTGAACCAGCAACCTGGTTGTTGAGAGCTCACGCTGTAACCAACTAAGCAATCCGGCCATCCCTCCAGAAGCTCAGTGGCAGCTCGTTGTCTTCAATCTAGTTGTGAAGGGCGCAGCTCACTGGCCCATGTGGGAATCGAACCGGCAACCCTGTTGTTCAGAGCTTGCCCTCCAACCAACTGAGCCATCCAACCGCCCCCGTCTATTCTTTTAGAATGGGTTTATTTGGTCTTATTCTTAGTTCTAAGGATATGCCCCTCATTGAAGGTTGTGATTCTTACTTATTCTAAGTTGCGGCGTTTCTATATGCCTAACTGATTTTCTGAGATGTTCAGCAGGATTTTTCTACCCTGGTCAGGCCAGACAAGACCCCAACATAACTCAGTGCTATATAACCTTTGGAATCTCTGTTAAGGATTCAGCACTGCAGAAGCCATCCTATGCTAGGTCCTACATAATCCCACTCTGTGTACCCACAGCACATGCCCTGGCCAGTGACATAAAGGGAACCCCTTTGATGCCTGCTCTGCATCCCATTCTGCACAGCTGCCTCCTCTCCACATAACCTGACCATCAAATTTTTGCCACATAAGCAGCTCTGAACTTCAAACTCAAATGAACACCTCAGTTCTGTGAGAACGCTGCTCTGTGCTGTGGCCTCACCTTCCAATATGGATATTACGCAATCTTGCATGTTTCCCTCCTTTTGAGTATCATACCTATACTGGCTGTCTTCCAATGCCTAAAATCAGTTGATTGACATACTTGGCCCAGTTTCATAGTTGTTTCCTATGGTATAAGTTGTGCCAGTTATTCCATCATGGTTGAGACAGAAAATGATACTCAATCTTAACATTAAATTGGTAGGCAGGTCAACTGCATATGCTTATTTCAATTAATGACTTTCCAGAGAATACTGAACACGTGAAATCCCAATCAACGCAACCTATATGAAAACAGGCTCACGAGTATTTCATAGAACATCTTTAAGCCACAGAGAAAAACAGGATTAACCATGTTGACAATAATTTCTAAACTATATAAAAATGATGTAACATACCTGTATTATCCTGATAAAGAAAAATGTCTGCTGTAGCAGTAAGTGATGCACTACCTATTTCAGAGAGCTCTGGAACCTTCATTCTCCATACATCGTGTCATTTTTTTCACATGTTAGAGGAAGAGCCATTAGAAAAACTTATGTCATAAGCATTAAGTTTATGGATATATGCTTGAATTAACAACATATTTGGCCAAGATTCAAAATGACTTCATGTTTTCTGAGGCCCAATTTAGTTAGAACTTGAGATCAGGCAAAGAAGTCAGTTCTAAAAGCTGAAGTAAAAATAGATTTCCTCTCCATATCCTTTCAGGTACTAATTCATTTTGCTGGAGTGTTTTTCTCTTCATAGTCCAGACCCTCTCCCCGAAAAAAAATTTCTCCTCCCAGGACTTCTGTTAGCACCAATTCACTGAAGATGCCCAAATCACTACTCCAAGGTCAAACCTCCCCTAGATTTACCTAGATATTCACTTTGAATTCAACTTTTCCAAAACAGAATTCCTTCTATTCCCAGACAAATACATACCTTCTCCTGAATCTCCATTCTGGCTGCAGTATGCACCCTGTCATCTGGAAGAGGGCTCTATCCACTGGATGGTGGACTCCCTATCTCTCTTCCCATCCACCCTTCCATCTATCCAATCCATCACTAAGCACTAAGCACCCGTAATTCCCAGCTTTAGTTACACTCAAGTTTGTCCCCTTGTTCCTATCTCTGCCCCAGTGGAAACTTCCTTTCATCACTCCAGTAATCTATTTCCACAGCCTTCAATCTGCTCTATTGCCTCCAATCTATTTATATAGTACACCACCTGAGTGTTCGTCTTAAAACACCAATTTGACCACATCGTTCCCTATTTTAAAATGCACCAAATACTCCCAGATATCTCCAGAAGAAAGTTCACAGTGCTTTTGCTGCTTCCCGTCTCTCCTGCTATAGACACCATGTCTCCTCCATGATAATTTACATTCTAGCACACCAAACTTGTTGAAGTTGCTTAAATGGATCATGTAGTTTTCAGACCTCAACCATGTGCACAAGTCAGGCCATCTTCCTGAGGTTCAATTCCTACTCAGATCAAACATCTCATCCTCTAAGCTCCTGAGGTGGAATAACATGGTTCTTCCAGCCTCTGTTTTGTCCTGATCCATTTCTTTGTTTCTCTACATTTGAAATGATCTGCTGATTCCCTACTAGATTGTAAATGCCTTGTGAAAAGGAAGCATAACAAATACCCTTACTCACCCATAATCTAGCACAATGCTTCACTTACAGGGTACCTCCAATAAACGCTGGGTGACAGATGGATGAGTTGCAGAAAAAGATCCAGTTCAATTAAAGCACAGAGAAAACACTGCAACTGCTGCAAACCACAATTCTGAAGTGTGGGGTGTTGCCTAGTGGCTGTGACTGAAGATGTTGAAATCAACATTAGTATGACAACCAGTTCTTTAAAATACAGAAAAACCTCTAGCTATTGCCATAACCAGCCACTACCTATAGCCTACATTATCTTCCCTTCTTTCTTTAAAATATAACTGAACTAGTTTTTAAATTTATATGATTTTTAGCTCATCATATATGTGTGTACACACTCACACACATACCATAGGTAGATAGGGAGGGAAGAAGGGAAGAAGAAAGGGAGGGAGGGAGGAAGGGAGGGAGGGAGGGAGGGAGGGAGGAAAAAAAGAGGGATAGAGGTATAATATATAGTGCTACATTTCTTGAAATACTGAAACAATCCAGAGATAAGAGATGTAAAATTTTTCCCATCTTGTGATGATCCTTTGACAAATAATTTTGATTTTTCAATAATTATTTTATTTCAACTGGCAACCTAAGAGTGTGGATCTGCTCAAATAAGTATCTTTAGCAAACCTAGACTTTAAGAATCATCTCCCATTTTTTACTTCAAACTTCTCTCTCAGTCTTACATCCATTTTACAAAGGAGAAGGGTGTGGCATGGACTGTCCGAGTGGGCTACCTTATTGTACCCTGTTAGTGACAGACTTAGTTCTAGGGGTGACATGAAGAGCTTGGACAGGTCCATGCCATCAGGACAGAAGCCTTTTCCAAAGCCCATAGTAGATGCTCAATATAAGTAATTGAATGGCTGATGATGCCAATGCTATTAATTTTTGTTTCTACTTAATGGACGTTTACTATGTGTGAGGCAGCATGTTGAGTGTTTCCCATGCATTGTCTCATTTAGTCTCAGTGTAATCCTGCGAGGTGGGTGTTATTACATCTTTATACAGAAGAGGCCATCTAAAGTTAGAGAGGAAGGAGACACACAACAAAACTCTAGCAAGAAGGCCCAGGTTCCACTCTTGTCTCTGTCAGAGACTAGACTTTCTCCTGTTCCTCCACTCAGCTTCCTGTTCAGGGACTAAGACTAGACTGTTTCTAACACCGCTTCCAGCTTTAACATTGGAGGATTCAAATCAAAAGAATATTAAAACTATCTGTGTGAGAAAAAGAGGTGATGTTTCATAATAAAATCTCTATTAAAATGCATATTTAGCGTAGTAAACCTTCTCAACAGAAATAAGGAGGATTAAATCAAAGCAGTCCAATAGAACTATTAGTAGGACAGACTGTGTCCTTGTCAGTGGCGGTTTTTAACTAAGAACATGTAGCAAAAAAAATGCATACACTTTTTAAGAAAGGAAAAAACTGTATTAAAATTGTAATACTCAATACCCAATAACAAAAGATGAATACAAGTCACGTTTGACTTCTGTAATGACAGGAGGTGCTCAAAGTTGTTACCATCAGCATCCAGACACTTCTGATTATGGCAAACTACTGCTTGAGCAACGTTGACCAAAATGTCCATTTGGATACATTTTTTTGGCACTCTTTCTTTGTGTCGTCATGGGATGTGAAGTACAGCATAAGGAAGATAGCCAATGGTAACAGTTATATAAGACGTCAGAGGGGCAGTAGCTTGGGGAAGAGGGGTTATCACTTTGTGAGGGGTGTAAATGTCTAACTATTATGTTGCTTTGTACACCTGAAACTAATAAAACAATGCAAAAAAAAAAAAGAAGTGAAAGAGAAAAAAAAGATGTAGCAGTTGCTACAGGGCCTGTCCTTTAATTTTTCAATCTAATTGACATGAAAAGCAATAATAATTTATAATATTAAAGTTATCATTCTTTTCTATAATTTAATTTAGAAAATATAAGAAAATTGCAACAGTGTATATTTCCAAAATATATTTTAAAAACCCACCCAGATAGATGATCATTCACAAATTATTTGATGGCGATTTGTGAAGGTAGGAGTGGCAGGATGAAGAGCAGTAACTAGTTATTTGAGAACTTAAACTTGATTTAGCAACTTGTTTATTTTTTTAAGCGCAAACTGTTTACCTAACAGATAAATCAAAAGTAGGTTTCTCTATCTATCCCATTAAAATTCTAATTCATTGTTACAGTAAAATCCTCATGACTATGTTAAAATTGGCAAGGCCCTGCTGGTCACCTCTCCTATATTTTTACAACATAAGGCCCTTGAGTTTACAAGAGTTGCCAAGAGGAGGTATCTTTATTATCTAAGTTACCCTCTCGTGGAGTTATGTCTACGATGGCTTAAACTCCTCTTCCAGTTTTACACAAAGAGTATCTAAACAGTAGTGTTAATAGAGGTGTCAGTTCTTGGGACCTGGAAATGCTGTTGCACAGCCCAGCGAGACTGGGGAACGCTGAATATTTGACTCTTTCTCTAAAAAGTCAAAGCATGAAGAGACTTGCTAAGTTTTATTTAAACCCACCTTCCAAACTTACCTGAGCAGAGATGACCACTACCTTTTCCTTCCTCTCAGACTAGTAACACTCCACAGAACACTAGCAGAGGATGAATCTATGATCGTGGCTCATCCATAACTTAGCCACTAAAGACGTTATGCTGAAGGAGATATACAATGTCAAGAGTCCCTTTGCTTATTTCCATCTCATTTTATTTTTCTCTTCTCTCCTTGATCTCCTTTCCCTCTCTCTATCTCCAACACAGGCACACACCTGGATCCTAAATTACTGGTCCAAGACAAATTGAATCACGAGTACAAATTCAGGTCCATTTACTTCAGTGAACAAACAACCCAAAGCCTTTGGCTTCCTGACAGCAAAATTATATGAAATTAGTGACATCTACTTCAATATGCATTAACCTCTTTTTAACAAGCTGCCTTTTTTATCTTAATTCTCAGGATGCTTTAAGATGTCCTTTATTTCTTTGTTATCTGTGGCTCCTACTTTCCCACAGACCATTTTTTAAAGACTATGTTTGGTGGATGGTATGATCAGTGCACTTCCTCTGAAATTAAAGTTTCTTTTGGTATTAAATTCAGTACCTTTAAAGTGGAAATCAAATGACTTAGGCTGGTTACAAATATTTAAGTCAATAGAAAAAGAATTTAGTTTGCTGGTGTTGGGTTTCGTAATCAAAGAGAGAAGAACCTGTTTCCATTCTCTGATCTATCAAGTTAAATTTCCAAGTATCTCCAAAATCATATTAAGTTTATTAATTCAACAAATATTTAGTAAATATCTTTTATGTGCTGAACATATCTTTGGGTGCTGGGTGACTAACATAAACTGATCAGAACCTGCCATTGCCTTTAAGAGCTTCTAGTCTAACAGAGAAGGTAGATTTTAATTCTATAATTAAGTTTATAGTGATTTGATTATAATTGTGATCACTATGAAGAGGGAGATAATGGGACTGATCTAGTCTGTAGGCGGGGACAGAGGATGGGATCAGAGGACAGAGGTGGCATTTAAACTAAGACTCGTTGAACTCCCAGATAGATAGACAGGACAGCATGAAACGGGAAGCAGCTTACCATGCTTGAGGAAAAAGACAGGGCCAGTGTGGCTGCAGAACAGACAGCAAGGTTGATTAGTCAGAAAATACGTAGGGCTACCATCATAGGAGCTCAGTAGTACCTTGGGTAATACTTTAAAACTTGCCCAAAGCACTGGGAAGCTAGAAAAGGTTTTTCAAGCAGGAAACAGACACGATCATGTTGCGAGTTTTAACCGACCCCCTTGGCTCAGTGGAGAGACCCAGCACTTCTTGGTGGTGAAGGCAGTGATGACCCCCATAATGTCCGTTAATTACTGGGGAAAAACATGACGTAGAACAAGCACTCTAAGGAAAGCAGGGTACAGCTTCAGTGGAGCTCCCCCAGGTTCAAACATCTAACCAAATTGTCCTTCATAAATCTCTATTTCAAACTTCTGGTGCAAGCAGCGCTGGCAGCTGGGAGGAGGTTAAAAGCAGAATGACTGGAAGCAGAAATGCTAATTAGGAGTTTGTTGTCTGGGCAAGTAATCTGGTGATTCAGGAAGCAGAGGAAAGTGAAAGCATAGGAGCCACACAGAAGGGAGACTCTATAGAACGGGCCATCCTTATTAGGATTATAACATTTTGTTTTTGAAAAATTAATGGTTGCGGTTCCTCTTGAAATGTATGTGATACTGGAACATGCTCATAAATTTCAATTATTTTTTCACACATAATACATAAATAAAATTGGACCCTGCCACATCCTGAAAACAGAGGAATCAAGCCAACAAACATTTTAATCAACCTCAAATCCTTTTGTGAACTTAACAAAAGGACAACTCGCAGTTTAATTATAAATAATTCTTACCTAATCGTTTAAATAGACCTATTAAAAATGTCTGCCAGGCAACATAGTCTAGCTTTTCTGCAACTAAGTCCATATTTCTTCAACAATATTCGATCACTTGGGTTTCTACTGATTCAAAATTAACTTGCTCCCTTGTGCATCGATTCTATAAGGTTTTACTCACTTTTACTCTACATGATTAAACTTAACTAAAAATACTAATTTGGTGATAGCACATCATTAATAATAATCATAACAATAATAATAATAATAAACATGTCCCTGTGGGTTATAATAACAAAGACTGGAGACTGACAGGTATGGCCAGTGAGTTAAGAAAATTAACAAATAAGTAAATCCACTCACTAGATTACCTACAACATACCCTATTAGGCAACATAATGGCATTTCTATAAAAGGAATTCCAGCATGGTGTTAAAAACATACAAATCGAAGTAATAGCTTGATGCTAAAATCCCTGGAGCCCAGAGTCAAAATCAAATAGCAGAATCAACTTTCCCATAAGCATTTAGAATATTTCCTTAATGTTAAGATGTGACAATAATTGTGTGGCAGTGTCTTTTTAAAAAAAAGTCTATTAAGGAGAAGAGACTGCTACTCATTCCATAAGCTCTTGCAGTTTTCTTTGTCGTCAGATAATATTTTATTTGCCAGATAATAAAATCTCAGAAGAAATTTAAAAAAGAGAAAGAGGACAAGTTAATGAATGTAATAAAGAGCTGAGTTAGAGAAGTCTGTAAGACATTTGGGATTCTGCAACAAGAAAGGAGAGAGATTTTAAGAGTAGCAGTAGTGTACAGTAGTGAAAGAAAGGAGAGAGATGGTAAAAGATTTCACTTCATGCTCTGAAAGAATTCTTCCTTTGTTCTTTTTCTGCAAAAAACAAAGTTTGTAGTAAAGATTTTTAAATGTTTTCAATTACTTTGGATGCCAGATTCATTATTATTTGAATATAATGCCATCCTCATGCAGAAGCCCAGTAAGATTTGGTTTTATATGGTTAGAGTAATATTGAGAGGATTGATACTATTACACCACGAAAAAGTAGTAATACTACCATTCTGTGAACACAATATCTCAAGTTTAATTCAGGTTACTTCTATATCAGGCCAGAACACCCCTCTGCCAGGATTGTTCTCCTTTCTATCCCAAATTTTCAATGGGTCATTGCCTGTTCAGATATCATATCTACACTTAAACATCTGTTCTGCAGAGAGAGCCCCTCAGAACCTGTAGCTGTAATGCTGTCCCCAAGAATTCTCTGTAATGATAGAAGTGTTCCAGATCTGCGTTGTCCAGTATGGTAGTCACAGGTGACCATGGAGCACTTGAAATATGGTATGATGCCTGAGAGAGTAAATTTTTCAGTTGTATTTAATTTGAATTAAATTAAAAAATTTTAAAAAAGAATTAATTTAAATTTAAATAGCCACATGTAGCTAGTAATTACTATACAAAATCAAAGCAAGACAAAGCCTCTGTTTTATAAAAATTTCATTAGTAGTCTGCGTGTCTCCTCTGTACCACTCTGCACATTTGCTGTTATACAGTGTTTATGATTGGTTGCTTAATGACCATCTACCCCACTATCGAGATTGTCTTAATCCCACTATGATATTCCACGCCTGACACACAGTCCCTACTCAAAGAGCTACTGACTAACATCATTTAAAAAAATGTTTCATCAGTTTAATTCGATAATTTCAGATGTTAATCTTTCGGTTATGTGAATATCAAAGGTTGATGCAAGAAAATTGGAACACTACTGTTCACGAGATGTGAACTTTCTGTCAAAATCCAGAAAATGCTACTGAAAATCAACAGAATCTGTGGAAAAGATGTTTGCAACAGAATTTTCCTAAACACCTTCCCCCACATAAAACACACATACACACACACACACACACACACACACACACACACACACACACACGCCTTCAGAAAACAATCTTGTATTTTGCTCTAAAATCTGTTCTGGCTGGGAAAATGATGACACTCCTCTGCAAAAGAAAAAAAAAATTCAATGCTAAACAAATTCACAGTTTAGCTCAGAATGGTATGAAAAAGTTGACACAAAGAAGCTGTCCCTCCTTCATTTGAATAAACATTTTATCTTTAGGTCATGAGAGCTAATTTTCTTACATCTTTTTAAATACATTAACTTCTCCAGTGGCAAATGCTCAAGTTATTCTTTGTCAACTTTGAAAATGAAAGAAAAATATATTGGCATAATAAAATATGCAAGGTAGACATTTTCATACCCCCTGGTGGGAAAGGTGATACAGAGAAGTAGACAGTGTATATGAAAATATGAATTCCAGGGAACAGCGGTTATAATTCATTGGGAAATATACTGTTTGCTCATTCCTTAGCTGGCTTGTTCATCTATCCATTTATGTATTTCTCCATACATATGTCTGCCCTTTATAGTGACAGCATCTTTCATCATGTAAGGCACAGTCTGTGTTCAAAGTTGAAAAAATATACAGGCAACTAAAATACAAGGCTCTAAGGAAAGCAGTACCCAAGAGAAGCACGTAACTCATCCTGGGGGGAACCATTAAGATGAGAACAGTTCAAATTCATGCAAAAGAGAAAGCCAAAGTACTTCCACTTAGAATGTTCAATAGAAGATGCTGATGAGAACTCTTCCCTGTAATCCCAAAATTCATCTCATTAAGACTCAATCCAAGAGAACATGGGATGGGGATGGGGGGGACACACAGAAACTGAGAAATCCATACGTGTTACAAAAATTCATGGATTAATGACTAAGAAAATTAGTGAATAACTTAATTACATAAACGGACAGCTCACTGCATCAATGTGTTGAAACAAATGAAGCAATGTGGGGACCATTATTATTAAAAACAAAAACATAGTATTGACCCAAATAAGATGATTATGAAGAGTTACAGAGAAGCGTGCAATTATAACTTGTGTCTAAATTTTCTTCTTCTGGTGTGTGCTTATCTTTTCAGGAGGCCTCACAGGTAAAGCTTATAAACCAAGACCAGAAGCAGGGTACATGTGGAACTTTCATGTCTCTTAAGACAAGTCCATAGACATTTAAGTTAATCACTGGGAGGTTGAAATATTAGGAAATTTCTGCTAAGTCCTGTTATTATTCAGCAGTAATTTAAACAAAGAAAGTATTTGTCAAAAGTATAGAACAACCTACATAGATTTATTATGTCAAACTAATATGATACAGTTATCTTACTATTACGGTAATTTCAAGAGGTGTGACATTTTGCTTTTCTGTCTTCTTCTAAAATATGAAAAATATCTTTGAATGTTGTTAACAATACCTAATCTTCATACATACTGGCTATATCAGTAATACAGAAATCGTGGTGATTTTATATAAATCTGGGCCTTCATTCCATTATCACAAAAGAACTTGAAGACAGATTCAACATGGATTCATAAAAAGGAAGCACTAAGAGAAAGGAAACTATAACCCATAGGAAGCACTACAAATCGAGTAGGTGGAAGATATCCCCAGTCCCTAGAGAACTGCTTATGTGCCCTGACTAAAACTGGTCTTGCAGAGTTTGACTTTTGTCTTCGGCTGTGCAGTGATAAAGAATCCATTTAATCTCATAGCAGTGGAAATGAGAGCATGTTTCTGCTATTGGGTGAACTGCCAAAGGTTAATTGAGGTTTAGATACTTATCCCTAATTGTTCAAGATTTTATCCTAATATCATTTTATGCATTAACGCACAGGTATCCTGAGGCAGTAAGGAATAGATTTCACTCCAAATTTAAATACATTCTTACACCCAAAAAAAGAAGCATTTTCCCCAGATAATTCTCATAATCAGAATCCAACTTCCTAGATGAAATAGGTCAAATTAATCAAACGTTTGCCAAAATATTGCTTTGAGTGACTGAAAGAGTTAATCCAGTTAATCCAAACACTACAGATACTCAAAGTAGATAATGCTTGCGGGACATTAATTAAATATGAAAATACATAGCATGTAATCTTTTTAAAGGAAATCTATTTTAATAATAACAACACTTCAACTTAGTAAGTTAGAGATACTTTTCTCTTTCCATAACTAGAAATCTAAGTACTTGGTTCAACAAGATAATATACAATTCAGCGTGCCATTGGGTCCAGCATTCCAGGGAGGTCATCAATAAAAAGAAAATTACCATAAGTATTTTTAAGTCATTAGAGCACAATTTTGTATACTCAGACAATATCTTAAAGATAGGCCTATTTATTGCCACAATAAACCACTAGTATGTTTTAGAGAGCCATTTTTGAGAGGTGAGCATCTGCCCAGCTTTCAGAACAACTGGTTAGGAAACTAATAATTTACAAAACAAATGAAATTAAGGAAGATTGATTTGCATTGCAAAAGAATCTCACTTTTTTTGTTTGTTTTGTTTTTGGGGGGTGGGGGCTACCTAAATACCCCTTTACCAGTAGCATCTCCAGGCCTTCGTATGTTTAGATTTATAAGACTGTATTTTATTTAATACATTATTTCTAAGATATAAAACAGCAGGCGCATCAGTAACAATAGCTACCGTTTATGAAGTAATTTATGTGGTCCACATACTATGCTGAATCTATACATTTATTGTCTCACATAAGCCCCAAAGCACTCCTAAGGGTTAAGTGCTATCATTATTTTCCTTTTACAATGAGAACACTGGCATTCAGAGTAACTTGTCAAGGTTGTACAACCTTGTTGGAAAAAGAGAATAAAGTTTAAATTTTTAAAAAAATATTTTTAAAGGTTTTAAAGGAGTGCCACTGTGAATATCTACATACTTTTGTACATGTCAAAGTTTAATTGATTGACTGCATAATTATTTTCCATCTTTTCGGACATACAAGTACAAACCAAATATCAATTATCATCACTACCAGTTTCCAACCTCCCTGAGCTTTTTGACCTGATAAAACAAAGATGGAGGAATGTTTCTTAGGTGATTTCATTTGTCACATGGTATTCAATGGAGAATAGGGGACTGGCAATGTCTTGGTCCAAGCAAGACTAGAAGCTTTATAAGCTCAAAAGTACTTATAAACTCCAGTCATTTCCCAGGTCCACGTGCCACCAGCATGGCAACCACCATGACAAAAGAGCCACACAGAATGGTTCCTGGTACTTAGTATCTTGACCAAGGACCTTGCATCCTTTGAAGGCCATGATTTACAACATAACCAAGTAGTTCTTGGATAACACCTTGGTGCTGCATGTCATACATAACTGTTGTCCATTACCCAAATATTCTGTTCCTGCAATTAGCCCCAAAGATTCTTCCCCAGTTGAGCAGAGGTGTGCTAAATTGCTTAATGGAGATTATAAGGAGAAAAAAAATACTATCATCACACACAAAACAACAAAAAAACCCACATGAAGCTATTCCATTGCATAGATACAATTTCAAAGAATAGGGAAGAGAGTAGAGTTAAAAGTGTTCGTATTGATTCCCTTTCAGTATCAGAGATGCCTGCGTTTAGTATTAGGCCTCTGTCAATCAGACTTTTGCAACCTTAAGTTACTAGGATTGCTGGCATATACAACCATTATTCTTCTTCTGTCCCAGTGAGCAGACTAAGGGCTCGGGGCTGTGAAAATTGTTCTGGAACTGTATGACCTGTTCAGAAAGACAAGAGTGACCACAACCCCAGGTCCAAAAATGCATCTCAGAAAAATGTTTCTCAAAGGCCTACAGCTGTGCTGTCCAATTATACCAGGTAGCTACAAGTGGCTATTAACAGGTATATCCAATTAAATGATTAAATTAAAAATCCATTCTTAAGTCACAGTAGTCATATTTCAAGTTTTAAATAGTCACATGTGGCTCAATAGCTACTGTCTTAGCACAAAGCTCTGTTGGACATCTCTGGCCTAGGGTAACACTTCCTAACTAGCTACCTTGACCAGGGTTTAAATCAAGACCGGCCAATGGATTTGGAGTCACATGGCAACACTGGTCAATTGGAATTGGTTTCCAAGTGTAGAAAAAAAATTTCAGTGATTGGAAGTGATGTCTCTCTGAGACACAGAATTGGGGAGTGGTAGCCACATATGCCAAATAAGGCTCCTAAGATCTTCTATGAGCACCAGTATAAAACTGACAAATATCAAACACAAGAGTACCACATCTCAGAAATCACCCATGACTTTCATTCTGCCATTTCAAAATAAGCATGAAAGAAGGATTTCCCCCAGACATTTAGAGTTAAATAAAGTCTTTAATATCATCCCTAATCTAGGTTTGTCCAAGAGAGACTAAACAGTCCTAGTAATTAAGTCAGAAAACACTCTACAAATCGGCAATACAGATATTACCAATTTTTAAAATACCTATTTACCTACATGGAATCCTTATCATCTGAATATCACTTCTTTTCTTGTTCAGTAAACAATTGTGCCACTGCTAACAGCTCCAATCTGGAATACATATTCTTCTCTGATGGAACTCAATAATCTAATCAGGGGTTCCCCCACCCTCACTTAGAAATCATTTTTGGATGCTCCGATTCCAACAGGGCTTTTGTAAAGCAAACAGAACTGTACACAACATATCAAATGCAGCATCTGGTGTAGTCTAAATTTCTAAATGACAAGCACATCAAGCACAACAAGCATTTGGAATTAGGCAGAGAATGAGAAAGCCGGCCGCTCGCTAACATTAGCAATCAGCTTCCCAGACACTGCCTCCACTCCTGGCCACACCACCTACAGCTTCCACAGATTTGCTCATGATGTCATGATTAGGCTGTCAAATCAAATGCAGTAGTACTCCAGTATCTCGTGACAGTTCTCCTTTTGTACTTTCATTCACTAGGAAGAAATAAACTCCACTTAGTAGACTCTCCATTATTTGCTGCAATTCTGAACCATTTGAGTGGCATTACTAAAATGAATTGGCACTGAAAGCAGAGTAATAGGAATAAATACAAGGTGTGATCAAAACATACGGTCAATGTTTAAACTTAAAAAAAAATGTATTACAGTAAAAGACATATTACCATTAATCTCCCTCAAAATACTCCCGCTCACTTTGAACACACTTACCCCATCATTCTTGCCACTTTCAGAAGCAGTTCTGGAAGTCCTCTTTTGTGTGTCTTTACTTGTGCTGTCCCAGTTGCCTCGATGTTTGAATCAATTCAAAACATTTTCCTTTCATGGTTATTTTGACTTTGGGAAAGAGCCAGAAGTCACATGGTACCAGATCCGGTGAATAAGGGAGATGAGGATAAACTGTAATGTTTTTATTTGACAGAAATTGCTGTACCAGAAGCAATGTGTGACATGAAACACTGTCATGATGGAGGATGAAACTGTCCATTTTATATTAATGCGTTGTTCGTGATCCATGATTTAGGGCATACTTTAAAACACACCTTTTCTCAACCGTAGCTCACACCCGACTGACTGCACTGAACAAATCGAAACTTGTCACACACTGTTACTAAAGTTCGACTTACTGCTTCCCGTATTGAAGATCCCTGCCTTTCAGTTGGATGGCACTCGGCAGCAGCATTTACCATATTATTTGATCACATCTCGTACTGATAGAAAAGTAGGTAGGGACTAAGGATCTCTTTTGTGCTTACTTTGCAGGGAATTCCTAGAGTTTCAATGAAGCTGAACTGATGCTGTTCATAACAGTTAGGACCATTGAGTGAGATCTCACCTGATAGAAGCCTTAATAACTTGCCAGTCATGGTTGTGATTGATAATAAAAAATAAATCATGGGAAACTTAAATTAGATATTACTATTCCAAATTCCTAGAGCAGTCGTTCTCAACAAAGGGGCAATTTTGTCCCTCCCTCACCCATTAGGAGTACTTGGCAATGTCTGCTGACACTTCTGTTTCTCACATTTGGGGATGAGGGCGCTACTGGCATCTAGTAGGCAGAGGTCACGACACTGCTAAATATCCTACAGTGCACAGGTCAGCCCCTCACAACAAAGAATGGTCCAGCCCAAAATGCAGTAACGCCAAGGTTGAACGTCATGTCCCAAAGCTGTGTGTCATCACTGTCACTTACCAGGTTATTTAAAGACTTATAATTTTCATGGACATGAGCCAATAAATAAATAAATAAAAAGACTCCTCTGTCCATTCATAGATTTCAACATTAACAAAGATACTCTTACTGTTTAGAGGGTAAAGAAGTCCATCTATTAGTAAAAATAATATTTTTGAACATAAGTTATTTTGTTATTTGTTCAATCCTTATTTATCTAGTCTCCCTAACTAATAGGCTAATTTATTTTTAATCTACCATCAGCATTTAATTATTCTTGGATGCAGTTCTCACTGTCAAAAAGACATTAATTACAGAAAAGCAGAATGCAACCATCTTTACAATACTATTTTCAGGAAAACCCTTATGTCAAAATTGCCTTACAATTTTAGAGTTATGTTTAAAAAAATTCTATAGGTACTATTACTTATTTAATAAGTAATAATATTTGTCAATGTCTGTGGATAAATTTCATAATTCTTAAAGATAGAGTTCACAACAGAAATTAAGACATAAAGTATAATAAAACGTTAAGGTAGTGGTGTTAAGGTTGTGGTGTTAAGTGGTGTTAAGGCGTCCCTCATCTTTAGAGAATCCAATTACAATTTGCGAGTTTAGTATCTATGTGCCCATGCAACAGCACAATAACACATTTTTCTTTCACACATACTAAAGAAAAGGAAAAGCAAACACACAGTAGTCAACCTCTAATAGTTTATTAATCCTCTTCTGGCTTTGTTACTGCATTACCATGTACTGCTCAGTCATGGGCGTACATATATGTACATATAATAATCAATATTTCTCAGCATTTTCTACTATTAAAGGCATCGTTTAAAACCTCACAAAATGTTGTGCCCGCCTATTACAACTTTTTTTGCCCTAAGTCTGTATCAACATTACCAATCAAAGAAAATATCAAGCATCATTGCTTTAATTGCAGAAGAAAACACTTGTACATTGAAGGTAGGTTCCACAATCTTAGTAATAGTTGAATGCAAAACTCTAAAATAGTACTGCAAAACTAAATGGCAGCATGTTAGTATTGTGGTCTTATTTTCAAATCAATTATTTCATAGAAGACTAGACTTCACTGAATAAACAGAAGTGACCCAAGATAGTTGCTATCTGGTAATGTGTGTGATATATTTCTATCATAAAAACATGAATTAAATGTTTCAGAAGGAACCTTGAGCTTCCAATTTAGGAAAGAAAACAGGAGCAATATTTCATGCTTGTATTCTGATGTTATAGTGGAAATTGACAAAACATGCAAAGATAAAGCTGGCTTTTACTCACATAAAAATTTCCAAGTGCTAACTCCATTTTGAGTCACTATGGATCATAATTACAAAATCTAAAAAACAACAACAAAACAATACTTTGAACCAAGGTAGCCCCTTCAGCATGCTCAACAGATAGGCAATTGTTTAAAAAATGGAATAAACTTGTTATTCATTCCCCAAGTACACAAAACACTTCACGACAAATGCTGGGAACAATGGACAAAGCCAGCAGGAGGTGTTTATACACTAGCAAAAAAAAAAAAAAGAAAAATCCCAGAAATCATTTAAATGAAAACCTATTGTCAGAAGTCTAATTTTATGCTCAATGCCTTCTCCTCCTTCTCCTCTATGCAGATTTTAAATATGTTCATGTTGCTCTAATTGCTCAGTAACGGACATAGTCTTCTAAGCAAAAACCTATTATTACAGCATAGAAAAATGAACAAATAAGTTGGTAACATAACAGACTCCTGGTACAATTAACAAGGAAAAGTGCATGCAAAATAACATTTATTATATATCCAACACCTTGCCTAACCCTGGTGCCTTATGCTGCGCTTTACTTCACTCTACAACGTAAGATGCAATGGAAGTAAGACGTAGCTCCTCCAGCAGATTAAAACATACAAAGCAGCAGTAAGTGTTGTGACCACCGAGCCAAGTATCCGTCCACTGTGGGTGAAGTTCTCATGTCCTCAATAACTTCTGGAAAGCCTTCCATCAACCACAAAAGACTGTATGCCCAGCTTTGTGTATAAATTCTTAAGTGTGATAAATCTACGCCGCCAGGTCCAGCAAATCAAAAGCAGCCTACGTAAAAACTTCATTTTACATAATTTTATTACTACAAATCAGAGACAAAGATGCATGAGAATAAAAGAAGAAAAAGAAAACAGTCATATGTGATTATGTATAACATGTAAGTCAGTTATCCTACGAGCATGTATAGTCCAATTCTTATTAGTTAAATATTTGTACAATGTGAGTTTACAGTATTACTCTAACAGGTGACCTGAGCATTCTTCAGTGCCCTGGGGAATCTGTCAAAAATTGGTAATATCTTCCCTTAGGTGAAATAATAGAAATAATAACTCACCCGCTAATGCTAGCTATGCATCAGCCGAGGCTCTGAGTGCTATATACATATTAACTCATCCATTTGTTACATATGAGGAAATTGAGGCACAGAGCAAGGAAATGACTTGGCCAGAGGCACAGAGTGAGCAGGTGGCAGAGCTAAGATTCAAGCTCAGGTAGTGTGGCTCCAGAGACTATGTTTGCTGGCCTCTCCTGCCTCCAGAACATTCCCTCCTCCCCACCTTCTTCTAGCTCCCCGAACCTCCCATCCTCTGATTACCACCAAATAGCCGTGATCTGAAGCCAGAGATCCACAGCCATCATGCATGAGCCATACATTTGTGAGGAATCACCTTTCTGACAGCGCAGTGAGGGGTTCAAGTCTCAGAACCCCATGAAACAGTTCGGCAGCAATGACAAGGCAACGACTACTGAAGTACAAGTTCACCCCCAGTGTCTCTAAAAGCCTCCATGGTTACCACGCCATTCACTTCTTCTTCCTGCTCTCTGTCACTGCTTCGAGAGCAACTGTTGACTGCCCTGCTAGCTCTGTCACACCCCCGGAAAACAAGATTCACCAATGTTCTGGTAAACAGCAACCTTTCTTCAAGCTGGTGTGATCTCACACTCCACTTCTTGCCTCTTCTCTAAGCAATTTCTTCTGTTCTACACACTGTAATCAGTCACATTGCTGAAAACCACTAACATAAACACAGTACTCTATGTGCTAAAGAATGGAACCTGACAAACCAACCAGCTCACACCCTCACGAAAAAAGGACCTACTATGTGTGCCAGGCAATAAATGGCACATGGTGAGTGCTTTACATACATCAATAGCCCTTGAAAGCAGAACTATCTCCATTATACGCATGAGTTCACCGAGGGTTCAAGAAGGACAAGTAACATGCCCGAAGTCTCATGGCTCGTTAGAGTTGAAGGCAGGATTCTAACCATGTCTGTTTGAGAAAGTCCACTGTAGGTAATATTTTTATTTCTCCTCCTTTGCCTAAGGGCATCTTATTTACTCTTCAATTTCTCTCCCATTAGTCTGCACTCTCCTTGAGGGCAGGGACTATGTTTTACCTACCACCATTTCTATTACACTTCCTAAGAAATGGGTGCTTAGAACTTCCTGGACTTGTCAAAATATGAGAGGATCTACCACCCAAGAGGCATCTAAGTAGTTATGGTATAAATGAATGCATACATGTTAGGACCATCAGAATTCTCAGAAAAACTGAATTTAACTTAAGTCAAAGCATTTTGACACAACAGCCCTGAATTCCCAATTGTCTCTCCTACCTTCCCTTCTCTGCCTTCTCCCTTCTCCATCTCGATTTCTCTCTCTGTCTCTCCCCTGTCTCCATTTCTGCCTCTGTCCCCTCACTCACACATCACCCACTCACCAACAGTCACTGCAGCCACCACATCCATAATACACTATAAACATGATGAACAATCTCATGTGGAATATTCCTAACCACATTTCAAATGAAACCCTAAATAAGCACACTAATGGTATTGATATTACAAAGAACTCACCTCAACTGTACCTAAGGTACGTTTCTATACAAGTCTCCTAGAGTAGGTAGCTCCAAATCTGACATCCAGATCTGAGAAGACAAGTAATACCTATCAATCTCTCTATGGTCTGAATGCTGCTATGGTCTGAATGTCGTGTCCGCAGAAAATTCACATGTAGGAATCCTTACACCAATATGGTGGTGTTAGAAAGTGGGGCCTTTGGGAGGTGATTAGGTAGGGCGGAGCCCTAGTGAACAGGATCAGTGCTTTTGTAAAAGAGACCCCACAGAACTCCCTCGCCCCTTCCACTCTATGAGGATACAGCGAGGAGACTGCAAACTGGAAAAGGGTCCTCACCCAATCTTGATCTCAGACTTCAAGCCTTGAGAACTGTGAGAAATAAATTCCTGTGATTGATAAACTACCCAGTCTGTGATATTTTGTTATAGTGGCCCCAACAGCTGAGACATACATATGCAGTCATATGTGATTACTTTCCTTAGGCATGTTATCGGTGTCTTCGTGTAATAATATAGCCCTTTCTACATGCCAGTTCTCAGCCTAGAAGTTTTCCATGCATCATCTCATGGACTCTTACCAATAACTCCATAGTGTAAGGAATATTGCCATCTGCATTTGATCAATAAGGAAGCTTAGGCACAGAGGAACTCAGTATCTTGCCTGAAGTCACAAAGTTAGCAAGTGGGACAGATTCATTCCAAGAACTCACATTCTCTGAATGCAGAGCGTACCTTCTTCCCAGCACCTCTGGCTGCTTTCAGCCAGCCTGGTGTTCTCTGGCAGTAAGTTCATAACTGAGAATTACCCTAACTGCTGTTGCACGGGAATGTTACCTTCTTCGTAAAGGTGCTCAACTTAGTAACTCATTTGCATTCACTAATTGGTTTTCTACGCATATGTAAGTGGTTGGCAAAGTGTGACCCCTAGACCAGGAGCAGCGGCATCAATTGCGAGGGTGTTAGAAACGCACATCCACAGGCCCTAACCCAGGCCAAATGCTTCACAATTTCTGAGGCTGAGGCTCTGTGAATACATAAGCTGTCCAGGTAATTCGGATCCATGTTAAACTCTGCGAATTACTACTCTATCTGATACTTACTGCAAGATTTAAGTAACGGCCACTTTGGAGACTCACACATCTTGTTTCAGTAACACCCAGCGGCACATTCTGTCCAGAGTTCCTCACACTGTCATCTGTTCTCCCACATCAGCTTTCTGCTCATAATTTCCAAATTGCAACTACCTAACAGCTTCTAAAATGAGTGTCTGGCTTGGCAGATTTTAAAATGCTAGAAAAGTATGTTTGTTTCTGGATTGGACTTGTCCAATGCAAACAAGAGAGGCAGGGCCAGGGGTGACCCGTCGCTCCACCTCTGAGAGCAAATTAACTTCTTTCGCCCCACCCCGCCAACATAAGTATTACTTTTATGTGCCAAGTATCGTCCATAATGAGGTCTTTCCCATGCAACCATATCTCAAGCAATTGTTCGCTTAAGTAAACATATTTTAATTACTGTCATTTCTTTCATTATTTATTCTCTAGCCTACTATACACCTGTCAAAGGAAACATTTATTGTTTTACGGATTGTCATTGCCTTCCATTTTTCCTGGGTCTACACCACCACCACCACCCTCATCTCCACATTTCTCCCTTTACTAAAGTCAAATACTGCAGAGTTCTTGGGTACTAAGAGGCAAAAGGGATGGCTGACCACCCAGAATGTTGGGCAAAGCTTTCAGCTGCTCCTTCAAGAACACTTTCACATAAGCTCCTAGTCTATCTCTCTTCTGAGTAATTAGAGTATTGCAAAGCTATTGTTGATAAAGGGACATTCGCTCTAAGCACTGTCACTTTGAAGAATACCCAAGAAGGAAAATGAAAATCAGTGTAATTACAAATTATCAACTTCAAATTTCATTCGTTTACCTGCTTCAAAAGTGTCAGATGAACATAATTTCAATTTACCGGAGATGGATATTCAAAAATTTTTTAAAAGCTTAATTTCAAACCTGAATTTCTAATATTAAAAAGAAGAAAAATGGTGCAATTTTCTCTAGTTAGAGACCTCTAACTCTTCACAGAACACTTGCAATTGAGGGGTTGCCTGATAATTTACCATAGTAAGTACTGAAATGTGTGTTTTAAGTCAAATGCTTGTTAAACTCTTGGCTGCTGCCTTAGCTGAATGGTTTTTGTTTTGTTGTGTGTTTTTTTCTTAATTCTAATCACTTTTTGGAACAGAAGGTGGCATCCGAATGAGGTATCATTTATGATCAATTCAACATAATGAATACTTTGATTACTTGATATTTATTATGATTCTTTTATCCTCAAATTTTCTGCACTCACTGTTACAATAAAAAATAATAATATTACACAAGGAACAACTGAGGTCAGTTCCTTCCAAGCAACTTTGGAATAAAAAGATGAAAGCAAATAAAAAGATACTCCTCTCTAGCAGACAGTATGAGCAACTTTCAAATAATGAATGTAAATAACATACTCCTTCACAGAAGTCAAACCTGGTGGCTTTCCCAAACAAATTTTGCTTGTTCCCTGATAATTTTTTAAATTTAAATTTTCAATTGTAAAATTTCAGGAGCTTGCACTTAAATATCTAGAGTTACATCACCTCTTAAAAAATTGGGACCCTGGCAGCAGTGGGCTCTTAACTCCATTTGGCAATGATTGGCTGGCTTCACTCTGTAAGTTTCCTGTCTGGCTCCTAGGGCCTCTGAGTCTGCCTCCCTTTTATTGTGTTCTGTGATAGCGCTTAGAGGCAAGTTCTCTCATTACCACCTTGAAGTCATCAGTGAAGATATCAAAGAAAGGCAGGACAGAGGGTAAACTTGAGAGAATGGGCAGGAAAGAAAATGGGCAGGGAAAAATGAGGGGTCCCTTAGGATGACGTTATGGTGTAAATAAAGCTTCAGGAGTGAAGGCAGAGAGTGTGTGTGTCGGGGGGAGGGATAAGGTGAGGTAAAACAGTGAATGGATTGGTCTGACTGGGTCCGAGGTGTAGCCATGGGAATACTGGGAGAAACATGTAAGAAAATTAACGGCACAGTGACTGAAGAGAGCCTTGAATGCCAACTTAAGGAGTTTCTGGAACATTATCCAAGTTACAGCTCTTATCTTCCTTTGAGAAACAAAGCAGCACACTCTACATGCAATTTCAGCATATTTATGTGCCCATTTAAGTTTGGGTAACTTGCCCTACCTCCCAACCCCAATGCTTTTAGTCAAGGAAAAGCATGTATTATTCTATAGAAATCTGGCAGCGTTGGTGCCCAGAGTCAGGAAGACTGGCATTGGAAGCAGGGCGAGCACTTTGGCAAGGAAGGGGGAAACTGAGGGGACAATAGAGAGTCACTCACCACACGGGCACCTGAGTCCCACTGGCTGGGCTCAAACCTTGACACCACCAGTGTAAGCACATGGCCTTTTGCAGGTCATTCGATATCTCTGAGCCTTGGCTTTTTCAACTCTGATGGAGGAAACAGTATCTATGTCAGAGGGCTGTTGAGGATGAAGTGAGGTGGTATGTTTCATATAATATATGCTTAGAATAGTTCCTAGGACAACATAAGAGATCAATAAATGTTGGCTGTGCCGCTGTCTTCATTACCATCATCATCACGACCACCACCACCACTTAAGAAATTGTATTGAGTCTTGAAGGGTGGTGCCTGAGGTTTGATCTGTGGCCCTGGGCATAAAAATGTAAGTAAACAGATGACAAGGAAGTGCAATGTAAAAATATTTAAAATATCTGAAAAATTTCCCACATATTTTAGGTATGTGGGAAAGAAAGCTACTCAGAAGTGAGCCTGAAGCTGGGTGATACTATAAGACAATAGAGATGGATAAGATCACACACAAAATCTAATCTTTGGAGAAGTCACATTTAAGGTGACAGCAGAACACTGGAGTGCAACTATTCCGGAAGCAGTTGAAAAGGCCAAAGCAGAATTCGAAAGAAATATCTCAGCCAAGATGCAAATTCGACAGCTATCATGTTTAGTAAGGTCAATCATTTCTACAAAGTAAAGGGATTAGGAGCATAGACAAGCTCCATCACCAGGACCATTATTAGATAACATTTACTACATGCCAGGAAACATCCTAGCCATTTTGCATGGTCCGTCATTAAGTCCTAAGCTAACTGCCTCCCCATTTTATAGATGAAGACACTGAGGATTAGAGAGATTAAAATCTTTGCTCAACAGTTTCTAGCTTTTAGGGAGTATGGATTAAAAGCAGAATCCAGAGCTGTCACTCTTAACCATTTGCTATATTCCCTCTTATAAAAGGGAAGAGAAATCTGTGGGGTTTTTTTTATAAGCAAAGAAAGGAGATATGTCAAGAGGCAAAAGTCATGCCTCTGAAGAAGAGAAAGGCAATGGGTTTTATGAACCAGGCAGAGAGCTAAGGCTAATTTGTGCTCTAAACATAGAGGGAAAAGCATTGGAAAAATATAAAAAAGAAGGATGGGGAGCTAAAAGGTACATTAGATACACTTAATAAATTGAATACTAGTGAGGAAAGCAATTCATCCCAAGATCAGCTTCCAATTTCAGTTGGAATGTAGGACAAGTGGCAGGATTTCATTTGCTTAGTATCAGCAAAGAAATGGATAACAGAATTTTGATTTCACATTCATTTGCAATAGAATTTGGGAATTATCTTTGTCCTTTTCTCCAGCGTGGGAGGTTGCCAGTACTTAGATTTCTTACGCAAAAGACCACATAGTTTTCAGAGATATATACCCTGGGTAGTAAATAACATCAACTCTGTAAAAACTGCTGCAACCACCACAGCACACACACCAGAGCCCAATGTTCCACAGACCACACCAACTGCTAACAGACAGAACAGCTAACACAGAGCTTACTACCCGTCAGGGTCCCCACTAACTAGGGCCAGTATTCCTTTCACTTAATATTCACCGCTACATCCATGGAATAGCCGATCACTAGCCATATTTACAGATGATGATCTAAGATTTAGTCCATGATTATATACTTAGTAACATATATACTTAGTGGCCAAGTCAAGTTCATCTAAACCAGCTGGGTCTACCTCTGTCACCCACAGTCTGACCTTCTCCTTGATACTTGGGTAAGTCTCTTAGAACTTGAAACATCTATTTATTCCATCAGAAAATTAAGAACTCATGTTGTTCTGACAGCCACTACAACATTATATAAAGTTTATGGTCACTGTGGGCACACTTTCTGTCACTCTCACGTAGGGAGAAGAGAGAGCAGCTATGTGATGTGGGGAAAGGAGTAACCCCCCTTGCTTTTCTGGCAAAGTTCATGAAGAACTGATAAGAAGAAAAAAATACAATGAACATTGCTTTGCAAGATGGTACTGTGGGGGGAAAAATCACTCCTGTGCAGAGTGAAATGATCATTATTGCCAAGGATATTTTTGATTAGGAAATAAAGAAAAGATTAAATTATAGGAGGTAAATCAAAAAAGGCAGACACGAAAGTTTATATAGTGTATGATTACATTTATATGAAATATCCAAAATAGACACATTCATAGAGACAGAATACAGATCAGTGGTTACCAGGGGCTGGGGGGAAAGGGCAAATGGGAAGAAAGTAGTTAATGGGCAAGGGGTTTCACTTTGGAGTGATGGAAATATTTTGGAACTAAATAGAGGTGGTAATACCATACCGTGAATGCAATAAATACCGCTGAATTCACTGAATTTACCACTTCAAAATGGCTACTGTCATATTATGTGAATTTCACTTCTAAAATTACTTTTAAAAAAGATTACTTTCCAGGATGTACATTAACAAATGATCCGCCACTTTTTCTCCAGAACATTTGAAAAATCACCATAAAAGATGTAAACCTTTTCTCTCTCACATCTGGGTTTAATTTGAGACGTGGGAATGAGGTCTTGTTTTTCTTCTCTTCATCCCCCCACAAAATCACATATAAAAATGCTTCAGGGCAACAACAAAACTTCTTTATGGGTTATAACCACTATGGTATAAGTACATAGAAAATGAATCACATGGATAAACAAGTTCTTCACTATGAAGATAGTACTCTCTTCACTCAAAAATGTTCAAAAAATAACTTCAAGAGCAGAAGAGAAAGGTAACTTTTAAATTAATTTAGAGGCAGACCTTAGCTTGCTATTTGTGTTAGTTCAGGTTCTTTGACCAGCAGATGCTGAGTTAGGATTATACATGCAAGAGATTGATTGGGGAATAAAAGGAAGGAAGCAGGAGCAGTCAGGGAGAGCTTCCAGACCATGATGCAAGTATGCCTCCTGAGAAGGAGGGATAAAAGGTAGGAGATTTGGGTAGGAGGAGTTTTGGGCTCCAAGGTAATTCCAAAAAGGGTTTGACCAAATCCATAAGGAGCCCTTAAGCTAATCTTCCACTGATGGAACCTCACATATCATAGGGACTGTTGGGTCTGTACTAATAGCCTTCCTGCATTCGTTCCTAGACTACAGGAAGTGTGGCCTCAGTGTTACATGTGGTAGGTCTAGAACAGCAGCAATGGAATCTTCAGCTAATGATATTCCTCCAACAGGAGGTCTGAGCGGCACATTTTCATGGAACCACATGCACATACATATTTTTAAAGTCCTCCCTATACTATAAATTTGTCAGTGCGTTAGCTCTCTTCCTCTCCTAGCACTGAGGAACAGGAAGGTTTGACTAATTAAAATCTAAAATGATATCCAATTTTCTTTCAAGTAAAAG
The DNA here is from genome assembly GCF_964194185.1 of Rhinolophus hipposideros. Taxonomy (NCBI): domain Eukaryota; kingdom Metazoa; phylum Chordata; class Mammalia; order Chiroptera; family Rhinolophidae; genus Rhinolophus; species Rhinolophus hipposideros. The sequence continues at coordinate 13,685,954 of NC_138060.1, read as the reverse complement.
TTTCTGCACACTCTCCCTCCTAAATCTATAAGGTGTATTGCTGAGGAGGGAGAGGAAAGAAAAACACTAAAAAATGTCCACACTCTAAGCAATGCTTCAGCAATAAATTAAATTTTAACAAGATGAGCAAATGAAAATCTAGGGTACAATCCACAAATGTCAGATTACATCCTGCACATCAAGTGTTACAATTAATTAACACTAGTTGGAAAGTTTACAGTTTTTTGCCCATTTAAACAGATGGGGAACAGGGTCACTCACATAAGTGCTCACATAAATGTTAACATTCCTCCCCCCAAAATGAGTAATAAATGTGTTCTATTAGAGTAATATGAGCATTTTATAACATATATCCATCAATTTGGCACAACTGTAATTTTTGTCTGAAATCTAGAGAGACAGTAAATTACATAGTTGATGTTAGAAAATATTAACGTTACTATATGACCCAATAAATCAAATTATGGAATAAGGTACCTGGAATTGATCGATTTGATTTCATTGGAACCAAATAAAAACAATATTTAAATCCACATAGGTGGAAACAAAATCTATTTTGAAAAAAAGCAATAAAGTCTGGATGTTATAAGAAAAATAATAGAATAATACAAATAATGAAACATTTTTACATGTATGTACATATATATAATTTTTAAAATAAGAAGGAAGAAAGGCTATGTATAAGAATGAAATTTCACTATATCTGAGAAGTAAATACTACTCTTAGTATAGAGTTTCTTGAAAGCTAATGGTAATGTATTTATTTTGGAACAGATAAGCAGCCCCTTTTAGACTATAATACACTTTCTGTCAGCTTTCTTGTCCTTACAGCAACAATTTACTAACCAGGAACTAAATAAACTGCCTAAAAATTGAAGCATATTTTAAAGTATTTCATTTATATCCAAGGACCTGTTTCCTCCCGTAGCGTCTAGTTTATTAACTTGAAGGGTTTTTGAGTATAAGTTCTAGTGAATATGCCCTTCTCTCCCTTTCGTAACCCTCAGAATGGGAGGAATGTAGTATCTTCCTACATTTTGTGAAGAAAAGCTAGTTTCTCCAAAAGTTAAGCTCAAGGGGAGAGATGCTGAGAACATCAACAGCTGAGACATTCACCATCTTCCGTCCCCCGCTATGGGAAGGCCTAGCCACTAACTGCAATCTGATCACACATCTTCTGCCTCACGTCCCACATTACACGGGTGTCATGTAGGATCTGAAGGACAGAAATACCCATTTCATGGTCCGTAGGCAATGTAACAGTCACATACACAATGGAGCAATCGAAAAGGTGAGCAGGTGAATATTCCCTTTCAGAGATAAATTGCCTTTCTGGGGAAAATGATTATTGGCTGACAAGGAGGTAGTAATTTACTTCCCTCCATTTATAATAAACAAAAATACAAAATAGGACACCATTTGTAACAGCTGTGTGGGTGATTATACTCACCTTTCAGCCTTGAAACCAGCCTCTATCTCATCAGCTATGGTATATATATATATATATATGTATATATTAGATTTTCATACCTTCGTTAAAAAAATAAAAGCTTTTCTGTATCTCAGTTTGGCAAGCTGTCCCTAGGGCCCACCTATTACATTCAACTTTACAGAGTGTGAGATTTCTTTTAAAGTAAATCCTGTTTCTTAATCCAGAGTGTCCTCTTGGCCCCTGCCTTCAGGCAGGAGTCTGAAGCAGGCGGTTCTGTTATGGGAAGAGAACAGAAGAGGTGTATTATATAAGTCAGCAGTGACTGGGCAGGCTGCTCTAAGAGGATACGGCATTCAGGGCAGAGAAACAAACATTTTTTTAAAGGTAGAATTGCTTGTTTCAGTATGTCTTCAGGTTGTCTAAGAGCCTAGCCTAAAGCAGGAAGTGCTGCCAACAGGAGTATGACAGAAATTGGAATATACAGCACAGGAGTTTGGGAGTTGTCTGCAGGCACTAAAGCAGGGGACAGGAGGGGACAGTGCAACTCTGGGACCGGGAGAAGAGAGGAGACAGAAAAAGAATTGGAACAGGAAGCAGTGGATGGAGGACCTCATGCCTAAGAGGGACAGGGCGAGAAGAAGGGCTCCATGTCAGAGGCGGCCATGCTTGTGGCGTCAGACTTCGCATCGGACGTGGATTCCTGCTTCGTCATAGAATTACCCTCTTTTTTCTCTACACCTCCAGAAAAAGCCTGTTTTAAGCCCCTACCCCAGCCCAGTCATGCTCTGGGTATTAGAGGAGCAGGTAAGAGAGACCTGCCTATCACCAAGGCCAGAGGCTGAGTGGGAATACCGCAAGCACACAGAAGGAGGACTCCAGAGCAGGAGCTGACAGAACAACAGAACCTCATACATGTTTGGAAGCACTGGAGGTAGGAGCTGGTCATCCCCCAATAAGGAGAATCCCATTTCCTTTGGAATAGTACATAGGGGAGTTCAAAAGACCGAAAAATGTAGGGACCATCTGATTTCAATGAGAAGTTTGTTAGTATCAACTTGAGGTCTCTAAAAGACAAAACTGAATTTACTGTTAACATGTAAAAATGAGACAATTTCATTTTTTAAAAATCCAGCTCTATAGCTCCTTTAGTAAAACATGAGATAATCTAAAAATGTCAGACTTGTATTCCCAGGTGCTGCATACTAACTGCCCCCTTTGGAGATTACAAGGACTCGAGTTCTTGGCAGACCCAGCACTCCCCATTACCAAGCTCCAGCGCAGCTCACTCACGTATATGGCCCACTGCCCCAGAAGCACCAGCTCTGCAACCCGACAGCACAAGATTTCAAGGATCCACTCAGGAGAGACATCTCCTACACATTTGCAATGGTCATTTTTGCCTTGCCCATCAAGTTTATTTGTGGTGAATTCCTTAGTTCTGTACTTCTAGGTGAAATGCAAGTTAATCTGATGATATACATGTAATCTCCATGTTTGTTTCATGTGAATAAAAGGCAGGGGTGCTGGTTACTCTCCATTTGCCCCCAGGCCCATTCTCTGCCCTCCAGCCCTGTGTCTTGGCAAGTTATTTTCTGTGGATCAGCCACAGCCATTTATCCTCTGATTTCTGGTTAGGTTTGGCCAATGAGAATCAACAGCAGGGAATGGCAGCTGGGAAGGGGGAGAAGACACGGTGTTTACCGCCCCTGCCCCCCCCCCAAACTCATCATAGTTCTGTAACTCCCTCTTATCCCCCTTCGATAGGACCACCTCTTGTGTAGCTCTAGTAACACATCTGCCCCTCCAGGCTTAGGGAAGGTGCCAGCTTCCCTCTGTTACTTCTCTACTCCTCTCAGCCGTGCCCAAACCTTACAAATAGTCCTTTTACTAAAATCCCTACCATTAACTCCTCTGATTGTGCCATCTGTTTCCTGCTGAGACTTGATAGATCGGATGTGAATATTCCAAATCTGGGTACAAAAGGAGTTGGAAAGAAAAGACAAAAGGAGGTAGAGAAATATTTCAAATGAGCCTTGAAAAAAATGTGGACAAGTGCAATCTTGCAGTTTGGTCTTTACAAGCCTTACTCGCCTTAATCAAATACTTAAACGATTGAGTGTTCCGGGTCATTTCTTCTCTAAAGCCTTTCATTTCATGTGTAATTAGAAACACGCCAGTCTGTAATGATGCAGCCTTCAAAACGGTCATTCTGTCACTTTCAGATCGCTAACTCAAGACACAAATGCCTGCCTGATTACTAAGAGTCTTATTAAGGGGCTATTGTTTCCCCCTCCCTGCCAACCCCTCCCATCTCCTGATCTTTATCATCTTGTATTCTACTTAAAGAAGGGTTTAAAAAAGAAAAAAGAAACTCCCACAGACAGCGCATCAGACTGTATTCACAACCGAGGTCAAGTGCATCTGGTCTTGTCACTCACAGTTTTTGTTTTCCTGTCTGAATCTAAGAATAACCTGCAGTTGGTTGCAAAACAGGAAGCCTTCCAAGGAGCACGTGGGTGGCAGAAGTCAACTGTGCCAGAAACTGCAACGCCAAGAGTCTGGTTGGATTCTAGCTGCCACTTAACTGTCCCAGCATCTTTGGTCATGATATGTAGTGTTAGACACTTTAGGTTTAGCTACTCTCTTTGATAAAGCTAATCGGATCCGGCAGACAGCCCCCTTTAAAGAGGACACACTTCTAAAAACTGTTTAGCTTTACCGTTGGCTGAGATCGAGAAAAATAAGTTTTATTTTTACAAATGAACTAATTCTAGTCATTTTGTTAAAACCTATCCCTGCAACAATATGTACTAGATTTCTGACAGACACCTGTTTTCAAATTATTTAAGTTTCAGACCAGAAAGTCGAATGCTGCTTTAGAAAATACAATATTCTACCCGTTATAAAGCAGTATAGCATGCAAGGGCTAGAAAAGCTCCAATAACAGATGTTCAGCTCCTTGAGGAGTAAGAATATTAGTCGGTGTATCTTCATCACTACACACAGTGCCTGGCACATAGGAGGTGCTCAGTGAATGCTTATGAATGAAAAGAATGCCTTTGTGGCCAACTGTCTTGGCATACTTCACCCACTTTTATTACCAACACTTGGGACAAGTGTCTACTCTCAAGGGCCACCTCCTTGCAGTGATGCTCATGCCCAAGACCCAACTGTTATTTGACAGAGACACTTAGAGTGCCACACAAAGCTTTTGATGGCTTTCTGCTTTCGTGTACAAAGCATTCGCTTTAGCCGACAAAGAGGAGATGGGAGCAATAATCCCAGTCTTCCTCAAGTGGTACTTACTTCCTCTGAAAATCAAAGTCCAGGTAAACAAAGACAGACAAAGCAGCACTGAAATGACCCATGTGGGGAAGCAGAATGGCAATGACGGAGTTGGGCAAAGAAAGAAGCAATTAATAGGTTGGTCTTCATGTAGCTTTTGCTGGCTGTTAAAACTATCTCAGGAACTGCTGGTGCTTGGATTTCCTTCCAACAGACCTTGAACTATGCAGCTTTTAACTTCCTTTCCTGAGAACATCCAGTGACATCCAATAAGGGTGAATGTGCCCATCTTTACATAGACCACTGTAGTCAACAGTTTCTGAGCTTTCTTCAGTAGCTCAACAAACGTAGTGCTGAAAAGAAGAGCAAGGAGGCCTTTGTAACACAAACTCTCCTTAGGAACTGAGGACAAATGGTAATGTTCATAGATCTATTCGGTGGTATTGAATTTTTTAAGAGAGAGTTATACTTAAAAATTTGTATGGACTATCTACCCCATGCAACAAGAATATATATTCTTGTTGCAAGAATATATATATATATATGTATATTATATATTTATATATAATATACATATATATATATACCATCAATCAAAATGAATTAAAAACGTCTTCCAATAGCCTAATGCTCCAATTTAGAAAATAATGTGCCCTTCAAAAATATGTTTTGATTATATCAAAAAGAGAGAGGCTCACTTAGGTGCTAGGTTTTCTTTAGCACCTAAAATGTCTCTAATCTTCCTTTGAAAGAGGAAGGCTCATGTAACTTAGCGCTCCCTGGGCAGCCTCAAGAAACCCTGTGGCAATGAAACAGGGTTTCAAGACAGCAAAAGAGGAGCAAAAAAATACATGTTGGCCATGTATTATTGCCATCAATACATGGCAAACCATCAGAACTGAAAAAAAGGATTCAAAATCTCAGATCATGAACCTAAGATTGTAGAGGCTACTATTCATCTAACCAGATTTATATAGATAGCTCTTTGTTCCTCCCTCCATCGTGGCACTTGTGTTACAGTGTTATGAAATTTTGTCTCTAATGAGACTGTAGGCTCCCCAAGACCTAGGACTTTGTCTGTCTTCTAAATTGCCAGGACCTGCAACCATGCTTCGCTTATAGAAACACTTAATTAACTGTTCTTGGATTTGAATATGAGTTTTTGAAAGCCCAGGACCAAACCCCATAACAAAAGCCTAAATGTTTGAGAAGTTTCCAGTATTATGGGTCCCCACTCAGCTAGCAGAAGAAAGAACTCACTTTCCCAAGCTCCCATCCAACGAGGGCACAGACATGTGACTCAGGCCTGGTTTGTGACTGACTCAGAAAGCAATGGGAGATACCCAGTTTGTGAATGAGTGTGACAGAGGATATCCAGGTTTCAGGGGCAGCAGTAGCCGAGATCCTGTAGTATAACTTCTTCCTCAAATGAGCTAGATAGACCAGTAGTTCTCAATGAGAGACAGTTTTGTGATTTTGCTCCCCTCCCCTCACCCTGGGATAGTTGGCAATTTTGGGACACTTTTGGCTGTCACAACTGGAAGGGAGCTCCTGGCTTTTAGTAAGGAAAGACCAAGGATGGTGCCAAACATCGTGCGGTACACAGAATAGTCTCCCCAAAAATGTCGAGTGCAGAGGTTGAGAAACCCAAAGCAAGACTGATTTTGGTGGTCTGCAATTAAAGATGACCATCTCCACCTTTCCAACCCTCATTTTCCTCATCAGTAGCAAGGCAAGAATAATCACCTTTGTGTTAGGTGATAGAGCCGGGCACAATTATATTATAATTATTATCAGTTATTTATGGTAATTGTTATCGTAACAAAAGCTAACATTTATTCTGGAGTTATTCTGGATGTGTCTGGTACTCTGCTAAGTATCTCAGCAACTGATGTTATAATTGCATATCCCCCAGTGCTCAAAACGTACTTGGTAAAATGATAAACATGGATGTATGAATACTTATTAAATGTTTATATATATAAGGCAGACATAGAAGTCTTTATCAGGACACAATGCTAAAAGCAGTTAAATTAAATTCCTCTTATTCCATTAAGAATGTTTTCCTTTAAAAAGTCCCTGATTTTAAGAATCAGGAAATGTTACATACAAACTCAAAGCTGTTTTATCCTTCTCATCACATGAAACGAGGCATGGCTGAAGCCTATTACTGCTGGCTGGGCAGACTGCTGGAGCCCAGACTGCCACTAATTCTGTCCCGCTATATGCAGGAAAGCGAAAGAGACATGCGGCACTTCAAATAAATCAATTTCCTTTATGAGCTTCCTTTCTTTATCATTTGCTTTTACTGTATGTTTTGTGGATCAAGTTAATCATTTTCACGTAAAGATCAATCTCAATACGCACTTTCATTTGAAAGTCATTGTCAGATTTTGTGGAGAAGCCAAATCCTAGAGGAAGATGGGAAATTATATACTACACTTTTGTTGTTACCAGTAGTCTAACTATTCCATGGCTTTTTGATAACAGCACCCAAAAAAATCTTCGCCCCCATTGTTGGCAAATGTTACTTAAGAGGTGCCCTTGCCAAGATTGGGCACATTTCCCAGTTTAGGCTAACTGAATGCTATCTCTTTGAAATCTCAATCTCAATTATAGTAACCAGAAGACTCAAAAGAACTAGAAATGTTTCTTCCAACGGTGGTGCCCTCGTAAGACTGTTCAGTAGCACTTGCTGTCTATAATTCCAAATCTACCCTGCTTCCAGTCCATCCCCAAGTCTCATTCTCCCACCTCCTCCAAGCTGTGCAGTGAACTACCCAACAGCCTGCCAATAAAGTCACTTTTTGTTTAAGTTAACAGGACTCTATTTCTTTCTGCTCATAACCTAGGCAATACTGTTATTGGTAAATATACTGGAATACTTAGGATATTACAAATCTCTAGCATTTAGGAATCTGGGGTGAGGATATGATTTCTGTTCCTCCTCTATTTAAACCCCTACCTACCTACTGCCTCAGTGGGTAAGTCTGTAAAACAAAAACTTCTGAGGAAGCCTACCAATTAGAGATACTTAATAAGTGAAGAGGGTTGCTATTACAAAGTTTCCTATAGGTCAGTTTACCTGCCAAATTAGGTAATTAAATTTTTTTGAATCTCTTGAAATTTATGTAGATCAGACACTTGTTAAGAGGGACTCACAGAACTTCTGGGTTAAGAAAATATGTAAATTTAGACAATATTCAAGGATAATGTACATATATGCATATATACATCTGTATAAACACACACACACACACACACACACACACCCATATATATATATATTTAATGAGATTCTTACATTTCTTTCCCTATCATGAAATGTTGATCCATAATGAGTAGAGTTTTATACAGCCACCAACGGGAACTGCTAAAGCCACTAAAATTGAAATCACAATATTTTAATGTTTAAGGATCAGTTATACAGTGGATGACGGTTTTATGGATGACAGCACATGTCCCCCTTTGAAGGTATCTAAAAACTCTCTTCAAGTTTTTTCAATCAGCACTTAACAAGTAATTTGTTGATAATATGTTTATATGTGTATATATGTGGACATACATAGGCACATTTATTCTGTAAGCACTTTGAGTGAGCTGCACTGGTAACATCCTAGACAGTAACTAACCATCTTCAACATGATGTCCGTTTTCAACACACGTCCTCAACTGAGACTTGAGCTGAAAACAGGAAGTAAAAGGGGATTCCAGAATTAGACTTGAATGTTTAGTGCGAAATAAATCCCATCCTAGGGACCTTCCCACAACTCTCAAGCCACATTTGTCTACTGGGCATCCCCTAGAACAACTATCTACATCCATAACATATAAAAGAATATGAATATCTCAGAAGTTCACTCCATGTAAAATCCAATGTGGTAAGATAAAAGAAATGAACAAAAAGAACGTGATTTGCAGAACTTTAAAGACAGATGGCAGAAATGAAGAAAAAGAGGAAAGCAAAAGGGTCATAGAAAAGCCATGGGAAGACTGAAATAAGGGAGATGAAGTGAGAAAATTCACGGAAAGAAAAGGATGCTGAGGGTTATGACTAGGAGAAATTGGACAGATCCAAGAAGGCGGAGTAGATAAACACTGTGCTTGCTTCCTTCCATGAACACATTATAATTATAACTAAATTATAACTAAATAAACAATCAACCTGGAGAACCATCTGAATACTAGCTGAACAGAAGTTTTATAACTAATGATATAAGGAAGAAGCCACGTCGAGACTAGTAGGAAGGGCAGAGATGCGAAACAGGCTGGCCTCAAACCTCTATGTGGCAGTTGAGAATCAGTAAGGATATCTAAGCCACGGAGGTTTCCCCTAGAAGAGCAAGGGACCCCAGGTCCATTACGGGCTCCCCAGTCCAGAATACTTGTGTCAGGAAGAGGAACTGCCACAACATCTGCTGTAAAAAACAGTGGGAATTCCCGACAACTCAGGTGGGACAGAAGGCTGTGGGAAACCCAGACATCCTCTTAAATGGGCCAAGCACAGACTCACTCACTGGACGGTACTCATCTTGGGCTCTGACAGAGGGATGGTGACTCGGTAGGTGTCGGGGACCTGGGGAGGGGAGGGGGGAAAGGGAGGAGACTGAAGTGTGTGGCCTGGGGGAGGACAGTAGGACAATTGGCATTTTTCCTTTGGGAGGTCTTCTTCCCCTATAGCTAGCACGTGGGCACCATCTTTCCTGTGGTGAGCCCATCCCAACCACTGCCTAATCAGAATCTGATTGGTCTAGTGAGCTCCATTGCTCCACACTACTGACTCACTGGGACCCTGCCCCACCCAACTCCCCAAGTGCCGGGGGCACTTTCTTCAAGAGTAGCCAGCCCTGCCCAAATTGCACTCTTTCTTGGAAAACTATTGAAATCCAAGGGCCCCACGGGAGCGTTAACTGGCCTCTCCCTGAGACTTTTCCTGAGTAGCTCCAGACTCAGTGCTAGCACCAAAACAGAGTCTACATTAACCTGGTGATCACAACACTTCCCACTCTAGTGACTCCCTGAGACCCTGCCTCACACAACTTGCATACTGCACAAAGCTTCAGTACCAACTGAACCTTAAGGGAGCAGGTGATAATAGGCCTCGGAGTGTCCTGACTTTTTGAGGAGCTACCACAGGCCTGGTACTGCTGGCAGATGTCCTTGGTTTGCAGTGTGGCCTCCCCCATGTGCTTCCAGGTTTAGTATAGGAAAGACCACCAGTAGATCATTTTGTAGCTCCTATCTAGTAGTCCCTAGCCAGTCACAGGCAGTCGGTGACCTGCGCCCGGACCAAAGCCCCTCCTAACAGATGCCAGAAACAACATACTTGGAGGTTGGCTTCAGACTACAGCAGAGCACTGCCCAATTAGCCCCACAAGTGGCACACATAAAAGAAGGTCTCAAAGGCACCGGAGCCTGCTGGGGCAAACCCCACTGAGTGGGTTAAACCTCCTGTACAGCAGTCCATAAACTATGAATATGGCCAAACTCCATAGCCAATCAACCTGAGGTTCAATCCAAACCACTGACATACCAATGGCAGTCAAGGCTCAACTATTACAGAAGGACACAAACAACCCACACAAGGGACACTCCTGGAGCGCCTGAAGCAGGTGACCAAGGAGACTCTGCTAGGGCCACACGAGGCACCTACTACATAAGGCCACGAGGCAGAGACTGAGAAACATGACAGATCTACCTAATACATAGACACAAACACAGTGAGGCAGCTAAAATGAGGAAACAAAGAAATGTGTCCCAAAAGAAAGAATGGGGAAAAACTCCAGAAAAAGAACTAAACAAATTGGAGACAAGTAATCTACCAGATACAGAATTCAAAACAATGGTTATAAGGATGCTGAAGGAACTTAGTGAGAACACCAACAAAGAGATAACAAGCATAAAAGAAGACACAGAAACCATAAAAAAAGAACCAGTCAGAAGTGTAAAATACAGTAATTGAAATAAAGAATGTACTAGAAGGAATCATCATCAGACTAGATGAAGCAGAGGACTTATCCACAATTTGTAAGACAAGCTAGCAGAAAACACACAATCAGAACAGGAAAAAAAATACAAAAAAAGAAAAAAAAATGTGGATAGTTTAAGAGACCTGTGAGGTAACATAAGAGTAACAATATTCGAAACATAGGGGTACCAGTAGGAGAACAGAGAAAGTACAGGACTGGGAATCTATTTGAAGAAATGACTGAAAAATTTCCTAACCTCATAAAGAAAATAGACATAGAAGTCCAGGAAGTGCAGAGAATCCCAAAAAAGATAAACCCAAAAAAGCCCACACCAAGACACATCATAATTGAAATGGCAAAGGTTAAAGACAAAGAGTGAACCCTAAAAGCAGCAAGAAAAAGGCTACTAGTAATGAGAGCCCCAATAAGACTATCAGCTGATTTCTCAACTGAAACTGCAGGTCAGAAGGGAGTGGCACAAAATATTCAACCTGATAAAAACAAAGGACCTATAACCAAGGGTACTTACTCTACCTAGCAAGGCGATCATTTAAAACTGAAGGGCAGATAAAGAGCTTCCCAAACAAGAAAAAACTAAAGGAGTTCATCACCAGCAAACCAGTATTATAAGGAATCTTAAAGGGACTTTCTTAAGACAAAAAATAATCAAAATTATGAATAATATAATGGCAATAGCTACATATCTACAAACAATTACTTTCAATGAGAATGGATTGAATGCTCTAACCAAAAGACATAGCAGGGCTGAGTGGATAAGAAAACAAAACCCTTACATATGCTTCCTACAAGAGACTCACTTCAGATTGAAAGACACACACAGACAGAAAATAAAAGGATGGAAAAAGATATTTCATAAAAATGGCAATGGAAAAAAAAAACCTGGGGTAGCAATATATACCAGACAAAATAGACTTTTAAACAATACTATAACAAGAGACAAAGAAGGACCCAGTAATCCCACCTCGGGGTACTTATCTGAAGAAACCCAAAATGCTACTTCAAGGGACATGCATCCATACGTTTATTGCAGTGTTGTTTACAATGGACAAGATGTGGAGGCAGCCTGGGTGTCTGTCGATGGAAGAATGGGATAAAGAGGAGGTGATATATATATATATCATATATATATATATATATATATGATATATATATATATCATATATATGTTATATATATCATATATATATATGATATCTATATATATATATATATTGCATATATATATGCAATGAAATCTATATAGAATCTAAAGAACAAAATAAACAAACTCATAGATACAAAAAACATAGAAACAGAAAACATTTTCATGGTTGCCAGATGGGAGGGGGCTAGGGGCAAGTGGGTGAAAAAACGGGAAAGGATTAAGATGTACAAACTAGTCATTACAAAGTAGTCATGGGGATGTAGGGTATAGCATAAGGATTATAGTCAATCATATTGTAATAATTATGTATGGTGTCAGATGGGTACCATATGTATTGGGGTGATAAATGGGGGCGTTGGGAGGCAGGGTGAAGGGGTTAAGAAAAAGGTGAAGGGATTAAGAAGTACAAATTGGTAGTTACAAAATAGTCATGGGGATGTAAAGTAAAGCATAGGGAATATAGTCAACGATATGGTAATAACTATGTATGGTGCCAGGTGGGTACTAGACTAGTCAGGGCGATCACTTCTTAAATTATATAAAGGTCCAACCACTACGCTGTACACCTGAAACTAATATAAAATAATACTGAATGTCAACTGTAATTGAATGATTAAGAAAGGAGGGAAAAGGTGAAGGGTCCAAATTTTCAGGTATAAAACAAATACTGTATTTCCCCGAAAATAAGACTGGATCTTACATTAATTTTTGCTCCAAGAGATACATTAGGGCTTATGTTCAGGGCACGTCATCCTGAAAAATCATGCGAGGTCTTATTTTCCGGTTAGGTCTTATTTTGGGGGAAACAGGGTAAGTCATGGGGATGTAATATATAAAATAGGGAATATTGTCAATAATATTGTGATAGCATGGTAAAGTGTCAGACGGTTGCTGGACTTATCATGGTGGTCACTTCTTTAGGTACATAAATGTTGAATAATTATGGTGTACTCCTGAAACTAATACAATATTGCATGCTACCTATAGTTTTAATATAAGTCTTCAAAAAAAAAAAGAAAAAAACTACAATTGACAATAACAAATGAAGGTCAGTAATTTAGGCCAAGTACATCACCTACTTATCAATTTGATATTTTCTAAGATCTAATAGTGTAGTAGATACTACAGAAACTGGAAAAAAAATATAACTTCAATATTGATTCATTTCTATTCTGGCACCTGTCCTTAAAGGAAAGATCAATTCCCATTTTCAGGGATGGACTTTTATTTTATGATCCCAAATGACTTTCCCGAGAGTATTTAGAAGAATGCCATGCCATAGATTAAAGAAGGCATATCCTTTAGCAGATGATAATAAGGAGCTACATAAGGACATGGGTCTTGAGTTTGGAGCTGAAACCTCAGCACTGCAGCTTAAGAGTTGGGCGATTTCTGCCAGTTCCTTAGCCTCTCTCAGCCTCTGTTTCCTCCTTTGCTAAACAGAATTCCTACTTCACTGGGTTTCTATAAAGATTAAATATGACAGCATATATTATAAAATTAAATCATAAGCCCCAAGTCCTTTTAGTCTGACTTGACTAAAATTATAATTAAAATCATTGGCCATTAATTTCAGAGCAATTAGTGAAAAACTTGTAGGTAAAGAATTTGTTGACCCACGAATTATGGAAAATACAAGTCCTTGATGAATCACAAACCTTTTTTTAGAGAGAAGGGGGAGATCTAGAGACAATTTAAAGTCCAATTTAAGACCAATTTGTAATTTTCAAGTTCTCATGAAGCTGAATATTTGCATAATTCCATTTATCAAAGGTGGCAATGATCTATGTACAAATTTAAAAATGTGCTTTAAGAGGAATAACAACAGTAAATCTGTAACTTTGGACTCTGGATGTTTATAAGGAGAAAGTACATTTGTTGGAATATTTGCAATTTTTTTTTCCATAGGAAATTGGTTTGGCTACCTAATTTTGTAATAACCACTGACTTAAGACCTCAATGATTTAGTTATAATTTAGTCAAGCTGTATAAAAAGCTAAACATTTTCTAGCTGTTAGTAACACATCTAAAGTCATCTTTCCTTGGGAGAACATGGAATTAAAAGAAATTTAAAAGAATTAAAAGAAATAAGAAAGGAACATACCATCATCAAAGCACAATGAAAAATCTCCATTTTTCACAAAATGCAATTCATTTAGCAATGCTAAGTACTTCTATGCAACACTAAACTATTATACCTTAGGTTTCGTCCTGCATGTATCTTTGAAGAAGTATCAGGAACATTTCCTCTTTCAAAAGGAAACAGATAGTGTACCACCAGTTTTAAAGCTTATATGACATTATAGACACAGCAACCTAAAAAAAAAAAACCTTTCAACTTTAATAATAAAAAGCATTCAACTTTAAATAATGGGAAAATTGAACAAAAAGAACACCTTAACAACAAAAATACCATTTAATGCTTAATAATTCTGACAAGAAAGATGAATTAACAGGAATAGAAGCAAAATATAGAATAATTCAGACTACTAAGGATCTGTTTCTGTTTAGCTGATTGCATAGGTAAAAGCAAGTAGAAAAAGTGACGTCAGGTTTTGATGTGGCTGCTTACTAGCTGCATCTAAAGAGAGAGGCAAGTACATTTTCTGCCCTATCTAGGGGAGGCAATTCACCGCTGGGAAAAAAACAGGAAAAAATGGTTACCAAGATAGTATAAGATGATAGATAATTTTGGATAACTGTAAGCTTCTCTGAAGTTCAACAGAGTATGGAAGAAGACAAAGTCTACATCTAAGGAGGAGAAAGGAAAACAAATCATCTGGTTACACTGGGCATTTTTAGTTTCAAGACTGACACAGGTCAATTTCATTCTCAACATGCAATTATCAATAGAGTCACACAAGGTCTAACTGTGGATAAAAGTACTACAAGAAATGATTTAAGAAATTTATTTGGCAAAAAAGTAAATATTAAAGTGTTCAAGTTGCTTTTTTACTTTGAAAATAATTGACATAAGTAAATAACACCTTATAAAGAACTACTGTTAAAAACAAGACAACAGCCTAAAGTAGAGTCGCTTTTATTAGGCCCCGTGTCATCAAACCAAGACATAACTTACACTTTCGGTTCTCCTACAAATGGAATCTTAAACCAGTTACTCAGTAATCACCTGAGCAGAACTAGTTAGGTAATCCACCTAATAGACCCCTGCAATCACCTAAATAATTTCTATCTGTGTACAAGAATCTAAATTCTAAAGTACTCTGGATTACAAAATACTGACGCCAATATTCTTTACAAACCAGAACATTCTTAAACTAGTTCTTAAATCTGATGAACTGATCCTCCCAGTCTTTTCCTGTTAAGAAGGAAAGCTATTCCTACTTTTATTTCAACTTGCAAATTTTCAAAGAAACACACATCTGCTGAAAGGGGAAAACAATGGCACATAATTTTTCATGACCTCCTCTCCTCTTAGGAAGAAAACAAGACACTTAATGTGTCCAGAAGGATAATAATCCTACTATACTAGGAGAGTTCAGACTCCCAGGGAACAGATGCATTTATTAAAAAACGTTGAGGAATTGCCAAACATCGTGGGGTTCATACAGCCACTGCTAGTTACTATGTATATCGTATGTTGTATTTCTAGAGCTACTGGCAATAGGTTGGCTGATCTTTCTGGATTGTGACTTTCCAGCTGAATGTTGTTTATTTCCCACCTACTACAAATGACAGGGAGGATGTTTGTTTGGTTTGTGATGACAAGGTAAAAACTTAAAAATTGCGTTTTACCTTGGGTCACAAAAAAGTACCATTATAAAAAAGAAAAGGCTTTCAACAACCTTTATACATTATACAATTTTAGGTAAAATACGAAACATATAAATACCCCACCATAAATATATTTGAGCTTGATCCATCTGACAGTGCTGATGTCTCAGGCGGAAATCATTTCTGGTGTGTGGATCTGACTTTTCCCTCTGAAAAACTGCTGCATGACTTCTTTGAAAAGTTAAGTTAAAACAAATGTTTTAGACATTTTACAAAAGTACCTTTATATTTATCATTTGGGGCTAAACCGTTTTCCCCCTGTGTTAGCTTCACTTTCAGGTTTTTAGCCTGGAATGTGTATCAAAATAAAATGAGGGAAGTTTATTATCATTGAAGAAGAATCCTGAGGAGAGGGAAGAAAAGGGTCTGAATTACCTTGTATTCTTCATAATTCATTAGCAGGTCCTTTTCTCAATAGTGTCTGAGGACAAAATAATGAAACCAGTTTCACATTTAGGCCCCTAAGAGATCCACAGTCTCCATCTTCCTTCTGTCTGCCAAGATTTCAATTTTATTTTTAATATGCCCCATTACAAATCTCCCTTCCCTCTGCAGCTTTCCTAAAATTTGTACCAAATTTGCCAATTTTGAGGTCCATTTACTGAGCACCACTGATGGACGAGGCACTCTGCAAATCTGACCCCATTCTCGCAGCCATGACAGGAGGTAGCTGCCATGATCTCCATTTTATAGATGAGCAAACCCTGGTTCAGGGAAGCAAAGCGCCTGGCTCAAGCTTTCTCCTGTAAGGGGCTGAGCTGAGATTCACATCCACATCTAACTCTCAAGGCTGTGTTGTCGATGATGATAAAAGAAAAGAGTCCACTTTTAGAAGAATGGAAGTTCTTTTACCTACATGCAGCAAAAGACTTCCGTCAGCCCTTAAGAGAGAATCTGATACACTGATCAGAGAAGAAACCCATTGAATAGAAGGGGAAGACATCAAGGAGTTAATAAATTCGGGATTGATGAGAGTGAGCCAGGCATTGGAAAGAGTGGGTCAGACCTAGGGCTGGGGGGACCTAAGGAGAGGGAGAGAAACACTGACGAAAAGAAAGGCTGACCTATGGACCAGCTTCCCTGATTGTAACCACAACAGTGGAAGCAGCTCAGAACATTGCCGTTACTAGGCCAACAGAGCTAAAGGCCTTAGGCAAGAAGTACCATGCAAACTCCGTTCCGGGTTGCCCAACCCTGATTACATGTCAGTGCCTCAGAGTACATGTGATATGAACTGAACACTGTCTCTCTCCTGAAATGGAAACATCTATAATGGTAAAGACATTGCCACTGGATTTGAAAGCTGCACAGCAAGATGACTCTGTGTGTGTGTGTGTGTGTGTGTGTGTGTGTGTGTAGCCTGTAAATTATTCTTGTAAACTGCTTACAAATTAGTTATGAAACTGGTAGTGTGTGGTTGCCTACATCAATAACAAAAAAGCAAACAAGCAAAAAAAATGTAGATCAGAAGAAATACAACCTCAGTCACTTCGTATTAACTGATCATTCACTCATCCATTTGCTTAAATATTTATTTAATATCTACCACATGCCAGGCATTGTGCTACATGCTTGGGATATATTGGTGAAAAAAAATAAGTACGGTTTTCTCAATTACAAAGCTTATGATCTAGTTGGGAAAACAGACAGTATTTAAGTAAAACAGAAATAAATCTCTAACTACAAGTCATGACAGGGTAGACGGAAGAAACAACCTGGGTGTCGTGACAAAGATTGGCTGGCAGGAGGGTGGACGAGAAAGAGAGAGATTTAGGTCAGGTGGGCAGGAAAGGCCTCTGTGAGTCAAACTCCAAAAGCCAGCGGGTTCTCTAACTTGAGCAGGCATCAGAATAGCATGGGGGGCTGGTTACCAGACTGACACTCCCCACACCCTCAACATTTCTGAATCAGTGACTCTGGAGTCGTGCAGAGAACGTGCATTTCTAGTCAATTCTAGGGAGTGCTGATGCCGGTGCCACGTGCTTCGGGACACGTGCTTTGCCAACTGGGCTACAGCACAGTACATGAGTGAAGAGTGACACGAACTGGGGCTGGAACTGAGGCAAGGGAGTTATAAAAGCCCTCACAAATGACTGGTAATACTCTCAGGGCCGGATTCGAAACCTGTCTAGGAATCAGGATCAGTCTAGATGATTAAGTCTGCTTTCCTTCCTAAAAAGAAGGGCCTCCACGACCCTCTTCTATGCTACGATGCTGTAAGAAATTTGACCAACAACCCACTCCAAAAATCAAACAGTATATTTTATAAGGCATTCCTAAATTAACACAGCATCTACCATCCAAAGAACTTGATTCTATCGGAACATATTTAATAGAAAAAAATGAGAGCTCAAAGGAAGACAGCTGCCTTCGACACGTGCCATTACAAGGATTACAGCAAAGAAAGCACTTCTGTTAATAGAAAAGGATGCGAGCTTACAATTACTGTAAGAGGAATCCAAATTATACGTCAACTAAATATATTTGACCTCCTATGATTTGAAATATTTAACTGGCTTCCAAAGAGGATAATTTTCTTAGTATGGTTAAAAATACATAGAAAGCCATAAAGGGTTTGGTGCTCTCAAACTTTAGTCTGCCCCCAAATCATCTGGAAACTTGTTAAAAGTGTAGATTTCCAGAGCCATCCTCAGGGGCTTCTGATGGAAGCACATAACTCCAAGAGCAGGAATCTACATTTTAATAGACATCCTCAGGTATGCTGATGTTGGTAGTCTAAGGTCTTCAGTTTGAAAAATGCCTCGCTAAGGCCTGGTTCCCCATAAAGGCAAAACTCAGATGGAGAATCTCCTATGCATTTGACAGTGATGCAATTGTCACTGCAGGACTATCTGAGCTGGGCATTTCTTCGAAGCATCTCCTTTAACCTTGAACGATATTAAAGCATCTCCTTTAACCTTGAACGATATTATTATTCATTGCTAAGTGGACAACAGGGAAAATGGGACCTAGCAAGGCAAAATAACTTGTCCAAGGTCATGCAGCACATAAGTTAGGGAGCCAGAATGTCAACTGCAGGCTTTTGCCTCTCGTAATCAATCCACTGTACTTTGACCACACGGAGCTCATGCAACCTCTGTGAAGCTCTAACAATCATTAAGTGGTTTTCTGGTAATCACAGGTTCCGCTAAAGTAAGATGGAATACAGATTTCTCAATTCAAGACAAGCAAGGTTGAACTATGTCTTGAGACTTTGGAAGATCCTTGGGTACCTCAAAATATTCACAGGTGCTAGACAATCAAGGGCATGAATCAAGAATAGAGCCCCTCACTTGAAGTTTTTTTCCACTAATATTTTGTTTGACATCTTTATCTTCCACTGATTTCAGAGACAGAATGTTTATCAGTGAAGTCAGAGACTGGAGACAAAGGCCTGTCTTAAAAACCAAACTAACAAACAAATAAAAACACCTGTCTTTGTCATGCATCAGCTTCCTGAATGTGGAGAAGTGATTTAACTTCCGAGCCTCACATTCCTTATCAATAAAATGAGGTAATATTAATACTTGCCTCGGGGGTGGCTGTCGTGCTTACATAACATATGTGAAACACCTAGCATAGCACCTCACACACAGATGGTCTACGGGTCTTAGTCTTACTTCTTGTTTATTAAAGTATCACCTCTGCGGGGCATGTGATGCAGTTACAAAAACAGAGAAAAAAAGAAACAACGCCAAGAAATATGAAAAGATGGCCAACCTATTAAAATCAGGAAAAGGCAAAACCAAATTAGAGCAGCAAAGTACCATTGCACCTCCATAAAAAGGGATAATATTAAAAAAAAAAAATCAGCAATGATGCAGATGTAGAGAAAAGAATTCTCTCCTGCATACTGCACTTAAAGGGGCAGCTGGGTGTGATTTTTAAAGCTGTGATACAGAAATTCCATTTCTTCTTGTTGACCTGAGAACAGAAGTCAGTAAACTTTCCCCGTAGAGGGACAAATGATAAATAGTTCAGGTTCTGCGAGCCTCACAGTCTCTGTGGAAACAACTCCAGTCAGGCTGTGTAATTCGAAAGCAGCCAGACTTGTTGTGCCCTTTAAGAGACATGTCCCCAACCCCTCCACGATCTTTTTTCCCAACCTGCCGTTGGCCACCAGTCCGGACTAAGTCTCCTGTGCGACTGATGCTTCAGTTGGCCAAGAGACAACATGGGAACCCCAGGATCCAACCTCCCACCCTCTCTGATCCCCAGAGCCTCTTTCTCTCTCTCTCTCTCTCTCTCTCTCTCTCTCTCTCTCTCTCTCTCTCTCTCTCTCTCTCGCGCGCGCTCTCTCTCTCTCTCACACACACACACACACACACACACACACACACACACACACACACGGCCTCCTGCTGACTGAGAAATGTCTCCTGTTGAGTTTGGAGCTGCTACTGGTTAAAGTGGGGGCGGGTTCCTGTCTCCAATGTGTTAATTGTGTGTGGCAAGCAGCCTTTGGGTGACAGCCTTTGCAGCACAGGTCAGGGAACATGCTTGAAACAAGCAGTACCTCTCCTAGAAAGAGGTAGGGCTCAGCAGAGAGCAGGGGGTTTGAACTGCTCTTTAGAATACAACTGTTCTCAGGCTTCGGGGGGACATAAGTTGGTGGTCTCTGCTCACTGGTGGGTGGCCACGCAGGTGCGTGCTCTCCAGGTACCCGCTCCTCCTTCAAACCCTGTCTGCCCTGCCGTGTGCAACAAAACGATGGACTGTGCAAAGGCCAACATGCAGTAGGGCTTTCCGAGTGCTTTGCCAGGCCTGGATAGTGGTCACCTCACAGTGTGCCAGGAGAAGTCAGTGTCACACAATTCCAATGAATTTTGTGCTTTTGGGAAAAAAATTATGTAGAATAACTAAAGACATGATTTTTTTTTTTAATGTAGCCCCTGGGCAGTAAATGGAATTTTGAGCTTCTTAAGCTTCTTATACAATAAATCAAATAACATAAGGACCACTGAGAGAGACACTTTCTGAAAGAAGTGTGGCAAAAAACACTTCAATTGAATGCTACTGACTTCGTTCTCTGTTTTTATGTTCATTTGCTGAAATGCAAGACATGCTTAACACAGTGAGTTTGTTCTCTGATGTATTTAAGGTGTTATGTTTGCCTGAATTACTCCTGTATCATTGCTGATAATATTGGAAACTAAATTGAAACTAGTTGGAATTCCTTTTAAAAAAAAACAAAAAGGTAGCCATAGACAATACATAAATGAATGGTCATGGCTGTGTTCCAATAAAATTTTATGTATAGAGACTGATATTTGAATTTCATATAATTTTCCCATGTCAAGAAATCTTATTCAATTTTTGATTTTATTCAACTATTTAAAAATGTAAAAAAGAAAAAAAAAATCTTAGATTGTGAGCCACACAAAAAACTGCAGCCACACAAAAAACTGGATTTGGCTGAGTCATGATTTGGTCATGATTTGGTAACCCCTGCTTAGAAGTGATGGTCACACATATACCCGAGCAGGCATAGGAGAAAACATGAGTTAAAGCTGTGAAAACCTGAAAACTGTCAGTTTCTCAACAGGGGAATGGCTAAATAAATTGTGCTATATCTATAGTCCGAAGTATTATGCTAGTGAAAACGAACAAATTTTGAAGATAGTAATATAAGACATTTCAGAATATTTCATTCTATCAGCTAAAAACAAAAGCAAACAGTTCTAATTTAACAATGCTATATGTTTTCTACTGAAAATTCTACTAACATGCAAATATATTGTTCCAAAAATTTGAAAGAATTAGCACAAACTTGATTGCAGGAGTAAGAGGGGAGGAGGGGCCAGGATGAGGCTAAGGAGTGTAAAAGGGTAAGTTTTACCTGTATTATTTTGATTTTGTACAAGGAGACTAGATTTATGGGAAAACAGTTAAAAGAGCTGAAATGAGATTTAGAGCACAAAGGTTTTAGCTCTTGCATTATTGTAGCATTGAGAAAATTTCTAAAAGGATGAGGTGGGTCACTTTTGGTGGGATATTCCATGCCCCCAGATGAAGTAGTAGTCCATTTCCTGAGATTGAATTACCTGCTATTCACAAATATTTGGATTTATCTCTCAACAACCAACAGACAAATCAGACACAGGCTTCATTGAGAAAAGAGGCAAAAAAAAAAAAAAAAAAAGAGTAGAGCCAAAGAACACTCCTTATGAGCATTGCAGGGACTTTCAGACAGATTCCTTCTGTGTTTTTATTGTGAATGTCACTATTCTCAATGATCAAGAGACTGGTGACAGTCACAAGGATATATGAGGCCAAGTTACATTCAGGGTGTGTGTGGGGGATGGGGGCAGGCTCCCATCAGGATGAGGATTCGTTTGCCTAACCAAATCAGAGATGGAAATGGTCACAGCAGATACCCTGTCTCAGTTCATTACTCAACACCTGTTAAATGTGATTAACAGCCCAGGCTAATTATGTGTTAAGAGATCTCAGACTGTAATGGATCCCAGAGGTCTGTGAAGTTGACTTCATTTACATGTTTGTCTCCTTTCACAAGGTCTCAGCCAAACATCGCTAAAATCTACTGAGTATTTTATGAACTCCCATGTGATCACCTCAGCTTCAAATACACCAGCATCTTTCCTTCCGGCAAAGGACAGAGAGTGCATAAGATGTACTCTGTTCAATAAATAAAGCAGGCAAGGTTTGTGTTTTATGGGGCACAAATGGGCCTCTTGTTGCAATTTCTATTATAAAAGGCTGCTAACCTGTGTGCATTAATCATTGCATTTTGTGATCTCAGCTAAAAGACTCAACAGCATTTAGGTGGCAGAATGCGCCCAAATCCTCCTCCATCTCACCTGAAATAAAGCAAAACTGTAAAATCAGAAATCAAGACAACTTCAAGAGGTTTTTTGCTTATTTTAAACATATATTAAAATGTCAGTTTATTACCTTATAAAATTATATATGTAGGTTGGTGCAAAAGTAATTGTGGTTTAAAAGGTTAAAAATAATTGTAAAAACCGCAATTACTTTTGCACCAACCTAATATTACAATGCATATCACACGTACATATAAGGATAATTATATTATTTTAATACGTATTCAATGCATTCATATACCTATATCCTCACAGTTATCAGGGTATAGTTCTTTAAAATTTATACTGAATGTAAATTACTTTGAACTCTTCCTAGAGTTAATTAAGAGTGAGCTAATGAACCCCCCCTTTTTGGCAAAGGAGTAGAGTCGGAGGCAGAGATTAATTCCTTCTTCATTCCTATTTACTTAATCTAGCAAAACTATGAACAAGAAGTAACTCCACCAACAATTGCACATGATGGAAAATACGCAGCAATTAAAAACACTGAAGCTGTATGTATACCAACAGAAAAGAGATCCATTTTATAGCAAGTAGAAAAAAAGTAAGCCTCTGAAGATATGGTATGGCACATGTTGATGAAATTTGGTAAGAATAATATGTAAAGCCCACAAATATACATCTTTAGATTTGAATATACACAAGAAAGACTCTGAAAACATACAACTACAAGGTCTTATGAGTAAACTGCTTCTGTCTTCTTGAGCTCCAGTGGAAAGTATGTGTCCCCAATGGCCTGCGTGGTTTTCACAGCTAAAAAAGGAATCTGCAAGGTCTCTTACCTAGCAACAGCACAGCACAGAGATGGAGGCCGTGTGCTCTAGAGTCCGGCAACTGAAACTAAATTTCTCACATCTACCTCTTACTAGTCAGGTTGTCCCGGACAAGTTACTACACTTTCCTCTACCTCTGCCAGCTCCTCGTTTGCACAATGGAGTGAATATTGCTTACCTCAAAGTTATTGTCAGGGTTAGAAGATTTAACAACTAGTAGCCCTTGGTTTAGCAAGTGCCTTGAACAGTCATCTATCATCGTGAGCTAGAATCATCTTCATCTTGTCTTAGCCATAATGTGCAATTTCCTCAGTCACTACCTTTTCTAGTTTGTCAAATGTAAACCAGGGCCATGCGTAAGCACAGTAGCCATGTCCCTCCTTCCTCCTTCCACAACCCCCAACCACTTTAAGTCCCAAATAAAATCACTGATTGATTTGCACCTTCCTAGTTCCTAATTCTCAGTTGTGGTGTGGGGGCGATGGGGGTGAGACAGACCCTGGACCTTTCCTGTTGGCCAGCAGTGCCATCAACACATCTGTGGTTTATTTTTTCCTCCAGTATTCGTTTTGCTAAAAGTTCCTGCTCTAATTTCTTACTTTTAATTGTCCTTTCATATTGGTCTATAAGTTTCTGTCATTTTCGTGAAACCTCATGTTCTAATCACATCTCCACTATGTCCCATCTGCGATCCTAGTAAAAGCACTGCTATCGGTGACGTTCAGTGTCCTTATGGGTAAAATGGGGATAATATTATCTACATTCTGGCCCTTGTTTTGAAACAAATTTGATTTTCTGCAATTAGGGATTTCATATTCATTTTAGTAAGCAAAGACAGAAAATAAAACAAAACAAGTAACAGAAGATAATCAAAACCATCCATAATCCCATAACCAGTCTTAAAAGTCTGTTATTTTTCTTTCCAATACTTATAAAACTGCATAGCTAAAGTTTTGGGATACAGTGGTTTAGAGAGTTCTGAATCATACCTTTTTTTTTTTTTCCTGTTATTTCTTATTCTTTTTTCCCAGATTACTTTCAATGTTAACTTTCAGTCTGATATGTTTAATTGAATATTTTTCATTGTGCCTAACTATATACCCATAATCACAAATAAAAAAACAGCATCATGCTTTACATATTACCTATAACCTGCTGTAATAACTAAAATATATCATGTGCAATCCTCTACATCAAATATATGTTCTCATTTTTAATCTCTTAATAATGCACAGTACAGATATACCACAGTCTATTTAACTCATCTCCTAGAGATCAAAATTCATTTTGTTTCAAATTTTTGCTATGGACAATGCTGCAATGAACAATATTTTATGTGTGTGTGTATGCACATGCATACACATATATACATATATTAATAGATTCATAAAGGTGACACTATTGTGTCAAAGGCAAGGTGTATATTTTTAATTAGTTTCAGGTGCACAAGACAAAGTAATACTTAGACGTTTATCATTTATATCCCTCACACTGTGTGGCCCCCGCCCCCCATCCACTATCCCTCTGACATCGCACCGAGCCATTACATTTCCACTGTCTCTATTCCTAATGTTGTACTCTGCTTCTTGTAAGTACATACATATACATACATACACACACACATACACACATATAAAATTATAGTTGGCATTCATTATTGTTCAGCTTCAGGTGTACAATGCAGTGATCAGGCATCTACATCATCCCTGAGGTTGTCTCCCTAATGAGACAAGTGTCCATCGGATACCCTACAAAATCTTTACAACATTATTGATTACATTCCCCAAATTAATTTTCAAAACGTCGTGCCCATTTTGTGGTTACCGACTGTTTTCTAATCTCCTCACCTTCCCCTTTATTCCCACCCCCCTCCCATCTAGCAACTCTCAGTTTTTCCTCTTTGTCTCCAAAATTGTTTCTGATTAGTTCATTCACTTATTCTTTTCTTTAGATTCCACATATAAGTGAGATCATATGGTACTTGTCTTTCTCTGTCTGACTTATTTCACTTAACATAATGTTCTCTAGATCCATCCATGTTGTTGCAAATGGTAAGATTTCTTTCTTCTTTATGGCTGCGTAATACTCCATTGTATAAATGTACCACAGCTTCTTAATCCAGTCATCTACTGATGGGCATTTCGGTTGTTTCTATGTCTAGGCTATTGTGTATAGTGCTGCAATAAACATAGGAGTGCATAAATTTTTTTGAATTAGAGTTTTGGATTTCTCCAGATAGATACGTAGGAGTGAAACTGTTGGATCATAAGGTAGTTCCATTTTCAGATTTTCTGAGATACCTCCATACTGTTTTCCATAGTGGCTGAACTAATCTGCAATCCCACCAACAGTGCACAAGCGTTCCCTTTTCTCCACATCCACGCCAGCACTTGTTTATTGATGTATTGATGATAGCCATTTTGACTGGGGTGAGGTGGTATCTCATTGTGGTGTTTATTTGCAATTCTCTGATGGTTAGTGAGGTTGAGCACTTTTTCATATGTCTGTTTGCCATCTGTATGTCCTTTTTAGAAAAATGTCTCTTCATGTGTCTGCCCATTTTTTAATTGGGTTGTTTGTTTTTTTGGAGTTGACTTGAATTTTTTATAGATTTGTGATATTAACCCCTTATCAGATATATCATTGGCAAATATCTTTTCCCATTCAGTAGGATCCCTTTTTGTTTTATTAATGGTTTCCTTTGCTGTGAAAAAACTTTTTAGTTTGATGTAATGCCACATGTTTATTTTTTCTCTTACTTCCCTCGCGCAAGGGGATATATCAGTAAAAATCTTACTCTGGGTAATATCTGTGAAGTTTCTTCTTACATTTTCTTCTAGGAATTTTATGGTTTCAGATCTTACATTTAAGTCTTTAAGCCATTTTGAATTTATTTTTGTATATGGTGTAAGGAGGTGGTCCAGCTTCATTTTTTTGCATGTGTCTCTCCAGGTTTCCCAGCACCATTTATTGAATAGACTGTCATTACCCCACCGTACATTCTTGCTTCCATTGTCGTAGATTAAATGACCATATAGGCATGGATTTATTTCTGGACTCTCTATTCTGTTCCATTGATCTGTGTGTCTGTTTTTATGCCAGTACCATGCTGTTTTGATTACTGTAGCCTTGTAGTATTATTTGATGTCAGGTATCGTTATACCTCCCACTTTGGTCTTATTTCTCAAGCTTGCTGAGGCTATCCGGGGTCTTTTATGGTCCCATATAAATTTTAGGATTATATGTTCTATTTCTGTGAAAGCAAGGTGTATTTTTAATTTAAAATTATATGGACATACTGCCTCCAGCATTTCCATGAATTCTAACTAGCGTGGGATATTATTATTTTTAAGTTTTACCTAAATCATGGATCAAATTTTTTGTTATTTCACTCAGCAATTGTCTAAGATTAATTCTTCCTTTTTACTAGCCATTTGGATATTTCTGTTCTGTAAATTGCCCATTCACATCCATTGTGCACTTCATCTGGTTGACTCTTGAAAAAACATTTTGTTATGGAGAATATTGGTATTTAACTGATTTAACCCTTGCTCTGTCATGTGTGTTATAAATATATTTTTTAACCTGGCTTTCTGGTTGCATTTGAATTTGGTTATGATCAACACATACATGGAAAGCCTGTTTAGGGAAACATGCGCTTTAATACATCTTTGTTTCCCACTTGCCTTACAATGAATGTACAGCTAGGCACACCCCACCCCCCCACACACACCATTTTATTACGTTCATATCTCTTCTTCTCCCTCTTGCTTTGGAAGCTCTTTCTCTTCTCTACTTCCTGCTCTCCTGTCATCACAATTACCTCCATAAAGAACTAAGATTTCTCCCCTTCCCCAGCCTTTTTGTTTTTTCAAAGGAAGAATAAAGCTTTTAGCAAAGATAGTTTTGATAAGATGGCTGGAAAAACTGCTTTTCTTCATTGGCATTTTGGAAATATTGCTCAGTGGTTTGGGACCCATTTGTTTCTACCGCCTCCATCTATCTTTGCTTTATGGCTTTTGACTTTTGCTGCTTTAACTTCACATTCTGTTTTGTTCCACTTCAACTGTTTAGCTGCCAGGTATGGTCTGGTTTCACTGATTTACTGTATCTAACCTTATTTTCTCTCTGGATTCTGAATCCCACCATCGGAAAAGCTGCTTCCAGCTCACGGACTCACTCACTTATTGATTGAATGAAGTTTAGTTCGATCAATAAACATTTTAGCATAAATGGGTTCAAGTCTAGCAGTACAGATGTTTTCAGATTACTTCAGGTGGTGAGACCTAGAAATTTTATTTTTGTAAAACAGTGTTAATAGTGACATACTACATTTTGTTCTATGAACAAGAAACATTTTCACTTAGGAGAAAATCATGCTACAGGTATATGTAATAATGTAAAAACATTATTTTATTTATTTTTATAGTAGATATTCTATTCATTACTATAGAGGTATTATGCTATATATTAGTATTGAAGCAGTATTATAATAAAATACTACCAGGCACAACCCAGAAAAATTAAGTTTTTGAACTTAACGTTCTTTAATTTTTTTCACAATAATGTCAATTTTCTAGGATTTGTTTATTTGGGAGCTAGCATTTAAGAACATTTAAGAACATTTAAGAACACTTAAATTTAATTTAAGAACATTTTAAGGTCAAATAACTCAAAATGGAGCACATTCTGTTAAATTACTCCTTCCTACACACACACACACACACACACACACAAGAATTGGAAAACCACAGCTTTTGTGCCCCATGGAAAATTCCAGAGAAAGCAAGGAGACTAGTTCAGAGATTGTCACAAAATGTCACTGGTAAGGTGCTTTCAGCCTGGAGCAAGGTAGTGAGATGGATGTAAGGCAAGAGATTACTGATCCGTTTTAAAGGGTGAACTAACAGGGCTCTGGAGAGTTCTTAGGCAGCATGACGGTGTATTAACAAATTTGGTTGTTTTCTCCTGTTAATCTGTCTCATGTCAATTTGTTTATTAGGCCAACTAGAAAAACACAGAACGGCAGAAGGAAAATTATTTTTCCTCCCCAACATCTTAAAAGCCTCTGCATTTAAAAATTTCTGACTAATTAACATTTTTGGCCATCAAAATCTCAGCTTGGTTATCCTTCTTTACATGAGGTATCATCTTTCTTTGACTTGACTGCCCAGATACACCTCCAGTTTTCAATGTTCAAGTACAACTCATTCTTTATCATATATTGCAAAGTCCAAACAAGGGTGGTATGGAAGTAGTCCAAAGACGTACATGTCAAAGACTGACATATGAGAACAGAATAGGCAAAAGATTTGTTAACTCTGAACGATTTTGCAAAAGAATCAATTCCAGAGCCAGCACTGCAAGGCTCGGGATCAAGCAGTATTCAGATAAAATGTCTGTGTGTCCCCAAAACAGAGCACATCCTTTAAAGTTGGTCCCTTCCATAACTCTTCTAAGGGTTTTGAAAGCTGTTTTCATATCTCATCACATTTTACATATCCAAACGAATCAATATTTGTTATTTACAACATTCCACTTTTCTGTTGTTGTTGCTATTGTTGAGGGACAATCAATTGTGATTTGCATAAACTCAAGGGCAATTTAAAGACAGTTTCAGTAGCTAAGATTGAAACTGGCATGTCTTTCCCAGGTGAGGTGTTAGACATAAAAATAGCTTTTATTTCATAATGGAGAAAAAGACAAGTCTCCGAGACACACCAGTGTCTTCTTCTAATCTTTTCCTTATGCAGCAACCTGGGTGATCTTTTTATAATGAAAATCCTATCATGTAACTCCACATATTGAAACTTTTCTGTGGTTTTCCATTGTCCTAAGGAGGCAATCCAAATTCTTCAACATGGCTTCCAAGACTGTATATCAGGGCTCTCAACCCTCGCAGACCCAGCCCATTTTTTAATACAAATATTCTGTAATGTTCTCTTTCGTCTCCTGAAATGAAATCTACCATTAAAGTAATTCACCTAAACTCCTGAAGTAGTGTCATAACTCGAGAGTCATTATAATACCTTAATGTTACTATAAAAGAGAAATATTAGCATGGAATGATATGTGTTCACAGAAGCTCTCATTCCCTTAGACATACACAAGGGAACATGCAGGCTCAATTACCCCTAGCAGGCATCCCCTGACTCTGAGAAGAACCAGCATGAGTGAATCGAGCCCTAGAGGTGGCAGAGCATAAAGAACCCATATTCGTGGTACCTTCACAGAGTTGATGAATCAACCAATCCCGAAGCTAAGACTATGTTCAGATTTTCCAATGATCTAAGCCAATGAATTTCTACCTATGACATAAAACATCATGACCAATACATCCAACCCAACAAGCACATGAGAAACAGCACCAACAGTGTCTCGTCAATCAGACTATCCATGAAGCATGCTTATATGATCACTAAAAGAAAATATGAAAATTAGTGTTTTTCCTCTGACTTATAAATATGAGATATTAAGGACCTTAGACAAACGTTTTACCAGAATAGCCTAATCTAGATGTTTAGGAACATTTCCATTTAATAATTCTTAAAGTTTAAGGCACAAGCCTCCTGGTTTCTTATTTGCTTTAATTTAAGGTATAACATAGTTGCAGGGCTTTATGGTAATGCTACAAACAGTAATCAAAAGTTATTAGAACTGGGTACCCCTACCTCCTCCTACCAGTCCTGATGCAACTAAGTAATGCATCTGACCATGAGCATACCTGAAATTCCACACTAATGTGGCTTTTTTCATGGGCAGGGTGAGAAAAGTAAAAGCACAGAGTTAATTTCTTAGAAGTGAATATCTATTTCCTTCTTTTGTGTAATTGTCCAAATATCACAATAAAACCACGTCCCCAATCCTTTTCACTATATTCTTTTCAAAAAGTAAACTAGCTACTAAAATAAACTGGCAATGTAACCATCCATGTTGTACTCTGCCCTGCTTTTACCCTAGATCGTAATTGTCCTACCATAGTTATAGCAATAAGAGCAAACACATGTACGGAGCCATTTGTGTAGCAGGCCTCTATTCCAAACACTTTGTAAACACTAACTCCCTTAAATCTGTAATAACCCTACAAAGGTAGTTACTATTTTCTATCACCGTTTCACCAAGGAGAACAGTGAGGCTCAGACAGGTTAAGACACTTGTCCAAAGTCACACCATTGTAACCGCGATCTGAGTGGCGGCTCAGTGCCCTTAATCTCGAGGTCACACAGGCAGATCCCGGAGGTATCGCTGCTTAGGTTCCAGACCACCCCACAAAGCGAGGACCAGAACAAAGTAAGTCGTAGTCCTGCTGGTGGATGCTCTTGTCTTCAATTTGAAAAGAACGCAACACTTGTGAAGTGCAACAAAGCAAAGCCCAACAGCATGAGGTGTGACTGAACTGCCTCCTAGCACAGCACGTGCTGGGGACAGATGGGCTGGTATGGAAAAACAGGTCTTGAGATTCTTAGAAAATGAACTTGCAGAAGTCTGAAAGCTTTAGATGCAGGGACATAAATACTGTTTTATAGAGAACAAAGGTAAACAAAAAGTGTATTTCTTGAAGAGTCTGCAGAGCGAAAGTCAGAAATGGATCACTGTCTTGTTCTATCGGGTCATCTTCAAACTTCCACGTCCTAAGTAAAGCTTCCATTTCCAATCTCTGGCTCTCTGACGCACTCACACGTACACACTCACACTTGTGCATGTGCGTGCACACACACAAACACACCAAATACATGGGAAAAAAATAAAATTGGCCTTTTTATCTTCGTTGCTCATCAGACGTAGGCCCAGCCAGCAGGGGACACATATCTTGATGCTCACTTACTTCCTGTACAAGTGCTTAGAAGGAGAACACAGAGGAGTAACTTTTTTATGTAGCGCTCTGAAGGGGAAAAAAAGGCTGTAAAATCCAACCCCCTGGTGGGTGGCATTTCTAGCAATGAGGTTTGTTTTCCTTATCTGTAGTGCATCTAGGCGATCAAACCAAACATACCTGATCCACAGGCTCTGAAGATTTCATCAGCAATCACCTTTTGCATTCATAAATAAATCAAAATGTAATTTTAAGTCTCTCTTCTAACTCCTAACATTATGACAAATACTTTTGTAATTGGCAAGGGGCAAATTAGGGGACCTTCTCAGCTACAGGTGCAGAAGAACCACCTTCACTGAATCTGCCTGCCCGTGTAATACTAGAAACACATGGAAAAACGCAGCATGGCTTTAACGCTTCTCTCACGGCCAAATGCAGCTATCTGAAGCACGATTCACACCAGGGGACAATGTTATTCCGCGGTAGAGGTGACCACAGGACTCAGAATGCAGACAGCCAGGGTCATTAAGCTCAATCATGAATATTGGCTGGTACTAATACAAAAGCAACTGTTTTGTCTAATTCCTTACAAACAGGAAGGAAAATACCGGGGTGGGGGGAGAAGAATATAAAAGTAACCTAGTTCGTTTTCTCCCTCTTTTTAATTAGGTGACATCTATTTCATAAAGCAAGAAACTCCTCAAAGAGGTCACAGATTTATCACGATGGTAAAAGTCATAAAATGAGAGTTACAGGCTAAATAGTTAAATCTAAATTACATACCACCCCATTAATTTTATCATCAATAGAGATTAAAGGAAAAGAGGAAGTAAATCATAGCTTAAGTCAATGCATATTTACTGCATCTATTAACATGCCATGGAGAAGGCAGGCAGTGTGGGGCCACGTTCTGCGCCTTAAGGAGCTTACCATCTGGCTGGGGAATCATGTGTCGCATGAGGACAGTTTCCCAGTACAGCAATAACAAAGCAAACGGTGTCACTATGGGCTATGTAAGAACCCTGCAGGAAAGCATGCCCCTGTTGGTGCAGCAGATAACAGCTTGGGCTCCAGAACCAAGCTTCCTAGCTTTGACTCTAACTCTACTACTTGCAAGCTATTGGCCTTGGACCAGTTAATAGTCTTTCAGTACCTCACTATCCTAAAATAATGGGGATAAAATAAGACCTATCTCATTTAATGGTTGTCAAATTTTAACGAGCTAATATTTACAAAAAGTCTCAAATAAGGCCCGACATACACTAAACACCACATAACTGTTAAATAAATGAAATACTACTGAGAGAAGGAAAAGATCTCTGTCATGCTAAAGGTTCCTGAAGTGCTGGTAGAATTTAAGTGGGAAGGGGAAATGTCATGTTAATATGCCCATTTCCACTGATTCTTGCCCTACTACTACAAGCATTCTAAGGTCTCAACCATTTTAAAAATTAAATCTGACCAATGGTCCTCTACTTTGTTAACCCCCTGTAAAAATCCCCTCTCCCTTTGCCTTCAATGATAAATTTTTTTAAGGCTCATGCCCATGCGTATCTGTTACTTGTTCAGGATCATTCCTTTCCCTGCCACTCAACACTTGAATCTAGCCCCTACCGTTCTGCCCAGAGCACTACAAATAGCCCAACACCTAAATCCAACAACCCTTTTTAATCAGTCACCATCCTCCCATTTCTCTAGAAGTTAAAAATCATTCACCATTTTCTCTTTACAATTATCTCCTTTCTAGGCTCTATCACTGTTATTAGAATTTTGACTTCTAGAAGCAATGGACTTTCTTCCTAACACCTATGTCTCTTAGTACTCAGTGGTTTGTCAAGAATTCAACTGTTTTGCTAGACTCTGCTCTCTACCCCTGTGTGAGACAGCCCCCAAGATCCCCCTCTCTGGTGTATATAACCAACCTAAATCCCTCCTCCTAATTGTGGGCAGGACTTTGATATGATGGTGTTTACTTCTGTGATTAGGTCATGTTATGTAACAGAAGGATTTCACAGAGGTAATTAAGACCCACCCCCCCCCATTCAGTTGACTTTGAATTAATCAAAGGAGAGGTTATCTTGGGTGGGTCTGACCTAATCAGATAAGCCCTTGAAAGAGACCTTCCAGCCCTTCCAGACAGAAGAAATCCAAAACCTCATTAAAAGAAATTCTGGGGTGGTGCATGAAAAGTAAGCTCCTATCTTGTGAAAGGGCTTAAGAAGGAGGCCTTGTGGCAATGACTTCTAGGGGCTAGGAGTGGTTAGCCAACCACTCTAGAGAGCTAACAAGATCAGTGGGACCTCAGTCCTACAATCACAGGGAAATGAATTCTGCCAGCAGGAGAGAGTTTGGCAGTGGATCTTTCCCTAGTCGTGTCTCCAGAAAAGAACACAGACAGCTGACACCTTGATTGCAACCTTGAGCAGAGAAACCAGGTAATGTACGTCAGATTATGGGGCATGGAAATTGAGATGATAAATGTGGGTTCTTTTAAGCCACTAGACTGACTGTAATTTGTTACACAGCAATAGAAATCGAACAAATAACTTGTCCTATTTCCCTCTGCCTCCACTATTTTCTCCTCTGACTCAACTGCTTTCACCTAACACCTAAATAAACGCATGGTGTTTTTCTGTATCTCAACACCCTCCAAAGTGATTACGTCCAGATGAAATCACTTTAATGAGCACCTATACTCTGTAGCTATCTCTAGATCTCTGGACTATCCTTCCCTCTTACGTCCATGGGCTAGTTTTCCTATTGCCTGATGGTCAACTCCACATGGACACCAAACTTCTTATTTGATGGGTCCATAATCTACAGTGTTCTTTTCCCTTCTACTTCTTGCTCACAGTATCTCCTCCTGACTGGGCAACTCCTGCTCATGAAATATCCATTTTTCCAACATTTAGTTTACGAGCTCCACTAGGCTTGCCCTCTCCCCTTTCCATAATTGGAACCAATAATGGGCCAGTTCCTATTGGTGTTTAACCAATAATGGACCAATTCCTATCGGTTCACATTCTAGCCTTTCTTCCTCTTCCCAGTGGAATTCAGACCCTTATTATTACTCGTTGAGCCTTTTCCCTAATTTATTAAAACCCTATTTTAAGATGTCTAATACTTATAAGTAGGTCTTACAAAAGGCAATAGAACTAACATCGCCTCAAATGAGCTCTCAAAGTCTAATACTGATATGTGGTATATAAACCAAAAACAACAAAATAACAAGACAAACAAATGAGAAACAAAACAGACAAATGAGACACAGACAATAGTTTAGTGGTTACTAGAGGGTAAAGGGGGTGGGGGATGGAAGATGAGGTTAAGGGGCATCAAATATATGGTGATGGAAGAACTGACACTAGGTGGTGAACACACAATGGGATTTATAGATGATGTAATACAGAATTGTACACCTGAAATCTATGTAATTTCACTAGCAATTGTCACCCCAATAAATTAAAAAAAAAAAGTCGAATACATGTAAGTTTCAAATCTCAGCTCTGTCAATTGCAATGGCCTCATAATATTTTTTAACATCTCTGGGCCTCAGTTTCCTATCTGATTGTTGAGGGAGATAACATTTACCTCACAGAATTATCATGAGGATTAAATGAAAAACAAGCCAATAAATGGTAGCTGTTCTAATTATTACCTGGAATATTCCCCCTTCAATCAGTTTTGAAAGCTTAACAAAGCCTCCAATTCCTTTTTCTATATCCCCTTACTAAACCATCAGGGTAATCTTGACCAATGTCTTGCATGATAACTTCATCACAACATGTCTGGAGTCTATTCAGCTTGTAAACTCTTGGAGATCTTTAACAATATTGTTCATTTATCCTTGTCTCCCTGAATGCTAACTACTAAATACTGATAAACACTGAAGAAGAAATTGAGAAGTGATCAAAATGGAAATGTTGGAGCACAAGGGTAGGAGGACAGAGATGGAAGTGAAATGGGTGAATGGAATAGGCAGGCTTCATCTCAGCTAAAATCAAAGTGAAGCAATCGTGCCCGTGTGTGTTGAGGTTACTCTTAATTAGCAATTCCTCTCGGGACATATGCGCCAGGACTGAATTCAGATCTCCTGGATCGTCACAATTTTCCCATGGGAGGAGCGAGGCAGACTCTAGTGTCATTCCACTCATCACACACAACCCAAAGAAAGTACCCACTATCAATGGAATTCTTTTGTAAAGAGGGAAAGAATAAAGTAATTGGATATGCTTGACAACTTTCAGTTATCCCGCTTGCCCCAAAGGTGTCAATAGTTGAAAATCTAATTTTTTCCTTCTGCAGCTGAAAATATCTCCAGATAATGGGGAAACTTCAAACCGTGTTGCTAAAGAGATGACAGCACTGCGACCTAGTGATGTTGTTAGCAGGCCTTTACTTGGAATACATCACAGTGACACAACTTTATATTCTGTCAAACTTTGGGGCCACAATATTCTGGTTTTAATTTATGACAAATAAACCAGACAGCATCAGTTACAATTTTTATACACACCTTCTTTTTAGAGGCTTAAAGAAGCTTTCACTGAATTCTTCTACCCATCGTTGTCAGAGAATCAGAAAAATAAAATAAAAGGATTGAAACGAGGATCCTGTGGTCAATATTTGAGTAAGTAAGAGCTTACAAAATTGTGTAAGAAGAGCATCTCAGAAAGGAGAAAGCCGAATATGCAGACAAGATGCAAAGAAAGAGAAGCAAAAAAGAGGCAGGGAGTTTGGATAAATTTCACCAACAGAGATGCAAGAGCTTCGGATCCTAATGGGGATGGTGTCGCGCAGGGTGTCATGTGGGGTCTCTGCCCCCGCTCCCCACACAAGAACGCAGGACACGGTGAGGCCACAAAGGAACACCCACGGAGCCATAGGTAGGGGAGTCATACCACTATATTCTCGCTGGCGGCTGGGCTGGAGACACAGGAAGCAGGATCTACATAATCTGCAACCCGCCGTGTCCTAACAGCAGTCCGTGCTTGCCAGCCACCATCTTCTTGCTAGCCCCCATTTTCTGCTAGCGTAGCCACAGCCGTTATATTAGTGGCCAATGGCTCACTGGTTACAGTTGACGGCCTACTAGCCACAGCTGTTGGCCATCTGATCACAGCTGATGGCCATTTACTACCTGAGCCAGCACCTTTCTATGTGAGGCCGAGAGCCTGGAAACTGCTTTCTGGGGCTCTGTCCCCACAGATGGGGAAACGAGAAGTGAAGGTTCTAGTTGGTTTTGCCAAACAGACCTGGCAGAGAGAATGAACCACGCCCCTGTAAACGCATGTCCAGTCAGCATCTCTACGCTGGCTCTGCCTTACTGATGTGTGTCACGAGGTGACAGATGATACTGCTGAGGCTTTTCAGGGTAGTGGGGAGGGCAGAGAGGACTTACAAACCAGATGTCCTGGGGACAAGGGTGAGAAGGTAAAGGTGAGAAGATGAAAGGGCGACTATATGTTGAGAACACATACAGGCGATTTTATACATATAATCTCTGCTACAACTCTCTAAGGTAATAAGCATTATACCCATTGTACAGGTGTGGAAGTGTAGGCACCAAGCCGCTAAGTGAGAAGGCAAATAGGTTACTGTGGAGAAAGCATCCCTTTCCATTCCCTGACACCAGGAGGAGCATCTCTCTGTGCCTTTGATGTTGGACTTGGTCATATGACTTGAAAGAAATGCGAATGGAAGATAGCATATCCATCCTAAGCTTACACCATAAGAAGTTTCTGCTTTATCCCTCTGGGAGCTTCTGACGATCACGAGAAGAACGTGTTCCAGGTAATCCTGGGCATCAGTATGAGACAGGTACGGCCTCCATTCCCCACCTGCAGTAGAAGAAAGAGGTCGCCAGCAGCTCCACAGAGCTGACAGGACAAATTACACTGTTGCGTCCCACTGACTAATACGGTGAGTAACCGGTTTATTGGGGTGTCTGAAAATGAGTTCGTTTTGTTAATTGTCACTTATTAGCACTTGGCACCCAGGCTGCAACACAGAAGCCATTTTCTAAACAAATGTTAGTTTTCTTCTTTCTCAGAAAGGAAGAGTGAGAAGTTGAATATAGAAACCTATTTCTGATTTCCACCTCACAAATTCTAAATTGAGTGCAGTTCTTATTGGGTACATTTTACTTCTGAGTAAATTTGATTCTTACAGAGTGGGCCTCATTTTGCTCTGGTTCCTTGTGGCTGATGGACCACGTTTTTGGTTTTTCACCCTCCTTTAAGCTGCCTTCTTGCACTGTTATTTTTCACAAATCACAGTAACTAAAAAGATTGCATTTTACTATTTTACATCATTATCCCCCCCATTGTACTTTACCTTTCACCATATTTTTGTAAATCTCATCTGAAATTCTTTTTCAGTTTCTACTTCCTGCACTTAATTTCCATCAAGTTTAAATAATAGTCACTGACTCTTTGATGACTCGAAGCTTTTACTGGACTTTGTGGGGTTACATCCATACAAGTCTTGATGTACCCAACTCATCAAAATCTCTATCACTTCCAGAAGTTTTCATCCTTTGAGATAAAAACTTTCATCCAATGGTTTTTGAGGACAGGGAGTTTCAGGGCAGCAACAATCCCTGTCTATTCCAAAGGAAGATTGCTTCCTTTTCTTAGTTTTGGTTTTCCTGAATACTTTTTCACTTTTCTGTTTCCTTTCTTATTTAACCTGATGGTTAAAAACAAATTACCATTCACTCCATTCTGTCCCCTGCATCCATCATTCTTACTTCATCATTTCCTTCTAAGATGTTGGCCTGATAACTTAGCATTTAGTTGTCCTGACAACCTGACTGACAACACATCACAGGAGCGTGAACATTCCCTCATCCTAGAAACCTCTGCTAGCTCCCCCTTTCCTCCCAAATCAGCCTGAACCCCTTAGCATGGCACTTCCTCTTGGACTGGACTCATCGTTTGCTAACAGCCCCTCCAACACATTTTACCACTTCCTACACACACTTTCTTAAAAAAGAACTAACACTTATGCTTTCAGTATATGTTTTAATTATTTTAAAGTATGTATTATTTTATGAGTGAAGGAAGGAGGCTCAATAAAGCAAAATATCCTACCTGAGGCCACACAGCTGGTAAATGGCAGAGCTGTCACAGGAAAGCCACCATGTTTTGTTTTCCTAGACACTCCACTCAGACCCTGTGCCTTTCCCTCTTAAATTCACCCTTGCAGAGAGCACTCACTGGCTGTCTAATGCCAGCGCAGTCTTCCCTAAGTCCCTTTTCAAGACCACCCTGAGACAGAATTAACTGTTGCTCCATTTGTGTACCTGTGGACCCTGGCCTACCTTTACTAGGGAAAGAGTACAACACTGGAGCTACACCTGTTTACCCCCTTGCCACACGGCTCCTTGAAGGTGGGGGCCCCATTTTTAATCCTCAGAGCTGAGTGTAGTTCTTGGCACATTGTTGGCACCCAATAAATGGAGTGTTGGACCTAATCTGAATAACGGGAAAAACTGGACAGCTATTATAATTATCAAAGAAAAGGAACGAGTAGGGATACATGCTGTGTGAATATGCATATATACTGGTTATCTATAATATGTACATATGGGTTATATATAATAATATATGGGTTATGTATATAGACAACCCATCAGGTTAATAGGGCACTACATAGATAACTGATATGAATTATCTATAATATGTTGATGGAACAAAGATAAAAACAGTGCAAAGTAAAATAGTGGCCCAATATATTTCTCTCTGTTATTTTTATCTTAACACAGACTCTTTTGAAAGCCTTTGAGGATGGCTTATCAATACTTCATAAGCAAGAGAAAACTAAAGTACAGGCCACATTACAAATAAAGATAACTTGTAATTTTCACAGCTAAACAACACGATAAGGGTCATGGGAGCCTAAAGAAGTGTCTTTTAAAAAACAAGAACTTCTGACTCACATAGTTCTAAGAGGGGGAGAACTTGTCATAGGAACAAAATTAACTTGTCACACTAAACGATGTGCTTTCTAACTACTAACCAAGATCAAGTTACTTATGCCCATTTATATTTGATGATTTCTTTTTAAAAAAATATGTTTCACATTTGTTTCTTACTTATATGATAAGATCAAGAGAGATCAAAACACTTGCTGGAAGAACTGTCCACCAATTGCTTAAATGACATCTGGTGGGTACCATCCACTACTTCTGTACCCTGTTTCTTTCAACATTTGCATTTCCCTATGGGAATCTTTCAAAGCTATACCCCACTGTCCACCTCTCTGCATTTGGAGAAGAAATTTTCTCTTTCAAATCTCTACTGACAGCAAAATCTCAAAGAAAATCTATACACTTATAGTTACTTTGAAAGAATGGGCAAGTTAAATACTCAGTAGGAATCAAAGGTCCCCATGACTATTCATGTTTCTTTCCTACTTATTTTCTTCCCTTTCTCCTCCATCCTCTTGAGTGGGAGCTAGAAGGCGTGCATACGGGATAATTTCAGGGTGTGCATCAATCCGACCCACCAGGGTGAGAATAATCATGCTATCTTTGTCCTCCACAAAGAACTCTGGAGTGATATTGCCACATTTCTCTACCACTAAAAATGCTGCCTGATGTACATTAACTTCTCTCCCTGTCAGGTTTTAATAATAAATTCAAACTGTCTTTTCAAACCATTTTATTTAACGCCTTGACAGACTTATACTAGCGTTACTCTAGATAAATGCTTGTTTCATACCAAAGAGATATCAGCGAGAATAATTTCTCTTCGATTTACTTCTGCAGGTTGCCTGTTAATTATTTTGAAACATTCTGCAGATTTCTCTGTCCTATAAAATAAAAATTATCTTTTAAATTCCTTACCCACCCCCATCATAGTTTTTAACACTTTGCCGTGTTATTTTTGAAATAACATTTTATTAACCACAACATTCACAGTTACACCAAAGGGAAGAAGTATCATTTGTAACAATGTTTTTCTCATCTGTAACATATATCAGAAGTTTTCGTTTTCAGTTTATTTTACATTGCCTCCAAACAAACAAATCTGGGGTTCAAATCGTAACCCTTGCTTTCTAGGCTAGGCAATGAAAAGGGTAATTAGCACTGTGCATGACTACACTGCACTGACTGGACAGAATCTATGACATGGGACGAAAGCAGCAATGCATCCCAGGACCGCCCCTTATCCATCAGTCGGCAGCAAACATGACTGCCTGTGCCAGTGGCGAGCCATCGGCGTGCACGCTCTCCTCTGTGATTTGTCCTAATATGGAGGCTACCGGGTTCATAGCAGTCTTTGGCCAAAGCCCTGTGGGAAGTAACTGCAAACCATAAATGTCCAGCCCTTTAAAAACATTCTTAATAGACAAAGTATGCAAATAAAGCCACCAACATTTCCAGGGAGTCAAATTTGCAAATGACTATTATTGGAGTTGACTTTTAAATAAAAATTTTACATATGATGGTAAGGTAGTTTTTCACAATCCCCTGATGTGATTCAGCAGTTGATGTAGTCTTGCGGAATTATATATTTCATGGTGTAATTAAATTTAAAAAGCATTAATTTTTCACCACCAACTTGGTATGAGGAATGGTTCACACTCTACTGAAATGTCAAAGTAAACATTTCCTTTACATGGGTGAGGAGGCAAGAGGGCTAAAGCCTTATGGGCACATAAAAGCCTAGACCTCCTTTTGGTTCCTTTTCAGTGTGGAGATAAATGCCAGACTGAGTTATTTCTACTCAACAATCTGATCAACAAATATATGTTTTGTACCTATATATATGCCAGGCGTTATCCTAGGTTCTGGGAACATAGAAGTGAACAAACCAGATCAAAAACCAAACC
The DNA here is from genome assembly GCF_964194185.1 of Rhinolophus hipposideros. Lineage (NCBI taxonomy): Eukaryota > Metazoa > Chordata > Mammalia > Chiroptera > Rhinolophidae > Rhinolophus > Rhinolophus hipposideros. Next base: position 13,645,037 of record NC_138060.1, on the reverse strand, counting down.
CTGCCTTCACTGAGTATATTCTCATCAATGTATTTTGTTCGTCTTCATAAATATGATCCAAAAGACGTGTATTTTCATTTCTAAAGTATTTTATATTGAAATGAAGTCAGTTCAAATTTTATTCCTTTTCTTAGAGAATATGGATGTTTAAAGATTTTGCTTGATGTCTTGGAAAAGCATTTTTGGTCTGAGATTCTTTTAACCACTCATCTACTTCACAGAATGCTACGCTGTGAATGAAACTGCACAAACTACAGAAAAAGTAAAATAAAAAAATTCCAAGTAGAAATAAAGTAGAACATCTAATGTGTGCCTCCTATTCTGTACTTTCCTACTTGCTTTTATTTTTTATGACATCCATCTCTGCCCCAAGTTCACAGACGAGGCACGTTAAAACCTCAAGTTCAGCACAGCTTCCCTGAAAATTTGCAAAGTGGCAAACAAATTGAGAAGATCATCTACCTTAAAAACCCATCACTATTGCTCTTGATCAATAGCTGGCATCAGTAAATCTTAGATAGACATGTGGGCAAGACGGTTGGAGCCAGGCAAGGATTTTTCTTAATACGGATACTGATGTCACTTAGGTAGAGAGAAGCTGGGCAGATCTGCAATAAAAGGGAAGTGATTGTATAATACATCCAAACCATAAAGAAACACTCCATTAAGTTATAAAATTCTGTATGTCCTTAGGAAGGCTTCCTGTCAGCCATTTAACTTGGAGGAAAAAAAGGAAAGCTCTATTAATCATTTATTCGGCCAAAACATCCTGAATCGCTGCTGGACGTTCAGCACAACACACCATCCTCATTACTAACATGTGTTAAGTTTACTGTGTACCAGACACTCCTAGTGGATTACATGCCTCATGTCCTTTAATCAATGAGCAAACCTGTAAGCTCTGTATCATGTTATCCTCATTTTACAGATGAAGTAAATAATATTCAGAGAGGTTATGTTGTCTGCTGTGGTCACACAGCAAACTAAATAATCAGGCACCAAGCGAGGGTCTGTCAATCTAAGTCCATAGTCTTCCTACCCCAGCTTTATTGAAATGTAAGTGACATATAACACTGTGGAAGTTTAACATTGATTTGGTACACTTATATATTGCAAAATTATTACCACCTAGCTTTAGCTAACACCTTCATGACTTCATATTTATTTTATGTGACTAGAATATTTAAGATCTACTCTTTGAGCCACTTTCCAGAATTCAATGCAGCATTATTAACTACAATCACCATGTTGTACATTAGATCTTGAACAGCTTATTCATCTTACAACTGAAGTTTGTACCCTTTGGCCTACATCTCCCATGTCCCCCACCCCTCAAGCCCTGGTAATCAGCATTCAAGTCTCTGTCTCTATGACTTCAGCTTTTTTACATTGCACATATAAGTGATACAGTGTTTGTCTTTCTCTGCCTGACTTCTTCCGCTTAGTATAGTACTCTCAACGTCCATCTATGTTGTCTCAAGTGACAGGATTTCCTTCTTTCCCATGGCTGAATAGTATTCCACTGTGTATATACCACATCCTCTCTACCGTTCATCAGTTAAGGGATGTATAGGTTATGTGTCTACGTCTCGGCTACTGTGAATAATGTTGCAATGAACGTGGGCGTTCAGATCTTTCAAGATCCTATTTTCGTTTCCTTTGGATATGCACCCCGAAGTGGGATTGCTGGATCTTACAGTATTTCTGAGGAACTTGCACACTTTCTACAGTGGCCGCACCAATTTACATTCCCAGCCACCGTGCCGCAGGGTTCCCTTTTCTCCACATCTTAGCCAACACTTGTTATTCTTGTCTTTTTGACAACAGGTGGAAAGTGGTATCTTCTTGCAGTTTGCATTTGCATTTCCCTGGTGGTTAGTCATGTTGAGCATCTTTTCACAGACCTGCTGGCCATCTGTATGTCTTCTTTGGAGAAATGTCTCTTCAATTCCTTTGCCCATTTTTTAAAATTGAATAGCTTGTTTTCCTATTGAGTTGTATGAGATCTTTATATGTTTTTAGATATTAACCAAATCAAGTAAGTGATTGCAAGTATTTTCTCTCATTCTTTAGGTTGCCTTTTTATTTTGCTGATGGTTTCCCTTGCTGTGCAGAAGTTTTTAGTTTAATGTAGTCCCACTTGGTGATTTTTTTTTCTCTTGTTGTTTGTACTTTTGGTGTCAAATCTAAAAACATCATTGCCAACACCGATGATAAAGGGCTTACCCCTCTGTTTTCTTCTAAGAGTTTTATGATTTCACGTCTTGCATTTATGTCTATAATCAATTCTGACTTGATTTTTGTGTAAAGTGTAAGAGAGGGGGTAAGCTCATGGTCTCAACTGCTCCATTTTACTGCTTCCAAATTAGCTGCTTACTGCGTACATTCATTTGTATCATTAGCCTGCTGTTTCTGAGTTGAAAAGGACTTCCAACATCACATAATGAATGCTGAACTTTAGAAGCTAGTCCATCACCTAATCACATGGCTTGTTAGAGGCAGGCTGAAACTGGGATTGAGGTTCTAATAAAGCCTAATCCACATATAACTGTGAATACACCACACCACCAATGATGACAGCAGCTAACATTGGTGGAATCCAGTACCTGTCAAAATCTTAAACACTATAAATGTAAAAACCCATTTAATCTTCACAATCTTTGGATCCCAAAGATTGGATCCCATAATCCCCATTTTATAGGTGTACAGTTGTGACACACACAGAAAAAAACTGTCTTTCCCAAAGCCAGAGAAGTACTGAGTTGTGAAGCAAGGATTTGAACCCCCATCTGTACAGCTGTACAGCTCCAAAGCCCCGCTCTCAGCTACCATAGTATTCTGCTTCTTAGCAGCAAACACTCAACTTCCCCTATGTATCAAACTTAACACAAAAAAAATGCTTAGTTTCTCCATGATGCTTCTTTCACCACCCCAGTCCAAATTTATATCCTCCTTGCCTCAACCATGCTTTGAGACTTTGACTCTTTTATTTATCAGCCTGATTCTGTGAACACACATACCTCCTCCCAATAGATCACTGCTGAGATCAGGGATTCTGTTTTTAATTCTATTTGGTATTTCCATTACCTAAAACTCACAATGCACTGACTGTGGTAGACGATCAGCAAAAACTTCCGAACTGGACATCTAATAGAAAAAAACAAAGTGACAGGCAGCGGACAAAGACATACCTAATTCATGTCACTAAATTTGGTAGAAGACTTGCTCACGCAAAATAATCCATATCCAAATTCAAGGAAACTCCAGATCTAAATATTATATTTTACAAACAATTATTTAACTAATAGGTGTCTGTCTGATTTAATTAGGTATTCCCTTCTCTATGCACCAAAATCATGACTTGTACTTAAATGAATAGATATCCACATACTTCAGCAACATCTGCCTGGAATGATGTATCATGCATGGCATTTTAGAAATTTTTAAAAATTAAGACAGTTCAATATAGTTTATTTAGGCTAACTTATATAACTATTCTTGTTTAATCAATTCTCTTTAAGACACTAGGAAAATAAAAACATTCTCGCTGATCATCAACTGATCACATTGCTCTCCCATCCCTTTTAAAACATGAGTGGTCCATGGTGCCAGAACACTGAAATTGCCTAGACTACCTTCTAACACACAACACAATCTACTTCCATTAGCTCAGTTGTATGTTTAACCAGGAATATGTACTGCATATCTATTCCCAAGCCTACTGTACTTGTGAGTATTTACAGAAGCATACCATAAATTGTTGAAATACAAGTGCAGAAAAGAAATCTGCTGCTTCCATTACTTTCATAGAAAGAAGAGATAAATCCAAGTCATGGGAATAATTGACTTTATACTAAATATAGAAAACTTTCCAAGACAGGAAAAAGTGTGGTAAAATTCCGGAAGAACTACGCTTTACATTGCTTCGCAAAGGTCCACATTTTTGCTTCACTTTCAAGAAACCATGAGCAGTGCATTATGACTACCATTTATATGAGGAAGTAGAGGTGGAAGGTCAAGTAGCAAATTCATATTCAAATAGGGTGGAGATCCAATAAAGGATTGGTAAATAGATGGATATTTTAATGTCCTAAGTTAAGATAAATGGTTAAATAGTGTTTTTCAATTTTTTTATTTATTTTTAAAGCAACACTGATTACTTTAATGAAATATTTCAATCAATGAACAAAACAGAAGCCATAACTGACCTGAGTAAAAGGGCTTGTATAGCATTATATGCAAGCCATAAGTAGCTAGAGGTAAGGTGGGCTCTGGTCCTACTCTTGACTTCCAGCATTGTCCTCATTCCACACATTCACATCCTGTTTTTCCCTGTGCTAGCTCGAGAGTTTCTCCTCATGTCCTCTGTCATAGTCTCTTATGCACAAGTGTTTCCTCCCTCAGATCCTTCTTGTAATGGATCCAAGCACTGTGGAGGGCCATTCTTTCCTGCATATGGCAGGTCCCTGCTAAGAAGGCTCTCGTCTCTTGTGTTACACGTCATTCCCCCTATATGCCACTACCCGCCTCCTTCCCCTGGTTACAGGCATCACCTCTTCCTCTTTTCCTCACCTTCCAATCTTACTCATATCACCTCCTTTGTGCCCGCTTATTGCCGAACACATGCTGGCCCCGTTTTTGTTTTTACTTGGCTGTGTTGTTCCTTGGTTGTAAGCACCAAGGGAACAAGAACCATGTTGTTTTCATTTACTATCGGATCCCTCGCATCCAGCATTTTGCCTGGCAGAAAATAAGCACTCAAATACTTATTCACTTTATAGATAAACCAATTGATGAATTAATTTAGGCAACTGTTCCTCCAAAACTTCTAAAGACTTGATTCTTCCTTTTCTCACTTGTGTTTTTCTTCTGTATGACCCCCTGTTGTGAAGCCATGCAGGGTTGTTTCCCTGTTCTGGACGATGTGAAGTAGAACCTTTTACGTCCACTTCTGAGCTCTGCTCTGTGTTTTGGATGTGGGTCTATAAGAATTAATGTCAGAGGACAGGTGCTCAGAGGCAATGATTCTCCTTGGCGCATCTTTCATCTGAGATTACTAAGCACCAGAATCACACCAAGCAGCCCAATAAAGTGGCAAATGGCACTCGCTTTTCTCTGGGCATCATGTGTCTCCTGATCCCTGGATGTCAAGAATCCCTCCTTTTAAATTCTCATACTCCTGATGGGGCAGAGGGGCATATGTTGTCCTTTAGAATGGAAACAGTGCTACAAAGAGAATATTTCTGAAAGAAAGGCTGTTCCAGAGACGACATATTCACTTCTCTCTGGGTTTGTTTAAAAGTACCTCCTTTCTCCCGTTACTTTGTGGACAAGAGATCCACATACTGGTCTAATGCACAGAAGCCCTGTTAACACTCACACTGCTTTCCGTCACATTTTAAATCTTTTCCTCTTTCCTCACCACCCATTTACACCTGCAGCCCACAACAGGCCACACTTAGTCACCGCCCTGCAAGTTCCCACTTGACCTTGCCCATTGAATCTCGTTTTGCCGAGGCAACACAGGTAAGAGCACTGTTCATTAGCAAGTCTTTTTTTTTTTTTTTTTTAAATAACCAAAGGGTTCCTAAACTTCTCTAAGCGATACCACCCTTTGGTGTTTTGCTCCTCTTCTCCATTTAAATTCCAGACTAGGAATCTCCAAATGTAACTAAACAGATAAACAAAATTTATACAGATCTATAGTAGTTTTTCTCTTGAATTTCTGACTGTTTTTATAATATTCAATGGGGCAACAAGTCTTTAGAATTTCTCATTTCAGGATATTTTCACTAAAGCATGATCTCTCATAGTAACACTATCTGGCATCTCCCTCTACTTGCTCAACTTGGTGGAACTTAACCTAAGTGCAAATTGTGTAGGGCAGTACACTGTGTTCACACTGGAATATGATTCTGATACTCTAGTAAATTGCAAACAGCAAGAATAACGTATCATGAATTTCTTAGTCATAACAACCCTTTACAGAAAGTCATCCTTTCTTGGAAATTTGCAAGTCCACCCCTTTTGTTTCTGTTGTTTTGTTCTTAAAATTCTTTCGAAGCCCAAAAAGGTAGAAGCAGACAACACCACCATCTTTACCTGATGGAGCAGATAGAAAGGCAGAAAAATGCAATTGTATACTGAAAGAACCTAACTCTCAATAATACTTCACCAACATTCGATGAATCACTGGTGAGTTCTAGATTTATGCTCTCCAGATGCTTTCTTGATTATGTGATCACTAAGTTTGACCAAATTAGTTGGTTAGCCCAATAATTTTTACTAATAAAATATCAACAGAGGGAGTTTATTCACAAAACTGTAGATGTTACTAAAAGTGACTAGTAATTATACACAACTGACACTCTTCTGGAAGGTATTTTCTTGGGAGCAAGAGGAGTCTCTTCAGTTAACAATAAAGTAGCTCACTGAGTCATTTAAAAAGCGGGCTGGAGAAAACAATCACATCTTTAAAACCATTTATCATCTCAAATTCTTAAACAACTGTTTCATTTTTTATTGTTGTTGCTGTTTACCTTAGAGAACAGACACAGGAAAAAAATCATTTAAACTGTGGAGATTACAATATATAGATACACACTTTAAAAATAGCAACATACAAACTGGTTAATATTATCAAGTCATTGTTGGAAATCTTGAGCAAGAATTTCTTTAGGAGTTAATATTTGATATTTATATATAACATAATACTAATTTCTTTTCAAAAATTAATTTTATGATGCACACAGAAATGTCTTTAAAAGTTCGACTTTCTTGAACACACAATGGGATTTATAGACGATGTAATACAGAATTGTACACCTGAAATCTATGTAAATTTACTAACAATTGTCACCCCAATAAATTTAATTAAAAAAAAAAAGTTCGACTTTCTTGTCCTACGTATCCATTGTCCTTCTGAAAGTTGACTCTTTTCTCCAAGTACTATTATTGGTGTCCGTCAATTAGGTCATTTTTCCTCCCAGTCACTCTTAACGAGATATAATTCTCTCTTTTTCCAAAAGAGGTATAATTTCCTCATAATGCCTAACTGCTTTACCATCTAGTTGAGGTGCCTGGTTCATCTTCCCAATTAACAGACTTTTTACACAGGACAAAAGAACTTTTGATGAGAAGTGATGTGTAGAAAAGGCAAGATCTTACCCAACTGTCTTTTAAAAAGAATCTCTCTAATAGATGAGATAAATCATATGTTGTTCTTTTTTTTTTTTTTCTGGCAGAGGAGAGACTGCCCCAAACCCTAACTCTGTTAGATTAGAAAATGGATAAGTGAACAGTGCAATGTTTTCTTTATAAGGTCCTGATAGCTTCACCACAGATATGGCTTAGGAATCTTGGCCCTGCCTGGTGACCCTATATGGATTACCGTTAGTACTCTAGAGCAGTGGCTCTTAAATATTAGGTTGGTGCAAAAGTAATTGCAGTTTTTGCAGCGATTTTTAACCTTTTAAGCTGCAATTACTTTTGTATCAACCTAATACTAAAACATTGAAGTATCACTTAGAGAGAGCTTGTTAAAAGTTTCCTGGATCCCACTTCCAGAAATTTTGCGTCACTTGATCTGGGAGGGGGCCATGAATTTGCACTTCTAACAAGCTCACAGGTGATACCAAATGCTAGTCTGAGGACCATACTTTGCAAACTATGCTAGAGCACTGTGATTCCAAAGTACTCAGGGTAAGCTGTACGTGTCACTTACCGTGCTTCTAAAATTCTGTTCTTGGGTTATCCTAGTTAGCCATTTTAAAAACTGGATTTTCAGTGGAACCACAGTGCTGCAATGGGATGCTATCAGATGAACTTAAAGTAATGGCTCTCTTCACTTGAAACAGAGAGCAAGCTGACTCTGGTTTACAAAGGCCTATCTCTCCCGATCCTTTATCATTTGAGAAAGATGTGAGCAGTCTATATCAAAAATGCACGCTACACGTTCCCAGGAAGCTACTCACAGGGCCACGTGTAATTTAATTTAAACCTGTCTGATCTTGCTCTTCTTATTTTTTTTTTCTTGTAGCGTCTCAAGATTTTTTTGCTTTTCAACAAAGAACTCCAGAGAAAGACAGAGATGTGACTTCACGAAACTAGCAAACTTCAAAGCAAAGCAAAAACAAAAAAAAAGCAAGCATTTCTGTTTATGTCAAGATTCACCCTGTAACCTCTTTCCTTATTCTCCTAAGCAGAGAGAAAAACATAAGACCATAATAGCCATTTTTCAAAAATGATTAAATAAAAATCATCTGAAAGCCAGATTGTTGGTAACATTTCCATGCCTTTTGTGTGCAAATCCATATGGTGGTAAGGTTGGAAGACTAAATATCTTAAGACAAAAACAGACCTACTGCTTGCTCTAAAGCAGCAATTGCAAACCCAAATGCCTACAGCATAAGTAATGTAATTTAATGGATGGAGCTAGGCAAGCAAAAATAGTAAGGACAAAAGAGAACTTGAGAGTCCCAGCCTAATCTAAAGACAGCTACTACTAATTACCTCCAGACCAAGTCCAATTCTGGGAACATGAATAATTGGGTCATCCTTGGGACTGTTTCTAGTGCCTGTTTTATCTCCTAGTCCTATTTCTTTATGTGCATAGTGGTTTTAAGTTGAATTACAGATGCTGTATGAAAAATTATAGAGAAATTGGATGGTGATGGTAATTTCCTCCAAAGGTTAATCCTAGTCTCTGATAAGCAGCCTGAGATGGGGCAGACCACCTTTACCCAATTCAGGATGAAATTTACTAACAGTCGGCCAGCGTTTTGAAAGATTCTGTTGGCCACTTTTGCTCACACTGTTGGATATAGTTTGAAGGACACTATCTACCAATATCCCTTGTCCTTCATGGGTGCTGAACTCCAATTGTTTTATTATCAGCACTATAAAACTATCAAAAGTCCTCTTTGCCTGTTCAGTGATGTTTGCTTCTTACTAGCTTCCTAGCCTAACACCCTACAAAGCAGAAGAATTAGGCAAATGCCTCAGGGGATGAAACTGTCCAGGATAAAGCTAATTACCCAGTACTCATATTCTCTCTGAGATCTTGGCCTGTCAAGTCCTGGCTGCTTTAGTGGCCCCAAATTCCAACGTTTGTATCTTTTAGCCTTGTGAAAACGCCAAAAATTCTTCTGCCTTCTTAGCTTCCTATGAATGATATTTTGCCTTGGCTTATCCCAAGCCAAAAATTGGCAAGTTCCCCGAAGGGAAAAGCAACTTGTAAAAAGCTGGCTCACCACTCCACAGTTCCCTGTTCTCTGGGAGTCTTGGTTTTCTTGGCAGCTCTTTGATGTCTTCAAATTAGGTACATTTCAGATTTTGTTTACATTTGGCTGTTCTACTATTTTCTAAGAAGCATTGGTTTGTCACAAGCCACTCCAATTTCGCCAGAGGCAGGAGTTGCCAGGTTAATTTAATACAGTAACATAACTACTACCCCGAGAAATAATGTGGTTTATTTTTTCTTACTCTGAAATTCAAGGTTTAAATTCAAATTTTAACACTTAATTCCCATTAACTATGTAGGAATTATTTTGGTAAGAACTGACTACAAATGTGATAATATATATTCCATTTCAAACAAGACCTCAACTAATTCTTTCAGTTCTGTGATCTCCTTTAAGACAGATATATCAAACAATTTTTGTAATTTGGCAGCAGCCTTAAAGAAATTTCAAATAACCATAAAGCAATGTTGTAGTTTGGAGTACCTGAGACAATCTAGGTAAATATTTGATAATAGATGGACAGTAGGCAGAGGAATGGTTTCATCTAACACAGTAATAAAAAGAAATGACAAGACACGCACCCTTAGGCTTATCACGGAGCAAGATGAAAAGGCAGACAGAATACCACTCCCATAGTTGCTAGTAATTGGCCTCACTTGAAACAAAGAGCTAGAGATGTAAATGGGAACACCCTCTGACTTAAGCCTATCTGTGTAATATAGCACCCTGGATGAAGATGTACACAGGAGGACTGGGAAAATCACCAAATTATTCCCATCACATGCATCAGCTCCAACTGTGTCTTCTAATATTCCTGAGAATTCATCTGCAGAAGAAAGTAAAAGAGCAACAACAAGTGCTCTCTATGACGAATGTTGAAAGCTCTTGGAGATTATTGCCCTGTTAGGAGCACTAGGCTAAGGAGTCAGGAGCTAGGTGTCATGTAGGCAGCTGGAAAACACGGCAGTGGGTTTGGTACGACATTGCCCACAGAGAACAGTCTCCAGTTCCTCTAGGGTTGTGACGGACTACATGGTGGGTCCCTGCTTAGAAGGCTCTAGTCTCTTCTGTAACACGCCTAGACTTCGTGGGTGTGATTAATAAAGTCATTATTCAGAATATTATTAATACTCAGGCATCCAAAGGATGGGGAAGGGAAGACATCAGAACATGGCATGTTTCTTAAACCAATTGTTTGATTTTCACAATTATCTAGTTTTAAGACTGACACACACACACACACACACACACACACACAAACACACACACACAACTTAGGCCTAAAAATAAACAATAAATAATAATAACTTTAGCTTGGTGGACAGTATCAAATGGTATCAACTAATGCCAAAAAAATAAAAAATAAAAAAGAAGAAGAAGGAGGAGGAGGAGAAAGAGGAGGAGGAGGAGAAAGGAGCGTTGTCTGTATGTGGCAGGCACTGTGCCAAGGATATTATATAAAAGTTGTTGATCTTCACAGCTCTGCGAGGTAAATATTATGATACTTCTCATTTGTATAGATGAGAAAAGTCAAGCTCAGAGTGATTTAGTAATTTACTCAAGGTATTAAGTGCTAGAGCCAACCCAGAATAAGGTCTGACGCCATGTCACAAGTCCTTAACCACGTGGCTTTACTGGCCTCCTGGACTTCACTGATCATCGTAATGTCTAGCTGTGTATTCCCTGTACTTTAATAATGTGACTATGGATTATGGGCATGTGCCTTTCCTAGCTGTCCTTAAAGTCTAAGCTAAATATAAAATTAATGACATCCTGGGAGCAGTGATTCTTCCTAGCACATTTGCTAAGAACGTGGTTTAGGAAATCTTTATATCTAATTGCAATGTGTTTATGGACTAAGTCTCGCCAGGAAGTTCATTCTATGGGGATATTACACACTGGCCATGTAAATTGCTATAAGGGCTAAGATGCCTTTATTCCAACCAGTCTTTTACCTCCAAGTAATAAGCACTTCAGTAGATTTGGAAACATACCTGGTTAATTCCCCTTCACAAGTTACTAGGTGGCATAAAGATCAGTCACTTAATACAAAAAGGGTAGGAAAATTCCATATCTGGCCAGTGGAGATAGCCTCCCTCAATGCTGCTGCAAACTACACATTAGTGTGCAGACCAAGTAGCTTTGAGGAGGCACAAACCTGCTTCGGTGTGCTGCAGACTCCACAGCGAATATCTGTACCTCAGTGAGCACTTACTAGAGGAAAGGGAACGGGCGCCTCAGTCTGCAGGTCCGCGTCCCTTTCCTGGCTTTTCTGTAATAGCTGTGTGATCATGAGCAAGTCACACTGGGAGCTTCAGATGCCTCCTCAATAAAAGAAAGGTGCCTCCTTGCTTCATGAGGTTCTTGTAAAGGTGGCACCTGTGAAAATACTTCAGAAACTATTCAAACATAAGATCATATGTATGACATATACATATATTTGACAGATGTGTGTGTGTGTGTGTGTGATATAACACACACACACCACCAAGGGCTAATGTGCATATATCCAGATGCCAAGGACGATATGAGGACAAGGCGGAACACAGCAGACAGGAAGAGTCCACTAAGCCACCCCAGAGGAGGTGAGCCTGAGAGGAGATACTGGGTTTCCATGGTAATGGGAAAGGACAGAGTAGTCCAAGCAAAGGGAAAGGGAGGGAGCGGGATACACAGGTCGGTTACAGAGTGGGTCCTGGAGAGCCCTGCTAATGAGCACTGGGTAAATGTGGAATTCTGGGAAGAAATGGCAGCAGACAGGACTCACTCATTAATGGAAAATCATTTGCTATAGAAAAATCTGTGTGCCAGGTATCATAAATCAAAAACACCAACATTCAGGATCCTGTTTGATCCTGATAACAAGCCAATGAAGGTCGGTTCCCAATTTGTTAATTAAGCACTAAATGCTTTGAGCAATTTATTAATTGCCAGGTCCATCCAGAGACCAGTGATAGGGGCCAGGTCTGCTGACCTCTAGGAGCTGGGCTCCTTGACCACTTTGCTATGTTGCTTCTCTTAATTCCATGTCAGGATACAAACCAGCACATCTACTGGCATATATTTCTGTACATGAGAACAGAAATCTGTGCTTAAATACCTGGGGGGAAAGCCAGGTATGATATATATAGAAATGTTGACAGCACTCTTTCTGTGAGAGGGGATTATACGTGACTTTCTCAACACCCTTAGATATTATATGATTTTTATAATCGGGAAGAGAAAACTATTTAAAAATTTTAAATGCATCTGTATTTTCCCTCCTTAAGGACAACTTTGTTATTGCCAAATGATTCAGAACATCTGTGCAACAACACAGAAATAAGAGAGATGAAAGGAGGAGCTTGTTTAGGGTTAAATATTATAAATTTGATTTTTAATATGATAAGTATCTAGGGAATATCGGGACGTAGCTGAAAACATTTGAATGAATCTAGTGTAGTGAGAGGTTAGACGTGAGGTTCATGATTGCAGTGGGAAGGTGGGGGAAAGGCCCACCATTAGGGGGCTGGGGCAATGTATCACTATAAGGCTCTTTACAAACTGGGTAGGTAGTCCCCATCCCAAAACTTTCAGAGGGATCTCTAGTGAGAATTACTAGCATAGGATTCTCTGTGCTGGCGGGAATAAGCAGTTGTACCTCAAATATGTTGGCGTGGAAAAAACATAAGAATCACTGATATGCAAAGAAATACTCAAGAGAGAGCTATGCAATTTAGATAAGACAGTGTAGAGTAAGGACAAGAAAATCAGAAAGCTCGGGACAGACATAAGGGAGCTCCATATTTGGAGACTAGAAAGAAGATAAAGGAAAATGAAGGACAGGGGAGAGGTGAGTAGGCCAGAAGTTTGTGAAGGGAGTATTAACAAAAACATTCTAAAAAATGCTTGTTTCTTATAATGGAAGAAAGCTTTCTAACATAAAACTCTACTAGTTTCAAAAGAATATTTTCATAAAAATATGCAAATCTTTACCTGGATTAAGAGAAAATGAAGAACCTGGTTTCCATTTAGTATTATTAGAAACATCATGATCTCTTACATTATTGGGAGGAGACCACATAAGCTATTTAAATGAGATTTATAAGCAATTAAAACTTCTTCCAAAGTATCTCTTCCAGTAGTTTAGAGTTAAAATGGATAGTTGCAATTTGCACAGAATAATGAAAACTTATTCCTAGGAGGTGATGAGACATGGGATTGTAATGGTGGCACTAAATCTTCTATTTTGAAATTTGGACCTCTGGTATAATTTGATTTAACCAGTGTAATTTAGCTTGGGACTTTTTGCAAGCTTTCTTTTCTTTCTTTGCGTCCTATACATTTACTGTGCAGTTTCAATGGTTCTGTTTACTTGGGCCACACAGGCCCTGTGACTTGGGAGAGGTTTTGTATCTGCATGGGATTCACTCCTAGCTCCAACTGAAATCTACATAACATATGCAAAAGTTGCAAGAACAAGATTAAGTGCACCTTCCCCCACTCCAGCAAGGCTGAATTGGATAGAAAATTCCAGGACAGGCAGAGCAATTTGCATCCTGGTTAGAAAATATAAAACTTGAGACCAAACAAAGACTTGGGGCAGTAGTTTGCAGTAGTTTCCAGCAGACTCTCCCCAGCTGACCCTTCTCTTACTTTAATAAATCTTCCTTCTCTATTTCTACCTAACTCTTTAATTCCTTCAAAAGCCGCGAGAGAGCAGACACAACAGGAGGTCTTAAGCCCACAACAAAGGCAATCACAATATTGAAATGTTTTGAATTAAACATTGGTAAAATAGCAACTGATTAGAAGTCCAATATGCTTTCATTACTACTAAAAAATATTTTCATAAAGTTTTGTCTATCTGGCAATGCTGAACTTGAGCCTTGTGCTCCCAGGAAATAGCCAAGGTCAAGGAATCCTTACCATTTTGGGTTTGGGGAAGCATCCAAAAAGCACAAGGACCAAGCTGTCCTTGGTCTAAGATCTGACCTCCACCCTTCCTCAGTGACCTCCTTGTTTCATAAAACTTCAACTTTTCTCCTTCCTCCTTGAGACATTACTCATTAATAAACATTCCTCTTATTGCAAGACTGAGAATAAAAACGTCCTTAATTGTCTGGTGTATTTTATTTTTGACATATTCAACTGTCACAAGTTTTCCAGAAAAAAAAGTGGCAAGGAATAAATGAGACCATATTACACAGACTTTTTTGGTGCTCATTTCCAGATGATGTATGCATGTGAAATATGAGGTAAAAAAATTTCACAAAGGATATTGTCCATTAATGACAGGATAGGCCGCTCACTACAGGAATTTTAAGTCTCCTTTTCCCTAGATTCTGAGCTCCCTAGTCCCTGGTCCTAATCACTTTTTAAATCAGTTCCTTAATCTCAAACTAAAGATGGTTCGTAGCCTGAATCATAGAATGTCTTTCACTCCCCTGCTTCAGATAATTTCCCAGAAGCTTGTGATTTATGCTTCTTGATTGTAATCATTGTGGCCCAGCATTATTTCCAGGCTGTTCCGGGCCCAATTCCTGGGTAAACAATGCCACCTGAATAACCAACCACTTAAAACCAGAGGAAAAGCCACAGACCACGTGAAGCTAAACAGACTTTCACCCTGTGTCAGTAGCTTTCAGTCCTACTCCTTGGGCCAGGGATTTTAATCTATTAACGGAAATCTATCTCTCCTCATCTAAGGACTATCATATATCCCAACCAAAGAGGTCATCAGGGTCTTCCAGGTGGATCTCAAGACCCCTCCCTTTCATTTAAGATCAGATAGGGTGAGAGTTCCTTGAATCCCCAATAGGCAGGGACAACGACCACATTCAGCAGGAAGTAGGTACAGAAGAGACTCCTGTCCCTCAATTTCCCGTAGAGATTTATGAGGATCACGCCTCTCAGGGGGAAATAAGGCAGGCAGTTAGAGACAGGAATTAGGCCTGCAAACATCCCTGCATATCCGACACGGGCTACAGAGAGTGACCGCCCAGAAGACCTCGCCTCCATGCTCTAATTTCTCCCATATCTGCTATAACCATTAACCACTATGAAGACACTAGAAGACATAAACTACCTAACTAAACTAGACCAGTCACTCACACCTGCACAGTAAAGAGTACAACAACCTTTGTCTTATGGTAGCCTCATTATACCATAATAATATCATGCATATGCCTGGAAGTTCATTAATATCATTAAAACAGACTGAATTCTGGGAAGGAACATGCACAGTCTAAAAAGATGAGGTAATAGTCTCCTGTCAATCCCAAGTGCCAATCAAGAGACCCCACACCCAGAGAGGAGTAGCTCATTCTAGAAGAGAATGAAATAAAAACTCCACATCCTTGCTAGTCGGCACTTTTTGAGCTGCTCTTTTGCTCAGGTTCACTCCTATCTCTTTGGAGTGTACTTTCACTTCTAATAAACTGCTCTTTTCTTTTGGTGTCGCACTCAATTCTTTGTTCGGGATACCAAGAACCTGGACATCGCGCCGAGAAGGGTCTGTTTTCAAGTAACACTAGTGCCACAGCTCCAAGAATAGGAGTATGTTGTTTTTTTTTTTTATTTTTAATACATATTTTTTATTAGTTTCAGGTGCACAAGACAAAGTAAAAAAAAAAAAAAAAAAAACTCGTAGACACAAACAATAGTTTAGTGGTTACCAGAGGGTAAGGAGGGGTGTGGGTAGGAGATGAGGGTAAGGGGGATCAAATACATGGTGATGGAAGGAGAACTGATTCTGGGTGGTGAACACACAATAGGATTTATAGATGATGTAATACAGAATTGTACACCTGAAATCTATGCAATTTTACTAACAAATGTCACCCCGATAAATTTAAAAAATAAATAAAGTAGGAAAAAAAAAGAATAGGAGTATGTATGTAAAATCTCACTTTGCAGGAAGGTAAACAACTGAAAACTATTTCAGATTTCTTACTTGAATGCCACAAAAACAAAGCACATATTAAGCAAAGAAGCCCAGCTGCCCAGCAGGAGATTCCAAAGTTAGCATAGCTCCACAGGTAGCACTGGGGCATTTCACAAGGGTCAGAAGGTTTAAGGAATTCTAGCATGTGAGAAGAGAGAAACATCACAGCTTAGGCAAAGGAGCAAGGTCACTACATGAAGAAGACTTAAGGATATGGATTTCAAATCCACAAGGGACTCGGGGGACCACCCATTTCCAAATTTCAAAAGCTTCCTAAGTCTCAAATCTCAGGCACAATTCAGTGGGGCAACCCAATTGATGTTTCAAGACTTGTGATTCTTCTACAAGTTTATTTTGCTCAGAGGGAAATTATTAAATATACCACACTTTATTTCTATATTTCTGAGAGGCTTCTCATATATAAAAGTCCAAACTTTGGTGGCGATAAGATTCTAACCATATGTCATTTTAGATACTGCATAAGTGAATTCATACTGCAGCAATAGCAGCCACACTTGACTTTTTTTTTAAAGCAGTAATTTGTACCATTAATTAGTGACTATTTCCTGAGCATTACACCAAGTGATATATATGCTTTTTCTCATTTAAGTCTCAGAAAACCCTGTAAGGTTTTGTCTGACAGATGCAAAAAGTTAAGACTTGGAGAGGCTTTATTTTGCGTCCAAGATGACTAAAAACGTAGAAGGTGGTAACTAGTGATTTTTAAAGAAGGATTCAACGTGCAGCATTGTTATAGTCAAGGATCATCAGAATTTGTATGAGACCAACAGAATGTGGCCAAATAAAAGTATTTAAAGTGACAAGTTAAATTGATTCGAAACAATGATTAGTAATTAGCACATCAATCCTCTGAATGCCACTGGATAGCTCTAAAGTGCTGGAGCTTGCTTGAAAAGTTTCTTCTCTTGAGTTGATTAAATATTCTCTCCAAAATCTTGTTTACAATATTAATTTGCTCAGCAACCTCTGTCCTATGGAAGTGTACATCTCCACCTACACCCTGAAGAGTTACACACAGTTTTAATTAAAATGGTCTTCAATACATTGAAATGTCATTTTTCACAGGTTACGTTACTCATAGTATTAACTTCAAATAAGATAGTTTTTAAAATGAGGTACATTAAAAGTATGCAACTACAAGGGCTTTGAACACTGAAAGATAGATCTACATTTTATATAAAGATCTGACTCCAAATTATGAAAAAGGGACAGTGAGTCATTTCTATAGTTTCCATGAATGATTTGCAGCAACAACAAAGAATGTAAAGATATATTAGAAGTTTACAAGTTCACAGTACAAATGGAAAACTTCCTTTAGGAAAAGCTAAAACAAAATTAAAAGATTTTGACACTTTGCTCTCTTATGATCCAAATTATAGTAACAGACTTGCGTACATAATGATGCAATTACATGCTGTCAGGAACCGTTTAATTATTATATGCCTGAGCAGATTTTTTTTCTTATTATTTTATTTTTATTTATTTATTTATTTAAAATCTAGTGCCCTGTAGAACTTCCACACCTGAACGCTCCTAACCTGGCTCTGCCATTCTTTCACTATATTCGATTTTCTTGGGACACAGAGAAGTGCTCTTTATTTCAAAATAGTTCTATTAAAATCCTATCACTTTCTAGGTACCATTTTCACAGCATCTACTCTGCAGAGGGACAGAACTCATTCATTCATACTTTCCAATGCCGCCCACATGCCAGGTACCAGGCTAGGATGGGAGACCGACAGGAGCACAAGGTCTCAGGATCTTACTGACCAACAAGGAGACTGTAAACAAACAAAACTACAACTCAGAGGTGGCTTTGCATCATGTCTATGAACTCAGGATCCACACTCAGACAGGGCTTAAGTCCTAGGTGTGAA
Source organism: Rhinolophus hipposideros (assembly GCF_964194185.1). Classification (NCBI taxonomy): domain Eukaryota; kingdom Metazoa; phylum Chordata; class Mammalia; order Chiroptera; family Rhinolophidae; genus Rhinolophus; species Rhinolophus hipposideros. The sequence continues at coordinate 13,626,972 of NC_138060.1, read as the reverse complement.
TTTAGTTAAATTACTTAAACTCTCTACCTCAACCTCTTCCTCAATGGAGGCAATGGAAGACCCTACCTAACAGAATTGTTGTAAGGACTAATAAATGATGATGCAAATCTTTGAATATCATGCCTGGCACACAGTGTATGCTCATGACTATTAGCTACCGTAAGGATGACAATTACATTATTATTACTTTGTGTACTATGACAAGTGCCAAGATGAGCTGTGTAAAGGATACCAATAAGAGCACCAAGAAAGGGCAATAAATCTTCCTGGAATAGTTCAGTTTGGATAGATAGGGTTGCAAGGGAGAGAATGCCAAGTAATAGGTCTCTGCTATCTAAGAGAAAAAAAATAATAATAACCTGAGTGTTATTCCAGAAAAACTTTCAAGAAAAGATGGCGTGTTCTTTTAAATGACTATTTCATCTTAAGAGAGCAATCTGCACCTACTGATCAAACTGGAATCCTAGCCATGCTGGTGATTAATATCGTCACTATCCATAAATTCATTTGCTGCATCACATCTTGGCAAACGAATGCCCATTTGTTACAATTATCCCTTCAGTTTGACATGGAGAGAAAGCAACCATAAAGCAACTTCTATTACCCTGGGAAGCTCCTACAAATAATTAAAATTCTGAAGCACTCGCAGGCTGAAAGCAGATCAGACTCTCATTGAGGGCACGTTCTACTAAATAAGCAGGCTCATGTTTGTTGTTCTTGCAGCACAAATCCTCAAGCTCACAAATCCCACCACACCGAAAGTCATTATTTTTTAACCCAATTTAATTTTTAAGTCCCAAATTCATCTTCTAAAAGGAGCCACCATTTCTCGCACAGGTCTTGAGCCCTTTGCAGGTACTAGTCTCTGTGCTAAGATTGTTACAGACATGATCTCACCTCCCACAGTTTTCCCAGGGAGATGGAAGCGTAACTCAGGTTTAAAGATAAGGAAACTGAGGCATAGAAAGGTTAAGACACTCACCCAAGTTTCATTAGCTCAAACATATTAGACCTGTCGTTTGAACACTACTCTGATCTCAGTATCCATAGCTACTACTACAGTATGCACACCTTAAGAACATATTTTTTTCTTTTCTTCTATTTCTTTTTTTAAAAAAACAATGCTCATGTTCAAAATTCAAATTAAGGTAGGGTAGGCGTGAGGTGAGGTACCGTGAAGTGAGGGATTGAATGGGTGGGGAAAAGAAAAAGAAAGAAAATTATTCAACCACTGCTGTCAGATACTAAAGAAGAATTCAGGTATGAACCCAATTGGGCTAGGTTTTTATGAAAATTAGACAGAACTCTCTTTTTAAACAAAGACCGAACTCAGTTTTGAGTCAGGATCTGGACCACAAGGGCCACTCATTTCCTGTTTGACTCTGAGGTCATGGTATTTCCCCCATCACTGAGCTTCAGACCAGCAATCTTCTCATGGACATTAACAAGGTGACTAGCTAGCCTTTCTTATAAAACAGGAAGTAAGCAACGTATCTATAATAGGTCTCTAGAACCAAGCAACCGAACCCATTACACATGAATACAGGGTTGTGGTGAGGATTAACATGAGGAAATGTTTTGTGTAGTACAGTGTGAGGCACTTAGTGGGCATTTAACATACTAGTATGCTTGCTCCATTATTAATGATAATTTTTATGGATATTATCATGATTCCTACAAACAGCCATTTAACTAGCATTGGAGAAATATCATACACTAGATGCCCTTCTCTCAAGACTATGCAACCTAAACAGAAAAATAACTGAAACAAAGGACTGGCTTCTGCAAATGAGGAACCCTGCAAATGACTTTCCTGTTTGACTTGTGCTCACAGCCACATGTTCAACTGGAGAAATAGTATTTTAATACTAATAACAGTTGCTCATTTGGGGAAAATGGGCCAAGATTAGGCTGGCATCAGAGAAAGGAAATTCATAAAGAGAAAAGAAAAAAAACAAAACCCAATAATCATTTTATATTTAAAGCTCCAAAGCCATTATTAGACAAACCTGCTTACCAAACACAGCTTCAATTAAATACCATTAACAACTGGGTAAACTGAGTCCAACAGTGGTTAGACCCATGCAACAAATTTATTACTTTAACTATCAATTAATCCAAAAGATGTCCATCCATGCACTGGAAGATACTGCCAGCAGAGTAGACTAGCAGAAGGAGTTGGCATATAAAGGACCCCCAGACTCAGTTAATTCACATTTAATCAGATGCCCCTGGATAATGTTGGCTCACAGCTGGATTTGTACAACACAAAACACAGAGTTGCATTTAAATATTTATAAGTCTAAATATTTAAAAGGGTGTCTTTTTTACTTATCGTACAACCCAGAGAAAAAAGAAAGGCTGCACAACTTTTGCATACCTCAAAGTAGGGTGGCCCCCAAGCCTTCACTGAATTCGAAAAGCATTCATTTCACACCCACTCTGTCCCACGCCCAGGGCCCTGCTCACTTCCCAAGACCGCAACGGAATTGTCACTTCCCTTCCATGCCGTCTTTAGACAGAACTGTCATTTCTGCAAAGTCACACTTTGGAGAACTCTGTCCCTTCTGAAAGATAACACTAATCATGAACTAAACTGTTTAGTCCCTTGCCCCAAAGATTTCAGCATTTAACTCAACTTCCCTGTAATTTACTGTACTGCGGCAATTAAATTAATAGCAGCAGCAACGTGGAATCCTTTAAATCCCTCTGGGCTTGTTCCTTTCATTAGAAGCGATCAAGGAGGCTGCAGCTTCTTGCAGGCCGATCAGAGGGGCTCCCTTTTTTTATTGCCATCAGCACTGAAGACTCAAAGGTCGTATGTGTTGACATCTTAACAGTGTCCATCTGTGACAGTTTACATTGACATTATTCGTAATAAGGTTTTTTCATACAGCAAGAGGACCATATGCCTCAGGAGGCAAGAGGTCACCCTTACACATTTCTGGTAAAGGACCCTGCAGGCTTATGTATATCTGCTTTTTCAACACACCCTGACTGCCACCTCCTGCCAATAACCAACACAGGAATCAGCATTCTGATACTCTGTGGGGTACTGTGGGCCTTCAGGGTCACACAACCCTCAACTCAACTATGCTCTTCACGCTTTCGGGGCTAGGTTTCATTTTATTACACTTTCATCTTTGGTGGAAGGGAAAGTTATAGTGTGTTTACCAGTGATTCCCAAATCTAGCTTCATCAAAATCACTTGGACTTCATATAATAAAAGAAATTTAAAAAACAGCTTCCTTAGCCTCACCCCAGAGGATTGGGCCCAAGAACCTGTAGTTTACAAAAGCTCCCAAGGTGATTCTAATAATGACCTAGTTTGAGGAGTCACTGGCATGTGTCACAATGCAAAGGTGTGAGGAAGTACACAGGAAGTAAATAAATAACAAGTCTCCATTAACTCAAAGTAGGTTGTGGAAGGCAGGCTGCCTGGGATTAACATCTCATTCTCCAGCAGCTAGTAGGGTAGATAAATTAGTGAACCTCTCCAAGTCTCAATTTTCCTCACTTAGAAAATGGGGTTAATATCACCTACCACAGATACATGTATGTAAAGCAGTTAGCACGGAGCCAGAAGCACAGGAACCACTCAAAAGTATAAGTAATTATTATTTTTAACCAAATTCCATAATTTTTAGAAAACAAAGCTCGTTGTATATTCATAAACAAATTTTCCACAAAGCAGAGTAGATTTTTTTCTCATTCAATTCTTCATGCTTAATACCGTGCTTCATGAGGATTAGGCTGAACGCAATGAATACATTAGAATTAAAAATTGCATTGCTGAATAATTTACTTAATTCTAAGGCACCATCAATTCACTAATAGCTTTTATGGAATTAAAGAAAGAAAACACCTATGTGATGACTGTAAACTGCATTGCAATTTCAGAAATGTTGTCTAGAACCCAGGAAAATCTGTATTAAAAAGGTTACATGTGCCAATCACTCAAGTCCTTCTCCTGAGTTGCAATCAGCAGAACAAGAATCCTCCAAAACATTCCAGAGGCAAATAGAGAAACACTTGCTCTTATAGCCTCCTCCCTACACCCCTCTTTTTGTAGGTTCACAATATATATTCATACATTAAAAGAACGTGAAAGTTGAGAAGTCTTTCAACAGATACACCCATTGAACTTGGCTTGAACTTTCCTATTTACCCTTTGGGGAATAAGCCTTTGTGGGGACAGAGCCCCAGAGAGGAGTTTCCAGGCTCTCGGCCTCACGTGGAAAGGTGCTCACTCGGGTAGTAAATGGCCATCAACTTTGATTGGATGGCCATCAGCTGTGGCTAGTTCGCCGTCAGCTGTAACCAGTGAGCCATTGGCCACTAATATAACTGCCGTGGCTACACTAGCAGCAAATGTGGGCTAGCAAGAAGATGGTGGCTGAGCTAGCAAGAGCAGATTGCAGAAGGGCGAATGCTGCCAGCGAGAATATAGTGGTATGACTCCCTTATCTATGGCTCCATGGGTGTTCCTTTTTGGCCTCACCATGTTCTGCGTTTTTATGTGGGGAGCGGGAGCTGAGACCCCGCAGGCTGCCCTGCATGACAGATGGCGCGGCGAGCAGGGTCCCCTGCATGACAACCTTATCAGGACATATTTTGAGAAACATTAAAATAAGGTAAAGTTTCTTGACTACTGTAGTTATGAAAATCTTTGTCGAAATATCTGCTTTATTAAAATGTGAGATCTAGGGGAAAGGAAATTCATGTCTTTAGACTAACCACAAGAATCATAGCTTCCTTCCAAGGGAAATAAGACTTTTGTTGTTGTTGTTGTTTATTGGATTTTTTAAAAGAACCATGAGCAAACAGCAAGGAGAGCCATTACTTTTCCCGAGAAATTTTATGACTTAAGGACATTATTGAAAATTTATAATGCAGGAGAATTTGATAAATAGACTTATTTTTTTTACAGGTTTTAAATATCGCAATAATAAGATTAAAAATCTAGAGACTGTTTATTCAGACCTACCTTGGTAAAATAAATACATTCAATAAACACAGAATACAGAGAGCTTTAATCTTACATGTGGTCCAGGAGGACCCATTTCTCCCAAAACATGTATCATCCCATATGTGCTGTGATTTACAATCCCCAAAGCATTAAAGTTTAAATTGTGAATTTACTGTTTTGGATTCATTGGAATTCTGATCCTATAGTTACTCTAAAATAGATGCAGGCTAGAAGAAGTCTCCACATTTTAAAGCCAGATGGCCTATATCAGCTAAATATTTTTTCTTTCCTTGTTCGGAAGAAAATTCATGTTGGAAGTAGTGAATTAATAATTTAAGTAGATATGAATTTAAGGGACCCTTTGTCATCAATGCCAAACTTAAGACTCTATTAAAAAAACAAACAAAAAAAAAAACCTATGTTTTAATTAATTTTAAAAATTACAAAAAAGAATATATATAACAACCCAAGCAAAGAAAACTTTTCTGAAGAAAATTCCCTCGATGTTAGGGAAAAAAAACACAACAAAAAAAAACCCTCTCCCATTCCACTGTGAGATCAAATAATTTCCTTCAGACTGAAGAAATTAGATCTTTATTTAAACCATTTCTGGAAGCACCAAAAAAATGGTCTGATTATTTTGTCAAATTGTCTGGTATTCAAGGATATTCAATAATAAAGTCTTGATTACAGTTTTCCTTTTGATTAAAAAATATTACCAAAAAATCCAGTTCCACCATTTCTAACCTTAAACTAGTAGAAGGTTTCTACCCAAGGCTTAGGCTACATCATTCAGCATTCTTTAATAAACCTGCCTCTTGGGATCTCTCTCCTATAGACGCAAATGTATGTAAAATACACAGGAAGACTCCCCGCAGTCCCTTGGAGACATTGCCATATTGACTCATCTGCTAAATGAAATCAAGCCACCAATAAAATGGATTGCAATTCTGTTGTCCTCATGATATTTAACATCTCTTTTCTTTAAGATGAAAGGTGGCAGCTATTCGGCAGCCTTACAAGGCATGTTATGTCATAGTGGGATCTCCTTTCCAGATCTCTAAGCACTGTTCAGCTGTACATGACATGACCACTTCAAATTAATCCCCATGTGAGGTCAAAAGGATGGAGATTTTTTTCCTTTGGCAAGTTACCTCCATGTTTGCTCACTAGGCAATAAAAGTCAGTATCTCATCTGCCAGTCTTGGACAACAGACTATCGCTTTATTTAGGACAAAGGTCTTCGGGAGCTGTGAGAGGCAAGCCAAGGATGGGCGGCCCCAAACAAGCCCCAGTGAGAGCCCCTCTACGTTGAACCTGTTTCATAAACTGAGCTTCCACATAAGAGTATAAGTGATACAAAAAGGGATATGCAGCTTAAAAACAAAAATCTGAAACCCACTCATTTAGTGGGAGTGGGACCCACATGGAAGACAAGACTCACTCTTGCGTCAGGGTCAGGATGGTGCCGAGGAGGCCCCATTTTCTGAGATCGTTCTTGAACCTACAGGCCCAGAACAAAAAGCCACCTTACAGAGAGTACCATTAGTGCCATATAAGAATTAGTCGCTTGGTACAAAAGTAGTTGCGGTTTTTGCCATTATTTTTAACCTTTTAGACTGTAATAACTTTTGCACCAACCTAATACCAACATCGCTGTGCCGAGAGCACACCCCTAAATCCCATTACTGACTCAAGTACTGATCCACACAGAGGTTGAAGTTCTTACAATCTGCCTAATGCAGTGCAGCCTGCAGTAAAAACACACTGAAGGGGTGCCTACAGTGGAGCAGGCATTGTGCCAAAAGCAAGGGGTATTTGGAACAGTCAATCAGGAGCCAACAACTCCCCATCAAGCTAGAGCTCACAGTCACTGGAAGGACGGTCATTGATCACATAATAAAAGGGACTACCGCGTACTGGACCCTTTCTACACATCAGGTGTCATTCTAACATGCACTCATTTAATCCTCATCACCCCTCTAAGAATGAGGTAGCATGACAGCCCCATTTTACAGAAGAGACATAGAGAGGTCACAGGACTGCTTAAGTGTTTGGTGTGAGGCCCACCTGGATGGCTTGAGTTTCCAGGCCCCCAACAATCATACCCTATCTTCTCTCAACATCATCACCAAACAAATGCAACAGGCAGCTGAGACAAATAACTCCAAGTAAATGCGTGTGATGCTAGGAGTCTACCATCTCTTGGAGATTTGACCTAGGCAGAGAGAACACCACTGCTGAAGTGACATTTGAGCTGACAGCAGGAGGAACTGTAGTGAAGAGAGGAGGGACAAGCATCTAGGCAAAGGTAAAAATACCCCAAGAAACCTGTGGGGGGAAAGAGCATAATGAGTACTGAGGACTAAAATTCAGTCCTTTGGGACAGAGAGCATGGAGAGGTGGCGAGCGTTGGGGATAGTAGATGGCAGGAGACAAGGAAGAAACACAGCACATTGGAGCCAGGCTGGCTGGGGCCCTGTTGACCACCGTAAGGAGTTGTGTCTCTATTCTAAGACTGATGGGAAATCACTCCAGGGAGGTCACTTGGCCATACATGTGTTTTCAAAGGACTCTCTGGCTGCATCTACACACGAACAATGAGAATCTTTTGGCCACATCAGAATTGAGCCAGCACAGTCTCCCAGTCTCCCTCCCTCTTCTCCCCCCTCCACAGACTGACCAATGATGACCCTGTCCTGGATCTCTCATCTGTTCCCAATATGTCTTCATAGTCTGCCATAGATTGACCACCTGTACCCTGAGTCTCACTGAGGTAGTAACCGCTCCAGCTAATTCTATCCAAGTTTCATCATCGGGGACAATACATTAACTCCTTAGACTTCAGCATGTAAGGGTAACTTTGTGAATGGATAAGTTTAAAAATGATGCTATGCTCTTCAATAGTTTTTCTTTGTTTGTAGGTGGCAGAAGGAGACAGACATCATATCACATTATTGAATACCATTGGGAAATTTGTTCACACTTAAAAGTATTTAGGTGTTACTTCATGCAAGTGTTGAGAAGGAAAAAAATCCTGTTTTTCTTATCTCTTGGGAATTACAAATCGATGGAAAATGATATATCTATATTTATTTCTCTGAAAAGAAAACAATTTTCTTCTTTTGGTTTATAAGGATTGAATCGCATGTACATATAAGGTTTTAATCACATAGGACTAGCCACTCAACACTAACCACGGGCAAAATTCAGTGGGGTTCAGTCTTTCAATCAAAACTACTGGCCCTAAAGCTGTAATTCTATTGAAAGTGATTAAATACCCATTACTGCACCCTCCCTTTATCCCTTCCTCCATTCCTTTCTTTTTGAAGAGAGGAAGGAAACCTTTACTTAAATCCATCATTTGTTAGGGGGAAAAATGCATAAAATCCTGAATTCTAATAATCATGCTCTTGCAAAGCCACCCCCAGCATGTGTGAAGGGATGGCCATGAACACGGACACGGCCTTTAATCAAAAGAACTCGGATAGTAGCTGAGGCTCTGACTCTGGGCAATTAATTAACCCTCTGGGCTTCAGTGTCCACATGTGTAACATGGAGAAGATAGTAATATCTACATTACGCATGTGTGATAACATAAAATAATTAGCACAGGCCAGGCACAACAAAAGGTAGTGATAGCAGGAGTTTTTTCCCTTCCTTTCCCTTTTTTTCCCTTTCTTTCTCTTCTCTTCCTTTCCCTTCTCTTCCTTTCCCTTTCCTTTCCTTCCTGTTATTATTATCCACAAGTCAGAGTAACTTTACCTAAAGAAATAACATCGAGTTTGGATTGGATCCATGGTTTTTCTAGCAAGACTGTTGCAGAGAGGGATAATAGAAGGCTCTTTTGTGAGAGAAACAAATAATTTGCCCTTTATCTGCAGAGTTACATCTTAACTTCCCTTCAAATCCTTTAAAAGCCTAGAAGCAAACAAAAGTGAAACCACCTATTTAACAAGTAACACTATGGCAGAATCGAGCCCACTAAATGATCCTTTTATCTCTCACTCAAAAACTCAGGATCCAAGTAACAGAAGTAGATCTTTCCAGGTTCCCCTGCATTCTTGACCCCAACAAAAGGCCTCCAAATTAAGTCCATACCATTGAATTTTTCACTCTTGTATTGGAAGATGAGCAGAGTCAAAGTTCAAATAAAGGGGTTAATTTGGTATGAATCGTATTTTTACTAACTTATTAAAGCTAATTTTGTACCAAGATGGCATCATAGGACTTCATCTTTTAAACAAGTCATTCTTGGGCCCACTTTTATCTTCAAACTGAATTCCCACTCTTTGTATTCGACAAAGTTTTTTTAGAATGTTCTCTTTTAAAAACAATCTAGTCTTTGCTGCCTTTCAACTCTTCATTCTTTGTTTTCTCATAAAGAATATAAAAATATTCGTAATCCTTCAAGAACTTCTGACAGGATAGGAAAATGCATTCTGTGTCCAAAAGCCCCAATCCCCAAGACATCTAAGCAAGCTAAGATTGGGGGAAAATTTTTAAATAGCAGTAATTATCGTATCTCAAATTGCAAGAAAAATAAATGCCTCAAATACCATTATTCATTTAAGTTTTCTGACAACCCGACATTTATCTCCTTTGGTGTTATATTATAGAAATGTCTCTTATTATATTCATTTTACAGAGACTGAGCACTTTTAATACTAATGAGATGCATGTCCCAGAGTTGATCCTTTTCTTTCAAAAAAAAAAAAAAAGTTTGAAAAAGCTAAAGCTATTATGTCAATTGCAAACCAAAGTGAGTTACAGTAAATGTTGCAAAGGAAATTTAACAAATAGGTATATGCCCTTGAAAGTGGTACTTCCCTGCTCTCAAGGTGCTGCTCGTAAAATAAACACCAGCACTGAAAAAATCCATCCCCCACTTCGATAGCCAGTTTCTTTGATAAAATTTAATTCAAATCAAAGAGTAATTAAAGCACTTAATTTGTGTGAGCACTGTTCCAAGATTAACTAAAGGGTTCAAGGGAGCTGGAAGTGGGGAGATCAATTAGGAACCTATTAAAATATTCTGGGGGGTGGGGGAGAGAGAGAATCTTGCACTTGGGATGCAAAAGTGGAAACAGAAAAGGGAGATGTGAGAGACACTCAGGAGAGCAAATGAATGGGATCAGGGGAGACAGTGGAGATGACCATGTCAAGGCTTAAAAAACGTGATATGGAAAAGCCAGGATCCAACAGAACAAATGGAAAAAGTGGTGGTTTATTGGGAGAGAATTTTCTAATACTGAGTTTGAGGCACTTGCACATGTAAACCTAACTGCACAGAGAATTATACGTAATGACACTGGGAGGCATATTTGAGGTAGAGATATTCTTTGGGGAGATGGTTACAGAACCTTATATTCAGAACTGGAAAAAGACATCTCCATGAATTCCAATGCATTTTTCTCCCTAACACCAGCAGTGACACAATCAGGACAAGGACTATGTCTGCTCACCCTGCGATCGAAAGAGATGAAGTAGATGAGGCTGACAGGGGCCAGAGAGGGTCAGCCCTGACCCTGCCCACACAAAGGCAGCATGCTCTTCTGGGGTAGGAAGTCTCAACAACCTTCATCACCAAGCGTTCCCATCATTAAGCTTTTTCTCACCCAGGGAAAAATAAACACGTGTTCACATTATAATAATTTGAAAAATTCAGAATTAATGAAAAAATAAGCCCTCAGGATCCTAAATAAACTGAATAACATAGCGATGGAGAATGGATGAAGCCCCAAAGGGCTTCTGTCATGCTCATATATAATAAAAACACCAGTCAAGTTTGTAGACCAATTTCATAGGGCTAAATTAATGAGTAGTTTTGGAGTGTTCGAGAAATTCCACAGTATTCATTTTTATATTACAGTTTGTGCATTTATTAATGATTAGACCAGAAAATCATTAACTACATCTTTAAAACAGTAGAAGTAAGGCACAGGGGGCTGTTTCACATGTGCATTACTCTCAAGAAAATACTCTAATTTTTAAATAGCATTATTTAAATAGCAAACACAACTGACTGTTAAAATGAGTCAAGTTGAGTTATCTGCCATTTCCCACCTCCAGAAATTTGCTCATGTCAGAAAACGACACTATTTATAATTCTGGATATAAACCTAACAGTTGGGAAAAAAGGAAAACAAATAATTAATAAGAATAGCAACGGCCACCGAGGACGTGTTACTATGTACCCGGCACTGGGCCAGGGGCTCTGTAATCATCATCTCTTTAAACGTCTCAGCGTTTCCCAGTTAGGTATCCTGTGCTGGCCATTGTACAGGTGAGGAGACTAAAGGTTTGGGAAGTTATGTAATTAAGTTACCTACGTATTTTTCTCCTTGATTGAAATAACACATGCCATAATGTCTGAAAAGCATTCTCTGCCCAGTCAATCATTTCTTCATGTGAAAAACAACACATGAACGTGAAACTCAACGTAAACAGAAGGCAGATTTAATACTGTGGTTATTACTTTGCAAGCGAAGCTCCATCCACCCAGGACCCCACACAAACAAAGTGTCCGCAGCTTGATGGAGCTGGAGAAGCAGCATGCTCAGAACTGCCGCAGGCAACACAGGACCTGGAGGGGCTGCACCCAGGGAGCCCGACAGTTTCTAGAACATCACAAGGTGATGGTGGTCATTTAGATACACTCGTAGACACCTACCAAATTCCCAGGCTTGGCGGAATTAATTAACCTGTTCAAACCTCATGTTCTTCCAGTGTAAACAAAATGGGGATACTCATGGCATTGACTTCCCAGCTTTGTTGTTAGTATTATACGGGAAAACACACACAAAGCACGCAGCATGAGAACCAGCATACAATTTGTGAAACAGTGGAGCTGTCATCATCATTGTATTTCTCCCTTGTAACCACAGCCCCAAGGAGTTAATCGAGCAAGGGTACTGAGAAAACAGAGCCATGAAGGCTGACCCAGAAGTCTTCAAATTCCAAGTCTCTCATATAGGGGTGTGTACCATGTGCAAAGTTACTTAATATCCCTGAAACTCACTGTTCCTGGGAGTAAACTATAAATAAAAATATTCCCTGTGTAGGAAACAGAAAAATAGAGCTAATGTGTCAAAAATATCATACATGGGTCCAGGGACATAAATGTTTCTACTACTGTTAGTATGAAGATGCTTTAAACACTACAACCGAACCACAATTACAGGCCACAGAGGGAATAAATGCCAAAGTCAAACAAAAACAAATTTAAACTTAGGTAAAGAAGAGACTTTATTTGAAAAGATGATTACACTAAGGGGAGGAGGACTATTACAGTGGGAAGAGGAAAACGACTGCAGCAGGGAGAGACCTCTGGCTGTGAGATCTGCAAGAGCCTCAAAGGTCAGCCAGGTAGAAACTGTCTTTTCTAGAGAGGGGTAAACAAAGCTACAAAGAATCAAATGTAGGGAAGTGGGAAGAGCAAGTAGCACGACTGGACAATTGATCTGACCTGGGAACTGTTCTGAACTCTAACTGGCTCGAGGGTTAGGCCAAAGTTTATGGGCCTGGGAGGAGAGAAGTCTGATTAAGTGTGGTCAATTTCAGTTAGCAAGTATTTGGCCAGAGGGTATAAATAATAGTTCAGGCCAAAGCAAAGGAGAACATGGAGGGTCTGTGTCTGGCCTTGCCGTTGACACACTAGAGGGCCATCCCTTAGTCTCATCTAACTCATCCCTTAGTCTCATCTAACAAGAATAAGAGTAGTTCTTTGCAAGCCTTTTCCCTGAGCACACAGGGGCGGGGATTTCTTTCTTTAACTAGTGCTGTTTTCCAGGTAAAGATTAACATTCCTATAAATAAAACTATACACATATAGTTCAGTATTTTTAAGGAAATAATTTATTGTGACATCATATTCAATCGTTTTGTGGTTTTTTCCCCCTATAAAATTAAGCACTACGCAGGAGCTTTTTTTTTTTTTTTTTTAAGTCTATCTTTAACCATAAAGGCAGGGAGAAACAATTTTAAGTGCTTGAGTATTTGGAATGCATTTTATATATCTTTTTTCAGTTCTTCTTTGAATGCTGTTTTATTGGTTAGAATGTTTTACACACAACATCAGACATAACCAAAACCAGAAAAATTGCTGCTGCAGAAAAGGAAGGCTACTAAGAGAATTAGGAATTAGTTCATTCCTTTCCTGTCGTTACTGCTTTTCTTGGAAAAGAGATGCAGTGAAGGAAATTGAGTGTTTATGCTTATCTTAAGGTTTCTAACAGAGTTACGTCTTCTTTGATACGATTATTATTAGCTTATGCATTCTGAATGTGTACTATCTTGCCAGGCCTCGCACTACCTACATTATGTCGTAATTACTATAGATCTCTGCACAGAACAATGAGGGCAGTACTATTGTTAAAATATTACATTTACGTTTTTGCATTTTAGAACGCTTGCAAAGAATCATCCATTATTGTTCTAGTACATGGATTTTATGCCAAAAGGTCAACTGCAGTTTTATATCTGTAGTAATCATTATAGGCATGTAGATATAAACAATATATAGAGAACACAGACTTGTGTGTTTCAGGAATCAAGTAGAGGATATATTCAACACTTTTATTTTGATGGGCAGGAGGCTCAGAGTTTGATGTAATGATCATTCTAGAACCTAAAAGGATTTCACCCAAACTTCTCTAAAAAAAGTAGGGAGCAGCATTCTTCCATTCTGCTCATGCACTAAATGAAAGGTGCATTATCTTAGTTTGCGTAGAGCTCTGATTGGTCACTTAAGAAAGTAGAAAGTGCAGAGCATACAGAAGCATGGAGGTTCTTAGTTGAGTAATAGGCAGTAAATTAGTCTTCACTGTAGAAATGATAATGACAACAGCAACAAAACCAGTAACAAATAATAATAATAACAACAATCAGAGCAACAATAAAAATTATGGCATCGACTTACTGATTGCTCACTGGGTGAGCCTCTTATTTCACCGTCATCTGCAATCCTTCCAAGGAGCATTAGTTTCATGATCCTCATTTAGGGATAAAGAGATGAGACAGAGAGAGTTCAGGTCACGCAGTTACCAAGAGTGGAAAGTAGGAATTAAGCCTAGGCCGTCTGACTGCAGGCCAGGGCCCTTCACAGCAATCAGGTTAGATGACTTGGGGCCTGTCCTGGTCGATACATCAGAGAATCTCAGCCAACAAGTTCAAGGATAAGGGAAAGAACAAATTAGAATGAACGTCATTTATTGAAAACATATTAAGCTTTGATACAGTGTTGTTCCTTCCAAACTAGTTATCTAACTATGATCATCTCATTTCTTAGTGCCTCTTATAGCAAATAAATTGTACTCTATATAAACAATAGGATAATAATCTGGAAAAAACACTAGATGATGATGATGATGATGATGATGATGGCTACACAAGCAGCAGCAACAAGAATTCCATTAAAACCACAACCATGAATGTGCCAGGCCCCATCCTACAGAGACTGTAGCCTTTTCTCCTATTTTGTAGCATGTTCCTTCACTTACCTTACAAAATGTTTTTACACATAATAGGCACTCCATTCTTTTATATTAATAAATGAATAAACAAATAAAAGAAACAACAGAGTCTGTCGAAGGTAGAGAGAAATTATTCCTAAGACATGCTTCAAGTTTCCAATGACACAGAGTGTATAATCACACCACATATCAAGTACGAGCCACACATCATAGAGTGTGCTATTGAAATGGAATGCAATGTAACTATTGCTTTGGGAATAACAGACAGGATCCAGTAAAAGACACTGTATTAATTATATTGTTTTCCATGGAACTTTTCTAAGGTTGCCCAGGACAGCAAAACTGTAGAACATTCATGATGAAACTGTCAAAGAGAACTAGGCTTGGGGGACCTTTGGGAGAAAAGAGATTTGAAAATAACGTACTGCCTGCTCATGGTACAGACGTGCCTGTCTCTGCAAGTATGACCACATTATTAATTCTCCAAGGAAGAAAGGAAATATGACTTTGTCCCTTAACTGACATCAAAGTTACAGTGCTATGCAACAGTGCCCAAAAGCACTTGCCAGTATTTTTACTCAGATACAAAGCCTACAGGAGGAGACCATAATGCCAACTGATTCCAAATACAGTGGTCAGAAGGTACTGAAAACATGGGGAGAGGGTGGGTGGGATACATAAATCTTTCAAATAGACAAGCTCAATCAAAGGCCTTGAAATTCTCTGAAAAATATGATAAACCCACACATCTTGAACCTTTTCATAGACAGACCCCAAACTATGGTCAGTAATGGCAGTGCGATCACAGAATAAGTGAAAAGTCTACCTCTGAGCTGATGATGTAGTTATTCCAGAGAAGAGTTTTCCTGGAGAGCTCTTTTTAGCCATTTGTCTAAGACTTGATTGACCAATATGGAGGACCATAGTGGAGGACGCTCTGTGCACCCATTAGGGAGGGTCTATTCTCTTTACCATGCCTATCTCTATAAACTGATATATGAGGCCATCAACTCTAACAGGAACTGAAAGAGGTACAATTTCCCAAGTATGACAGAGGGTACAATAAATATTTCCAAAGTACTTAAAACAAGAGGGTATACAGACAAAAATAGATGATTTGAAACTGAAATGTCCACTAGGAAGTTTTATTTTGCTTTGTTTTTCAATGAAAGAGAGGAAGAAAAATCATGCCATATGTCAGATGCAATTTATTTGTATAATGTATAATCTAATTATAAAATAGAGGGTCACAAAGAGCTAGAACTGAACTGATCATAAAAACCATATATTTTTCATACACTACAAACAACTAGAATCGCTTGAACAATTCCTCCAAAGCTGACTAACATCAAACATCATTCAGCCAGGCTAGGATCCATCAGCAAATTTCAGGGATCTCCAAAGGGGCCAGACAGGTTAGGCAAAGAAAGCATTATGTGCAGTCAGTTCTTTCACTGATGACTAACAATCGACAGGTCAGAGAAGGGCAGGCTCTGATGTTGCATCCATTAATTATTTAAGGTAATATTTTGATGCTAGCAAATCTTGACAACTTCAAATATAAACCTTTTTATGCTTCATAAATGTGCTTTTGATAAACAAAGAGAACGCACGCCTCTTCTCCAAAAAAGGTATCTTACAATGCATACTTTATCTTCCAAAGGATACCCTTTCACCAGTTAATTTTGATTTAATCACAAATTTGGGTCAACGTTTGGTAACAGACAGAACCCTTCTCACATTTATTGCACATTTTTCACCTGTAATCATCGCTGGTACCGAGTTATGGGTCATAGAGAGCTTGTGCTAAATAAGTCCACCACAACTCGTCATAATGACTGGGTTTCAAGGTTCTCTAACCTAGTTTTTATTTATTT